>NC_137466.1:133717706-134317706 GCF_964235325.1 Thermobia domestica | reverse complement strand
TCGTTCGTGGGTGCATAACTGTATTGATAAACAGTTTATTTGTGATCAAATGGACATTGAGTTTCCACCAATTGATATTGCATTAGACCTTAAAAGACTTCAACTGGAATTAAAATTATATTACAGGCCCCTGGCCCATAAATTCAAACAAAAAATTTCAAACCAAAAAAAAATTCAAACAAAATTTTGAAGCGAAAAAAATTTCAAACAAAATTTTGAAACAAAAAATTTCAAACAAAAAATTTGGAAACGAAAAATTTTAAACAAAAAATTTTAAACAAAATTTTCGAACAAAAATTTGCAAACAAAAAATTTCAAAGGAAAAAATTTCAAACAAAAATTTCAAACGAAAAAATCTCAAACAAAATTTTGAAACAAAAAATTTGGAAACGAAAAAATTTTCAAACAAAAAATTTCAAGCAAAAAAATTTCAAACTAAAAAAATTTTACGTTTCACGGTTAACCGTCAAACTTTATCCGGTTTTTAACTATTCGATTAACAAATAAACGGTTTTGATCATATTTATCAGTGAGTGCAAAATGTTGAACGAAACCAAGATTTTTAAATGTTAAACAAAACTTAAAACTGAATACAGCAAAGATTTGAAAATCATCAACCAATCAGATTGCACGAAAGATATTGATCAACCAATCAGATTGCAGGAAAGATAGTGATCAACCAATCAAATTGCATTAACAATAACTTTGCCAGTGTTGTAGCATGTATTGCCTTTCGTCTATGAGTCATAAGATTCAATAAGGTTAGCTATCAGATTTCAAATCAATCACCACCAATGATCTTAGACTATGAGCTGTGACTAAAGTTCAATGTATTGTTTCAAATTTCGCACCTTATGTTAAAATTTTGTTTATCACCATTCCCAAATTTAAAGAATACTTCTCTTGATATACCTAAGTCTTAGAGTTAATCATATCATTATATGTTCAATAATGTCAATAATGTCCGTCAATTGTTTACCTGAGTAGAACCAACTGTTTTCTAGAAGTGTGTGTACTCAAACTTAAGAGGTACCACAACAAAGGAAATGAATCCCTGTACACTACCTCATCAAGGACAATCACGTGGTACAACGTCTTGCTTACGTTTATATTTGGCGGAATAATCAAAACCAATGACGCAATTCTCAAATTATCCTACAAAGTTTCAATGTTCCAATGTCCTAGACTCCTAATTCCATCATAGGTCAATAACTGATTACGTGATCATACTCATATTTCACAATGATTTACCCATAACTGATTACGTGATCATACTCATATTTCACAATGATTTACCCAATACCCCTATACATAACCATATAAACATATAAGGTAATAGGACCTCATCCAAGAGATAAATTGGATCAAAATGTCAAACACGTGGTACAACGTATTGCTTACGTTTATATTTTGGCAATTTCGTACCCATGAAAGTGGACGATGTGGACCATCCAAATTTATCATGATACATATTAAGGTCCTCTACTATAATACCGAATGCTTAAATCAAAAAAATTCCAAAATTTAAGGGGCGGGCCAAGGTACGTACCTCTCCTAAAATTGAAAGGGATGCACCAATGTACCTATGTCTTATGATAGGAAATGAACACCTATACATTACAATATAACCATATAAGGTAATAGGACCTCATCCAAGGAGATAAATTAGGTCAAAAACCAAACACGTGGTACAACGTATTGCTTACGTTTATATTTTGGCAATTTTGTACCCCATCAAAAAACAAACACGTGGTTGTACCTAAATTTGGCAATTTCGTACCCATAAAAGGGAACGAGATGGACCATCCAAATTTATCATGATACATAATGAGGTCCTGTACTATAATACCAAATGGTTAAATTGGAGAATTTCTGAAATTGAAGGGGTGGGCCAGGGTACCCCTCCTAAAAATTTAAAGGGGTGCACCAATGTACCTATGTCTTATGATAGGGAATGAACACCTATACATGACCATATAACCATATAAGGTAATAGGACCTCATCCAAGGAGATAAATTAGGTTAAAAACCAAACACGTTGTTGTATTAAAATTTGGCAATTTTGTACCCCTAAAAGGGAACGAGGTGGACCACCCAAATTTATAGTGATCCATATTAGCGTCCTATACTATAATACCAAATGTTTAAATTGGGCAATTTCTAAAAATAAAGGGGTGGGCCAAGGTACCCCTCCCAAATTTTTAAAGGGGTGCATTAATATTCCCATGTCTTATGAAAGGTAATGGACCCCTGTATACGCCCATATAACCATATAGGGTAATAACACCTCATCAAAGGGATAACTTAGGTCGAAACAAAACACGTGGTATAACGTATTGCTTACGTTTATATTTTGGCAATTTTGTACCCCTAAAAGGGAACGAGGTGGACCACCCAAATTTATAGTGATCCATATTAGCGTCCTATACTATAATACCAAATGTTTAAATTGGGCAATTTCTAAAAATGAAGGGGTGGGCCAAGGTACCCCTCCCAAATTTTTAAAGGGGTGCATTAATATACCCATGTCTTATGAAAGGTAATGGACCCCTGTATACGCCCATATAACCATATAGGGTAATAACACCTCATCAAAGGGATAACTTAGGTCGAAACAAAACACGTGGTATAACGTATTGCTTACGTTTATATTTTGGCAATTTTGTACCCCTAAAAGGGAACGAGGTGGACCACCCAAATTTATAGTGATCCATATTAGCGTCCTATACTATAATACCAAATGTTTAAATTGGGCAATTTCTAAAAATGAAGGGGTGGGCCAAGGTACCCCTCCCAAATTTTTAAAGGGGTGCATTAATATTCCCATGTCTTATGAAAGGTAATGGACTCCTGTATACGCTCATATAACCATATAGGGTAATAACACCTCATCAAAGGGATAACTTAGGTCGAAACAAAACACGTGGTATAACGTATTGCTTACGTTTATATTTTGGCAATTTTGTACCCCTAAAAGGGAACGAGGTGGACCACCCAAATTTATAGTGATCCATATTAGCGTCCTATACTATAATACCAAATGTTTAAATTGGGCAATTTCTAAAAATAAAGGGGTGGGCCAAGGTACCCCTCCCAAATTTTTAAAGGGGTGCATTAATATGCCCATGTCTTATGAAAGGTAATGGACTCCTGTATACGCTCATATAACCATATAGGGTAATAACACCTCATCAAAGGGATAACTTAGGTCGAAACCAAACACGTGGTACAACGTATTGCTTACGTTTATATTTTGGCAATTGTGTACCCTAGAAGGTAACGAGGTGGACCACCCAAATTTATCATGATACATATTAGGGTCGGGTACTATAATACCAAATGTTTAAATTGGACAATTTCCAAAATTTAAGGGGTGGGCCAACGTACCCCTCCCAAATTTTTCAAGGGGTGCATTAATATACCCATGTCTTATGAAAGGTAATGGACCCCTGTATACGCCCATATAACTATATAGGGTAATAATACCTCATCAAAGGGGATAAATTAGGTCAAAAACCCCCGAAATTTAAATTTTTGGTAATTTTTAACCCATAAAAGGGAACGACATAGACACCCAATACTGATAGAGGTACATACTATGGTCCTAGGCTACCATACCAAATTTTTAAATTTGGCAATTTCCAAAATTTAAGGGGGGTGGTCCTATGTACCCCTGCCAAAATTTAGGGGGTGGGCCAAGGTACCCCTGCCAAAATTTAGAGGGGGTGGTCCTATGTACCCCTAGGTCATTGACCCCGGGCCAGGTCATTGACCTTTCACCCCGGTCATAAAAGAGAGTGAGGATGAGTCATTCGGGCGAACGCCGGGGACTACTACTACCGTGCTCGTGGGTTTTCTCGCGGTTCTCCGGTTTCCTCCCACTTTCTTCATTTCATTCATTTCTCATCATCACCGTCTCCTTTAGCCTAACCGGCATAACTGTGGGACGTGAAACTAAAGATTTCATTTTTTTTTTCAATTTTCTGTCCAAAAATAAAAAAAAAGTAATGAAAGCACACACTTCAAATTCTGCCAAATAAAATTTCGAATGATTTGCAGTAAATATTCAGATTACTAGACTAACCCTGTATAATACGAAATCTCAAATTGTTTGAGATATGGAATTAACCGGGTTTGATTCTGCTTTCCTCGTTAGGTTATTTGCAGGTTTGGGACTTAACAGTTTATGAAACTGAATATGAAACAGGGATTTAACTGGCTTTGCATCTGTATTTCTCAGTTCTTCACATAATAGGGATTTTTTTTTTTCGAAAAATTTCCCTCCAGTTTTATCTCCACGATTTTTTTATAGTCCACCATCTTAGGCCAAACGAGTATCCTTATTTCGCCTAAAATGGCAGGCATAAAACTTATCTTTTATCTATCATAAAAGTGTCAGATAATTGGTTAGGCGAAACGAGGATTAGGCCAAACGATGCAAGATCGAAGAGTAAGACGACTGAAGGCGAAAGCAGGCAAGTGGCATACAAATTTATGATGTTGAAGGCATTATTTTTCACAGCTATGGAGAAAAGAGATAGAAACAAAAAATAACGAAATCTTTGCTTTCCGTCCTACGAATATGTTATGTAGGCTGACGGTCACAAATGAGTAATGAAAATTTATGATCTTGGAATACGATTTGGTGGAATAATGAGGGAGAAAAATAATCATTGATTAAATATTAAATTGAAAAGAAATAAGAGCCTGACGCTCAAATACTTATCTATCCGGCACCCATCTTGATCCCCCTAAAATATCATGAAGTGCTTGATTAATTCTAAACCCAATAATAGTAATAGTAAACACAGAATATATAATTTACGCACCTTGAAATGTAGAAATTAATGGTTGTAATTCCCAGCTTTCCAATAGACCTTTGATTTCTCCAAATGAAGATTCGTATATCTTGTTTCTTCTCAAGCAATAATGGGTTACAATAATCAGTTGCAGTCCAAAGCGAAGTCACTAAGTTAAGTATGAATATAAAAGAATTCATTAGTTAGATGCATACAAAATCCTACGCATGTAAATCCGAATCTACTTGTATTAAATTGTAAATTTAAACAAACTAAATTATATTACAGTTATAGTGACATCAAACATATATTAAATAAGATATACAGGGTGTCTCAAAAGTCCCCTGACATAGGGTAACTGTTATTATCCGAGTTACAACAAAATGTCGGAGGGGAAAGCATCTCCAAATATGATGTGTCCAATCTAAAGTGAAGGCATTTTTAAAATCGGATGGCCCGTTTGCGCTGTACACTCTTTATGCGCCCAATGTGAAATGAAAATGGAACGTTGCCATTTACCTGGACCCACAACATAAGTGAGTGAAGTTACTGTCTTTTACGCTAACATGTTGATGGCCAGCCTCCGTTTCAAACAGTAACTTCATTCACTTATGTTGTGGGTTCAGGTAAATGGCAACGTTGCATTTTCATTTAAAATTGGGTGCATAAAGAGTATACAGCACAAACATCTCGTCCGATTTTTTTTAAAGTGTTCACTTTAGATTGAAAACGTCATATTTCGAGATTTTTTTTCCTCTTACATTTTGTTGTAACTCTGATAACAGAGTTACCCTATGTTAAGGAACTTTTGAGACATCCTGTATACATCATAAGAAGTTTCTTTCTAAATTCTACACGGATGTGGTTACATTGAATGTGAGGTGGGTGATACACATTAGGCCTTTTGGGAGTACGTCACACGGACGACCGTAATTTTGTGTTCAAAATTTTTATTATGAACTGGTGGGATATATGATACATATGGCCACGGGTTAGAATTTTCTCAGTATGTCAAATATGCAATCAGATTTCATGCAGCTTAATTTGGTGAAAAGCTATTGCCAATTGAACGTTACACTTACATCTTTCTTGCAGATGCCATTAGCACGTGAGGAATGGATCGAAATAATCAAACTGTAGGGCGGGAGGAGCATGTGTCCAGTGGTTGCCGATTGCAGAGTCATCCACAATGTGACTCTGTGTCACATGTTTCAGTGTCATAGTAATTAACTAAATTTGAGAAGACGGGCACATTCGTGGACATACGTCGTAGTGGTTCAAACTCACGGGCCCTTTTTCCTTCCCCATTTTGAACCGGTACATGAAAATGCTATTTTCTGCATGTTTACCTGCGCCGATTTTGAAAATTCCTTTACTAATCGATTTCTCTCGCCGAGTACTACAAGAATCAGTTAAAATCTCGCGCGCCCTTTTTTCTTCCCCATTTTGAACCGGTACATGAAAATGCGATTTTCTTTCTGTTTGCTTGCGCCGATTTTGAAAATT
Source organism: Thermobia domestica (assembly GCF_964235325.1). Lineage (NCBI taxonomy): Eukaryota > Metazoa > Arthropoda > Insecta > Zygentoma > Lepismatidae > Thermobia > Thermobia domestica. Next base: position 134,311,401 of record NC_137466.1, on the reverse strand, counting down.
CCTTCACTAATCGATTTCTGTCGTCGAATACTACCAGAATCAGTTAAAATATCGCGGTCCTTTTTTCTTCGCCATTTTGAACCGGTACATGAAAATACGATTTTCTCCATGTTTGCCTGCGCCGATTTTTAAAATTCTTTCAGTAATCGATTTCTGTCGTCGAATACTACCAGAATCAGTTAAAGTATCGCGGTCCTTTTTTCTTCCCCATTTTGAACCGGTACATGAGAATACGATTTTCTCCATGTTTGCCTGCGCCGATTTTGAAAATTCTTTCAGTAATCGATTTCTGTCGTCGAGTACTACAAGAATCGGTTAAAATCTCGCGGGCACTTTTTTCTTTCCCAATATTTTTGTATATTTTGAATGTATTTAAGTACGGAACAAAAGTATTTAATTAATTCCCTTAGTAGGCTTCTCAACTTAATATTTTTCAACTTAAATTTTATTTATTTTAATTATTTAGTTTATTGTGACTCAATATTTAATTGCAATCGTTCATTGGGGAGAAGGGTGGCCATTCTCAAATATATAAATATATTATTCTTAAAATTTATGTGTTCTCATATTGTTAGTTTCTTCCACTATACCTGGAAATTGCAAAATTAATACCTGGAAAACCTGAAAAATTCAGGGAAATTGAGTTCCATATTTATGTATGAACCCTGCTATTTACAGGTTTTTCGAATAGGGAGAACTGTACAAAAGGGTGTTTTGGGAATGGTATAACAGTAGGTTTCTGGGGGTGTTGTTCGAAATGAAATGAAATCTTTAAGTTTTACGTCCCACTATTATGCTGGCTAGGCTAAAGATGTCGGGAGTGTTGTTCGGTGGGGGGTCAATGTTGCCAATTTTGGGAAAAGTCGCTAAATCAGGAGAATTCGACCTCCACGATAGCGTAGGGTGACCATAAAATTTTCAGTTCTGGCAACCCTAGACTTTTAGGTCTATCTTTGTTCTTATCAGTGCCTTGATATCAAAAAATGAAATCTTTTGAGTTTTACGTCCCACGGTTATGCCGGTTAGGCTAAAGGAGACGGTGATTGTGAGAGATAAGTGAAAAGGTGGAATGAAGAATGAGGGAGGAAACGGGAGAACCCCGAGAAAACCCACGAGCACGGTGTTTGTCCACAACAAAGTTCACTTGACGGGGACTGGGATCGAACCCGGGACTCCAAGCACCAGAGGTGAACGCTCTACCACTGAGCCACCGCGCCCCCTACCTTGATATCAGTTTCCCCCAGTTGTTACAGAGCGGGCACTTATGAAAAAGGAAAGACACGTTGAAGTTTGTTCAACACACAAACTGCTAAAGCCTATGCTGCCTTTCAAGCAGTACTGCGAACTATAGAGTATGTTTAATATAGGGAATTTCAGTTCAATTTTTGCTTCTTTGTTGTTATTAATTATAATTACTTTTAAAAGGAGTAAAGGTACTGGGTTTGTTATTTACTTCTTTCATTTGCATAAAACGGGACGAATACTACTTTCTTCCATCTACTAACGGGACAGCCGGGACACGCCCCTAAAATGGGACTGTCCCGGTCAAAACGGGACGTATGGTCGCTCTACGATAGCGACAAAAAAATTTTTTTTTTTTTTCGATTGGAGACTTTTTTCGGTGATTTTTAAATGACGATTTAGTTACTTGCACATTTAGCGACCTTTTGCTGCAAACAAAATGTTCATCTGTAGAGAAGCATTATTAGTTCAAAACAGTTTTTACGTTCTTTTTTTTCTGTTTGTTTGTTTTAATCAGCGCAAGTGATGAGTTTGGAAATACAGCGTACTCACTGCCCCACAATCCTGCATTGTTATGTTACCCTTGCCCTCTAGCGAAGAACAACTACAAACTTGATGTCCTTTAGTTCGCAGTTTCCGTTGAGACACACACGTAATACATCATTACCGATAGCAACAAGATTAGCTATAAATGCGTGAATAAAGGCGAAGTGGGTGTTTGTTATATTTGTCCTTTGGGGTCTTTTAAATATTCTGCATTTTTTTTTTTTTTTTTTTTTTACAAAAAATTGCTTAACGTAAGTACTGTAGTGTTAATTCTTTCGGAACTATTTTGACTCCACAATATGAACAAAAGTACCCGAAACAATCTGAAATGACCCCTGAATTCAAGGATTGGTTGCAATCTGTTTACAACCAGCGGCGCAAATCTGTCTTCAACATTGGGGGGGGGGAAGGGTAAGACCGTTACCATACTTTTTTTTTTTTTTTGCGATGTCCAAAATACTTATGAAGTTGAAAAACAATGTTGTGGAGGATCAGAGTTGTCTTCAGCGTTGGGAGGCTGCAGATTTGAGTCTTATTCTGGGAGACGTCAATTTTATCTCACGTTCCTTTGTAGCAATCGGAGAAAAATCATCAAATTTCTCCCAAAAAACACATTTCAAATCGGATTATTGGGGAGAAGTCCTCCTCAGTTCCAAGATTGGAGGGGGCATGTATCCGTCATTCCCCCCCAGGGATTTGCGCCAGTGAGTAGAACATATTGTTTAGTTTACATCTACAACTTTAAAACAATGCTTATAGACAATGAATTTCTCGATTATTTTTTATAGCGACTTTTCACCCAAAATTGGAGTCGTCACCTCTCGTTTCGCAAACTTATTGTCAACATTTTGGCAACAATGGTTGCGGGAAGAGCCTAAATGAAATGAAATCTTTGAGTTTTACGTCTCACGGTTATACCGGTTAGGCTAAAGGAGACGGTGATGATGAGTAATGAATGAAATGGTGGAATGAAGAAAGTGGGAGGAAACGGGAGAACCCCGAGGAAACCCACGCACACGGTGTTTGTCCACCACAAAGTTCATTTGGCGGTGGCTGGGATCGAACCCGGGACCCTAAGCACCAGAGGTAAACGCTCTACCACTGAGCCACCGCGACCCTAAGAGATTATGAATCACAAACATAGTCACTTTCAATTTTGTAATATATATATATATATATATATATATATATATATAGCATCACTGACTGATAACTAAAATGCTTGGATTGTATATATAAAAGTCGCCCCCTGCCCGGACTCGGAATCGACCAATTGCATCTGTAAAGCAGTGCGGAGTTGATTTTAACGCTCTTTTCAGCAGCAAGGCTGTATGAGACTCGGACCTACAGATTAACGTGGAATTCGAACCACATAAGCTCCGACTGGGAATAGAACCCGGGTGTCTCACGCCAAAGGCGTGTACACTAATCACTTAGCCACGAGGGAACTCATCTGTAAGGCAGTGTAAGCAACAACAACAACAAAAAACACTGGATGTTTGCGCAACTGAGGATTAAAACATTCTCAATGGAGTATGAGAAATAGTAAACGTCAATCAAAGTGTACTTTTGTTTATTCATTACTTCGTTAATATTTAATTCCTTCTAGAAATAGTGAAACAATACTATATGAAGAAACACTAATTAAACTAATAACTACTAACGTTGTATTTCTTACCACACCACGAAAGTAATATACCGTTTTTACCAGCCATAGAATTTGAACCTAGTAATATACTGCATTAGTCACGCCGTAACGAAAGGTGAAATTCAAACCCCTGGCACTCGTAGCTGTTGAAGCTGTTGTAGCTATATCACGCGGCCTGCGTTGGTACTCCTCAACATAAATACGTCACAGCCCAAAGCCAGGAAACATCACAGACAGAAGATAGGGGCACAAGCAGTGCCTGACACTTCACGAACTCAAACCTGCCAAGATTCAACTCAACATAACCTTCAATTACGTTCTAGAAACCAAACCAACGCTAAGGCACCAACTCACCAACTTTCTATATGAAAACACAAGAAAAAAATTCTATCTTTTTGGTTCCAAAGTGATGACATAACAATGATACTAAAAAAGGTTTTAATTCTCAGTAACCTAAACTTGATTAACTAGGGGACATAACAAGCAAAAATAAATAAATAAATAAAAATAAAATCAAATTAAATTAAAAAATAAAAACCTGACAAGTAAGCTCTCCCTGACTACTTTATTTTTTTAAAAAAATCCGTGAGGCTGTAAAATATGTCAATATCTTCGTAAAATATATATATTTCAATGTAAACAAGTTCTTTAAACAAAAGAAAGCTCTGTAGTAGAACGCTTACCTCTGACCCGTTAGGTCCCTGGTTCGATTCCTGCTCCCGACAAATAGGCTTTTGGTGAACACTGTAGGTATGGTTATTCTTAACACTTTCCAGTTTCCTTACATTTTCTTGATTCCACCATTATCATGTATCTCATCGTCACCTTCTCACTTACATTTATGTACAATCATGGGGCGTTAAACTAAAAGAGAAAAAAAATCTTGCAAATATCCTAGTAAAAATGAGTTTTCTAGACTACACAAGTAGCCCCGTGTAGCGTAGTCGCTAACGCTCTCGCCTTCGGTGCGAACGGTCCCGGGTTCCATCCCGGTGGGGGAACTCGGTCGAAAAAGTATCAAAAGATTTTAAGTCCAGCCATCCTGAATGAGGTTTCCTTGGGTTTTCCTCATTCACAGCAGGCAAATGCTGGAGTGGTACCCAACATATAGGTCCCAGGCCGTTTTCTTCCTTCCCAAATCCTTTCTTCCTTTCCTTTCCCCGGATAGTGTGCTCACCGAGGGAAGTCATCCCTCATGTGTGACGGACTAACAACGCCATTGATGCCGAAAGCCCAGAAATCTAAATCCTAAATCTTCACTACAGAAGGAAATTTTCGCGCTGGAAACGGTTTCTTAGCAATTATGATAAGCAGTCCTGTAGTAACTCTGCACCAAGTACTAAATCGTCACATATAAAACGGAATGAATAAACACATAACATTCATTTTCATACCTTGAAACGTAAAATGTTTCAAAACATTAATATTCAAAGATTTCTCAAAATTCAGATTCACCCATTCCATTCTCCTCAATCATTAACGAGTTACAATAGTAAGAATTATAGTCATAAACTATATTACTTACTTAGTACTATATTAAAGCAAGTTACACTAAAAGAATATATAATTAATGGAATATTTAACTAAAGTAATAGTTAACTATTGTACTTACCCAGGCTTTTGTTTCCTTCCTCTCTTCTCTTCCGTTTGTAAACAACCTCGTTTCGCAAGCAAAAGACGGTAGTTCAATGACGTCAGCCATTTCGAAAGAAAGAGTGTCTATAGGCGGTCTGGATCTCACACACAGATGGACGTATATAACATATAGCTGAAGTATTTAACATACGTATACGTATGTAAAATACAGAAGATTGTTAGATGTCAGACATCCTGCAGGGACATGATGTAATATCTAAGCGGGTAAAAGGCAGTACCTGTGTAGTATATGGAGAAAGTACGCTCCGTACAGATTTCCTTAGTAAACATAACGAATCCTTGTATTTGTACAATATACCGCTGTCCGGATAATGGATTTTTCTCAGTGTATGCTGTACGAGTTCAAACTAGGGTCAAACGCCGCTTCAGCGGGCGAAAGATATGCCAGGCCTTTGGTGACGGTGTCGTGACTACGCGGACAGTGCAGCGGGGGTTTAGCAAGTTTAAGGACGGTGACGAAACACTCAAAGACACACCACGTGCCAGAAGACCAACATATGTACAAAATGAAGAATTTAGGCAGAAATTGAGGCGAACATTGGCCAGACATGTGACGAACTGGGGCTACAATTCAATGTGAGTGGAGAAACCATTTGGCAACACCTTCATCAACTTGGGAAGCACTACAAGTTGGGTCGATGGGTCCCACATGATTTGACTCCGGCGCAGAAGGCAACGCAGGCAGACTCGTTTGTTTCTTTGCTGTCTCGTCTGAGGAAGGAACCATTTCTGGACAGTATGTTGATATGTGATGAGAAGTGAATCATGTACAAAGCTCCACGGCGCAGTCATCATTGGTTAACATCCCATGAATCGGTTCCAAAACAGCCGAAAACAGCACTGTCGCAGATGAAGGTCCTCCTGTGTGTTTCGTGGACTGCTCGTGGCTACCAACTGGTCAGACCATCAATGTAACTGTGTACTGTCAGCAGTTGAGCCATGTTCAAGAAATACTCAAAACTCTAAAGCCAGCAGTTCTGTAGCACAAAGTTGTCCTACTGTTACAGGACAATGCTAAGCCCCAGGTGGCTAGAATGACTAAGGACATCATCATACGCCTTGGATGGTAAACACTATTACATCCGCAATACTCTCCGGACATTACACTGACCGATTATCACCTGTTCCATTCCTTGAACAATCAAGTTAGAGGATTTCACTTCAAATCCTTAGTAAAGGTGCAAAATGCACTTGATATCTTCTTCGCTTCATGGTCCACCAAGTTCTACCGTTATGGAATCCATGGCTTTAAAAAACGTTAGCAGAAGGTCGTCAATGTTGATGGGTACTATTTTTGATCGTCCAAGTACGTCTTTGGTGACATGTCGAAGTCCTAAGGCGATAGGTGACAAAGCGTTAGAACTTTCTTAGTTACCTTACACATATATAAAACTATAATTTCTAATATCTCGAGTTCGGGAAGTCGGAATGTCAAAATTCCTTCAGATTATTGTTCCTCCTGCTTTAGTTTACAAAATATATAAAAATTAGGTAGGGTCCAGTTTGCTTCCGTGGTCACTTTATGTTCGAATATCTCGAGTTCCGAAATACGGAATGTCAAAATTCCTTCAGATTTGTGTTCCTCGTGGTCTAGTTTACAAAATATATAAAAATCAGTTGGGGTTCAGTTTGCTTGCGTGATCATTTTATGTTCGAATATCTCGAGTTCCTAAATTCGGAATGTCAAAATTCCTTCAGATTTGTGTTCCTCGTTGCCTAGTTTACAAAATATATAAAAATCAGGTGGGGTCCAGTTTGCTTCCCTGCAGCCGAAAAATATTTCTTTTCTTTTGATAATAGTTCAAAATGGAAGTTCTAGTTTTATATTGATAGATACTGAATGAGAAGAATTATTTACTGAATGGTACCTATAATACTAATTACGAACGCTAATTGTTCAATGTTGGGAAATCTAAATTGGAAGATTATTGAAGTGTAACAAATTGTACTGAAATTTTAACCAGAGATGCACTGATATAATTGGTTTTGCTATTTGCTGAGGAAAGTAAACAGTACGAAAATTTTCCTTACCATTTTTTTCTTCTTTAGCAAACTCTGGTTATAACACGTAGTCCATTTCATAGCCATCATATTGTAGATTTAAAATATTCCTTTAAACCCTCCTTTCAGTCAGGCCGGTAGCCAGCCCAAAAATGTAGGGGGGGCAGCTGAAGTTAGGGGGGCCCGATCCAACCATACTATAGTTTATCATCGTATTATAGTTCATTTTGCAAGCCTACCGTGAAAATTTTAGGGGGGCAGCGAAAATTTAGGGGGGTACTAGACCCCCCTGGATACGGGCCTGCTTTCAGTTTTACATCTATAGGGCTCCTGCCTATTATATAACGCATTAATATTATGCATTCTTGTTGCAGATAACCCGACAGTAGTGAATTTCTAATAAAAATTTCTAATAAAGCAGAATCTTCGCAGGTAACGACAAATGTAACTATTGAACTTCGCTGCAACAAGAAGCTCAACCGATCAAGCTTAAATTTAGTAGATTATACGGAAGGAGCCTAAGAAGTACCAGGTCTGACAAGGTGGGTGTCCGAAGTGTAAATCTCTGATTTCAAAAATGATTGTGCAGATCGTTAGGGGGGCTCATAGAATAAAGATCAGCACAACAAATTTCGGCGGAACCCCATATTTGGGTGGGGCAGTGTCCCATTTGCGATTTTCGGCTTTCGTAGTAAAAATCGGCCTTTTGATTTGAAAATTGATTTATTGTTGTTAACAATCGTTATCATTCGTCTTCATTTGCATAAAGATACTTCAATTGTGGCTCTGGGATCCCTATGTGTGTATGTGGTGGGGGTCCGCCTCACAAGTGTGATAATGTTGCCCCTTCATTTTGACGAGCTGAATTCAAATATGTCATTAAAAGTTCTTTGTGGAGCACATGTGCGGCACAGATCTCTACCTAGCTTCTGGGATGCTGAATCACGAGTTGAAAGAGAACTGAAGGGCTCGAAATAGAAGTTTGGCAGAATCACTGCTTACTGTATGGATTGAAGCCAAAAGTGATTTCATGCCTGTACATGAGATAGATGTTCGGAAATGGGCAATTGAAAAAGCGAAAGAAGTTAATCTTGAAAACTTTAAGGGTTCTAAAAGTTCCTGCATTCGTTTTAAACGGAAACATAATATTGTGTAGCAAGAAATAACAAAATTCATGTCGAGAGCAGACGTTGACATTCACAACAAATAGAAACTTCAGCCATATCTTTCCAGCTAGAAGTCAGGAATACGTTACCGGAATTCGATATAGACGATACTTATAATTCCGATCAAAACGTTTTTGCAATGAAAGTGCATTATAATCGTATGTTAGGCTTACAAGGTGGGAAAAAAGTAGAAGCTTCTGCAAAATCCAAAAATGCGTTATCTCATAGCTATACGATAATATCCCTTATGCCTGCCAGTGGAAAATTAGTTGGGCCATTACAGATTGTATTCTCAGAACTGACAGGAAAATTTGGAGCACAGATCAAGAAAACTTTATTTCAGCCCCCAAATGATAAGGTTTCTGCATCAAAATTAGGAAAGATAGGTAAGCTGCATTTAGAGGAGTGAATCCGTGACGTTTTATTTCCTAACATAGGGGACAAAAGTGTCTTGCTCGTAAATTCATGGTCATCTTTTAACGAGAAAGAGACGCAGCAACATACTCAGGACGAAAAAACGTTACGTAAACAGATTCCACCTGGAGCAACTTGGATTGTACAACCACTGGATATTTGCGGCTTCAGAATCCGGAAGAATATTGTACGGAAAATAAGAGATTTAGTAATTTTACACCAAATTAATATACAACTTCACAACGTAACAACATTATAAAATTGCAACCGCTAGTCTATGAACAACTATCATCGCAAAGCTACCATGATGTGCTCAAATATAGTTGGTATAAATCCGGATGTGTAGATGCGAGGCCGCCAGAATTAGGTAATCCAGTGAGCTACTCATTTTCCTTAAACGACACTATCATATGTGATGAGAGCGAAGATATAACATTCCTTAAATGTAGTTGGTGCTGCAAAAGTCTTTGCGTGGAACACTTTTCCGAACAGTTTCATTTCGGTAAAACATACAATACATAAAGTAAGCACGAATTCTGCCAAACTTCAGCCCTTCAGTTCTATTTCAAGCCCTTCAGTTATCTTTCAACTTCTGATTCGGCATCCCAGAAACTAGGTAGAGACCTGTGCCGCACATGTGCTCCTCAAAAAACTTTTATTGACATATTTGAATTCACCTCGTCAAAATGAAGGGGGAATATGTATCACATTTGTGAGGGGGAACCGCCCGGAGCCGGATCTAGCCCGGAGCCGGGAAAGCAGCTCCCAGTTTTTTTTAGTGCCAAAAATAATTGAAGCTATTATTTATGTATCCTGAAAGTTTATAGTAAACTCATGATATAGTATCATAGCCTGGGGTCGGCTTCCCCCAGTTTTTACTTTCTAGATCCGCCACTGAGGACCCCCCCACACACAGGGATCCATGACCCACAATTGAAGTATCTTTACTCAAATGAAGACGAATGATAACGATTGTTGATAACAATAAGTCAATTTTTAAATCAAAAGGCCGATTTTTACTACGAAAGCCGAAAATCGAAAATGGGGCACTGCGCCACCCAAATATGGGGTTCCGCCGAAATTTGTTGTGCCAATCTTTGTTCCATGAGCCTCCCTAACGATCTACACAAACATTTTTAAAATCTGATTGTGAGATTCACACTTCGGACACCCTCCTTGTGAGAGGACGCTACAATTTCTCAAACTTGATACACATTTAAGGTGTTGTTGAGAGAATAATAACACTCTTAAATGCCGTTTAAAGCCAACTTCAACCCCCATCGACATTGGGATTAGAAGGGATGAAAAACGAAATGTCCGAAATGACCGACATTAATGTCGAATCCATACTTTTTGTGGTTGCTAAGTTGATTGATGACAATTCCGATGGGATTTAAGCCTAAGTTCAAGCAAGAACGGGCATTAGCTGGCCCAGGTTGACTTTCCGAACTATACTGAGCCTCGATTCCTTGCCAGAACGTAAAACAAAAATTGTAATATATCGATCACTGTTTCTTACAATACGACTGTTTACTTATCCCAAGGCAAAATATTACCGAAAGTTGTCATTGGTCTAGATGGCAAAGAGATGCCTTTCGGAATATCATATGTTGTTTGTCTTTTGTTGGAAGGATTGAAGACATCTTATTTTTACCAATGTTCCTTTATGAATGCTAAATTTGGGGGTTGCGCCAAAGCCATTTAGGAGAGAGGTATTCCTGAGAGCGAGAGTAAGGCACAAGTTTGATAATGTGCTTATTTCCTTCGATTTAATTAGATTAAACTGTTACTAAAATATTGTTTCTAAGAAAGAATCAAACTTATTTTTCAAAAACAAGAAAATTGGATCATAATTATGTGTATAAACTCATTAATGTTTGTGATATAACTAAATGATAATAGCAATTCAATAGCAATAAACCATTAAGAGTAATTCAACAACAATATATTTCAATATCCACATGCCTGAACTGAACACATCTCTGATTTAAGACTAGAAACGAACTATTTGGTCTGAAGTTACTCTTAACTTTTCGGTGAACATGAGATATTAATTGGTTGGGTTTTATTTACGTACAGCCTTGGTTAGCAGCGAAGCTATACATTACGAGACGTACAGTTTAAAATGGGATCTGCTGAGCCACTGTAATGATTTCGAAATTCACTCATCTGGAACTGAACCTGGAACTTCATGAACTAAAGCAGTGATTCTCAACCTTTTTGACTGGCTACACACTTTACAAAACCTTTAAAACACCACTACACACTTATTAATGATAATATTCTGTACAAATTATAATAGTGTACTACTATAAATTTCTACATAGGATCTAAGTATCCGCCGATAAAATCTCGAATCGAGCATTGTTGCTGCTATTGACTGATATAGTATGTCTCAAAATTGAATTTAATTCATTACTAAAGGCTTGATGGTAAAGATAAAATGTTTCTATAAAGTTTTGTGGAAAACACAATATTAATCTTTAAATTCTAAATGTTCCCTGGAAATTACTGCATTAAAAACATGCGTGCTAACAACTAGACCAGCAAGAAGGGCATAAATTGTATTGTATCAGTCAAGACCAAGTGTTCAATCGAAAGAAGTAAAAGAAAAACAATTAAAAATGGTAGTTATATGTACTTTTGAGTACGGAATATCATAACAGAAATTTAAGTACGGGAAACATTTCATTAGATAACATTACCTTAAAAAATAAGTTACAAATTCTGCTGGTACATTTTTTATGCAGTAAAATGCTTTATTTAAATAATATTGTATATGCAACTGTATATACAATTTAGCAACATTTTAGTCTTTTATTTCTGTTATTCTTGGGAACCCCGGTAAAGAATGGTATTTCTAATGCTGAGAATCAGCGAAGTTACTTTGGATATATGTAACAATTAAAGCTTATCTCCTTTCCAGAAGCCACAACTAACTGGCCTCTTTGAATAAATTTATATAAATGGTAACCCGTTTAGTTCTGAGGCACATTCTCTCCTTGGCTGTCCCTCTCGTTCTGTGGGCCATTAAAATAAAAGAAGTTAGCCTACTAGAGCTTTCGATTTCAACAAAGACAAATCATACTGTACATAATATATTGGTATTATTGCAATGATATTAAAAACATGCAGGTTTGATCGGTTTCAATATCGTTTCAGTGACTTTTTGGTGCTATTTAGCATTCAAGTGCCCAGCCAAAGCTGATTATCTGCAAGATAATGCGAGCTGTGTTAATCATTTTAATATTTAAATGATTTTTAATTTTCGAACATCACTTGTATTTTAACAAAGATAGGGAGGGTTAATACAAGTCTGCTACTAATCTGATTTTTACAATTTACCAGAGATGGGTCAGTGGGTCGTGGGTAGAGAGGTCAGTGGGTCGTGGTCTTCATTCTCGCGAGGGTGGTCCTCTCGAGGGTATCCTCATCTTCAAATTCCCTCGCCCACAATGACGCGAGGGCAAGGGTGCACGAGAGCGTGGCCAAATTCCTAATACCAGGGCGATGAACAACTCCTTACGTGAGGGCGAGGACAAGTTTCGACAGCGAGGACGAGGACAAATTCCCAAGACGAAGGCGAGGACGATGGACAACTACCTTTGCAAGGGATGACGTCTCTCGGCGATCACACTATCCCAGGAAAGGGAAGAAAGAGATTTGGAAAGGAAGGAAGCGTCCCGGGATCTATATGTTATGTACCATCCCGGCATTTGCCTAGTAAGGAAAACCTTGGAAAATCTCACTCAGGATACCTGGCCTGAAGAAGCTTTTACTCGTTTTCGACCGAGTGTAACCACCGTTATGCACATTGTGAACCCCTTATCATTAAGATTGATCATACTTTAGAAAAAAATAAATGTCATAAAAAGTGGCGTTAGAATTGAACACGTGACGAAGTGAGACAGAATTTTCGTGATGAGAAACGAGACGGAACAGAGTTATTCCGATATAAACAGATACGGTACACTTTCCGAGACAATATAACCTCAAATCTTGTCTTCCATGCAATCCTAACAGGTGTATACCCTTAATAGGAGTCAAGTATTTTTCTTTTCTTATTACCATCATTGAAAAGCTTAGAATCAATTTATCTTAAGATTTGTTCACGTGACGAAAACTTTTTGCTGGTTTGTAAAAAAGAACTCCCTTAGCTGGCCATACTCTCCAAATAATAATGCATTGCATCCTAACTAAAATAAACAAATGAGAGCACTCATTACAATTTGCAGCAAATATCGTAAATGTTACATTTTACACAGTTCTTAGCTTAAACTTTATCGTCTCACATATATCAAGGAACTAAACAAATACTCAAACAGCGGATCTGATAACTAATAATCAACTATTCAACAGTATTGAAATTCCAAAGGTCAAAGGGCATTATTTAGAAGATATGTGAAATTGTCTCTGCACTTTTTTTCTCAGTATTCTATGAATGAATAAATCATTTAATGTATATATTTAAAGGTTTCCTTTACACTTACTTCCTCTGTAGGACAATCGAGATACTGTAAAATATAAAATCCTTTACTTTAACGTCTCACTCTTACACCCTTTATGTTAAGGGAGACGGATGATTAAGGCAAGTGAATGATTATGGAAGAATCGGTGGAATGAGAATGTGGGAGGGGACGGGAGAAAACTCACTGAGCCACCTTGTCCTTCACTGTGAAATCTGTATAGACCCTATTGTAAAATTGAAAGTGACTATGTTTGTGACTCTTAGTCTCTTAAACCGAACGACCAATCTCAATCAAATTTTTGACGTGCTTTCGTGCATGCTAGAACTTTGATACCGAAAGTAGACGGTGCAAATTTGCTCAACTTTGTATCTCTTCACACTCCATCGTATACAGTATATTTTCGCAGGCCCGTATCCAATGGGGGGGCATGAGGGACGCCCTCTTCTAAATTTTTACTGCCCTCCTCAAATTTTCTCGGTTGGCTTGCAAATGAACTAGAATATGTTGATGAATTATAATATGGTTGAATTGGTATCCTTCCCTAATTTTTAGCGTCGTCCCCTACATTATTGGGCTGGCTACGGGCCTGTATTTCCGTAATATCTGCTTATAACTTGAGTATGTTATAATTACCATTAGAAACTAATACTGATATTGTGAATTGACAATATACCTTTCCCGACTTCAATATATGAATTACGCCACACCCATTGAGTTTTTTCTGCAATCTACTGAATTGGATTCTGGGCTCCGGAAATTCTGGCTGCAAGAGTTCCGACCATTTGAACATTCCAATATGCTTCAAATTGTTCTTTCGCACCTCATACTATTCTGCTTTCGGCAAACTGCCACACGTGAAGATAACATACAATTACTATACCACATATCCTTAAAGTTAATATACAATTCTTTTAAATTATATTGGTTGTTCTTTCTTTTTCTAGAAATTTAATTATTTTAAAGCTTGTGAGCTATAAATTTAATTACAACTATAACAACAAAATTCTACTTGATAATTTTTCAATCTTCTTTTTTTCTTGTTCTTCCTCCATGAATCTGTACGTAATATTCTGCAGTTCGTTAAAACAGCCAAGTCTTTTATAGTGTACGCGCCGTGATGAGTACTTTTTAAAAATATGATACTGGTCCATTATTGGAGTAGACCCAACGGTAGCAATTTTCCTAAAATTACTTAGTGTAAAACGATCTCATACTGATTGTATCAAGAACTTTGGTAATAAATGAAATAAAATAAGTTTTCTTGACATAATCAAAAATTAATGTTCTTTTATTTAAAAAAAAATGTAACCGTAGTTACCTTAAATAAATCTTAAAAATACTACCAAAAATCAAGGGTTTATCGGAGAAAAGATAAATACTATGCAAGATAAATTAATGTGATTTATTATCTTAATGATGATGATGAGACCACCTTCCATTCATCCACCTTCCGCAACAAATATTTTTTTCTCTGATATATAATAGTATTTGACAATACTTCTAAAACTTACTTTAGTGAGCGATGCACTTTACAGGAGAAAAAAAAAAAAAAAGATAGAGACTCAAGTACATTTTTCTATTTTCTTCAAGGAAACAATCAATTCCTCTCAGCAACACTGTATGGTGTTATGTATACAATTTGGTCTATCCATTTAGTGTGTGGTTAATATTTTTTTGAATACGAGTATTGTCCTGCTATTTTAGTTACTTAAGCTTTATTGTTATACATATATGAAAGGCAAGCTATAGTTTCAATTTAATTATTGAAAACTTATAAATGTGTACCATAATACAAATCCAAATATTTTCAGTGTACAAACGTGACTAATATAATATCTTTCTCGTGATCTTTTCAGGCCGTAAACTCCTTCAAGAAGAAAAAAATTGTACTGATCCAGCAATTAACGATTTCCCACCAGATCTGTTCACAGATAAGCAACGGAAGCAAGGAGCTGTTATATTTCATTTAATTCTTTCGTGCTATCTCTTCATTCTTCTAGCAATTGTGTGTGATGATTACTTTGTTCCATCTTTGGAAAATCTCTGCGAAGGTGAGTTATTAAGAGAATAAATTTCTTGTATTTACAGGATTTGTGTATTACCTCTGGAAGTTGAATGAACATAAATTTATTTATAATCTTATGTATTATTTTCTAATTCATTGTATATTGTATAAGGAAAAAAGTATGTTCCGAAGAGCTTTAGAAGCTTGATAGCAAATATTATAAACCTTTGGAATAAATTGTTGCCAGATACATTCGAATACAAGTTGTAGTTCATCTTCATTTACACCAGAAACTTCCGTACATTTATCACAATGTAATTCTAGGAAATACCGTTGCAAAATACTCGCCGAATTCAAAGCAATTATTTTATTTGGTCACATTTAATAAATTAAGATACTCAACACACCTGAGTATCAGTTTTGAGTTTTTCTGTTTTACATCCTCATGCAACAACGAGGCTATTAAGAGCAGGGACTATTATTAAAGTGAATTTCGAGCCACGATCGGTGAATACAGTTGGGTGGTGCACATAGTATCATGCAAGATCGTCCTCACAGTATAGGTTGTTTCTCACAACATTATATTTTCTCCAAAACAGAGCTGGATTACAGAACAGGACAAGCAATAAGTAGGGTTTGCGTACACTTTGGTTTGTAAATTGTAAATGAGAGTTGTTGTTGTTGTTGTTGTTGTTGTTTTTTGTTTATTTGCAACATTCAGAATTAATGTAATATTCTCATTTCGTGACTGAATGTTACGAAAGAACTAAAACTAACTTTGAAATACCCAGTCTTTACGATAAGAGAACTAATTGATCAAAATAATAATAATAATAATAATAATAATAATAATAATAATAATAATAATAATAATGAAAGTTATATATTCTTATCCAAGTTACTACACCAAACATAATGATACCAAATCCTGTACAGTATCTGTAGCATGTATAACTGCTGATATGTCAAATGTGTTTGTTCTATACACACTCTGAACACATATTTATTTGTTAACAGGAATGGTTTATGGTCAATTAAGTTGAATAAATACCATGCAACGCGTTAGTTATGCAACGGAACATTAAGTAATTCCAGTATATAATTGAAAATGCTAATAGTTTATCAGAATAATACTTTTTGGGAACTATAAGCCGACACAAAAATTAAGTTTACTTCGTAGAAACCTTATGAAAAATTTGATGTTTAATCTCCTCTACACATTACACATTGATTGATCTTAACAAGTTCTTAGTCATTTACTCTTTAGCTGAATTCACACTACTGCCAAATAGGTCTACTTGAATTCAACACTTCTATAAAATATTTTAATTCCATATTTCAGTAGATATTTCTCTGCTGTCTGTATGGTAGCACTAATTACTTATTTATTTAATGTCTTCAACTAGATCTGCACATGTCAAATGACGTTGCTGGAGCTACTTTCATGGCTGCAGCCACTTCCTCTCCTGAATTGTTTATCAATGTCATCGCAACGTTTGTGACAGAAGGAGATGTAGGTATTGGCACTATTGTCGGCAGTGCTGTCTTCAATATACTCGGAGTGGCTACGTGCTGTGGGTTGTTTGTTGGAAAGGTGAGTTCTTTACTACGTATCTAATTCTTTGAAACATTAGCAGTATACTTTTTTTCACAATTCACCATCTGTATATGTTTTAACGCTCTCTATGTGCAGTTAATGCCAACAGGATGCTCTGTAATGTCACAGTTTTCTACTCCTCTTCTCACTAGACCAAACGGAGAGGAGGAGAAAACAAGTAACCTGGCGTTGAGGAAGAATAGTGGTGACAGGTAAGGTATCGTAGTTCATTTTACAAACATTCCTATTCGTGGATCCATTACTACGCGTTTACCGCCAACACTCGTTTCTCCCATCCCCCTCCCTCGTACCCTCAACTATTTTTCTCTTTGTATTCTCTATCTCTTTCTCTCTGGAGAAATCAAGATAAACAGAGACAAGATGTTTCTTTCTTGATGTTTACTGTTAGAAGAAAATTAGATTTAATTAGGATGGATAGGAGGTGTTTTAAACAGTTGAATGTATAATATTTGGTCTAGGAATTAATTCGTGCGGGTGGACAAGAGATGGCGCAACGAACGGAGCGTCTCACAGTTCCGTGTATCCACACATGTGTTGCAAACCCCTGTCATCGCGTATCGTTCGTAGTATAGGGCAGTGGATTAAAGCGTCAACAACACCAGTTTGTAGTTAAGTGAACATGGCGCAATTTGTGCCTGATAAAGTGTTTTTGCGGGGTGTCCTGCTGCATTACTTTAACATGCAGAAAAGTGCGACTGAAAGTCATCGTATTTTGGTGGAAGTGTATGGTGACCATGCTCTAGCTGAGCGAACGTGTCAGAAGTGGTTTGCACGGTTTAGAAGTGGTGATTTCGGCTTGGCAGACCAAGAGCGAGCTGGACAGCCAAAAAAATTTCAAGACGAAGAATTGACAGCATTGCTCGAGCAGGATTCGTGTCAAACGCAGGAACAACTTGCAGCAGCATTAGGCGTTGATCAAACAACAGTCTCCAAACGCTTGAAAGCCATGGGAATGATTCAAAAGATGTCACATTGGGTTCCACATGAATTGAAAGACAGAGACGTTGAAAGACGAAAAACCATTTGCGAATTGCTGCTTCAACGACAGAGCAGAAAGGGGTTTCTGCATCGAATTATTACGGGTGATGAGAAGTGGATCCATTACGAGAACCCTAAACGAAAAAAGGCCTGGGTGAAAGCAGGTGAACCAGGTCCATCACAACCAAAACGAGATATTCACTGTGCAAAGGTTATGCTGTGCATATGGTGGGATATGAAAGGTGTGGTGTACTATGAGCTGCTGCAACCGGGTGAAACTATGAATGGAGAACGTTATCGACGACAATTAATGCGTTTGAAGCAAGCTCTGGCCAGAACACGACCAGAATGGGAGAACAGACATGATAAACTTATTGTTCAACATGATAACGCTCGCCCACATGTCGCAAAACCGGTCAAAACCTATTTAGAAAATGTCGGATGGGAAGTTTTACCCCACCCGCCGTATTCACCGGACGTTGCTCCTTCGGACTACTACTTGTTCGATTGCATGAACAACGATTTGATTGGACAGCGGTTTACTTCTTCAGAAGATATCGAAACATGGGTCTCTGACTGGATCGCTTCCAAGGATGAGGACTTCTTTCGCCACGGAATCCGTACATTGCCTGACAGATGGGCGAAAATGGTGGCTAGCGATGGACAATATTTTTCTGAATGTATTTATGTATTTTGTGTTTGTACTACAGCTTCAATGTGTGCGTACCAACCGCACGAATTAATTCCTAGACCAAATAATGAAACTTGGGATATAGTGGTTTTTGGATATACGGAATTCGAATACCTCATTCACATGCAAGAAACTGAAATTTCCATGTTGAAGGATACAGAACAAAATTACAATGCTATCACGTCTTAATCTCTATACGTATGTTTTAAACATTCAGTCATTTAGTGGAAACCGTCATCAACGGCATTCATTCCGCGGTAAACATGAAGAATATGGCCACGACGACCTTAATGTCAATGAAAATTTTGCAGAAGGGACAGTTTGGATAGTTTGTGATGCAAAGTCCTGTTAATCACAAAATTCTTCAACCTATCCTAAGAATTCAGTCTATCTTGGAAAAGACTATAATCCTAAGAAACAAAGAGAGTAACAATTATCCAAACAAAAAAATAATTAGTTACATATTTTATTCAAGGCCTACCTTAGGATTGGTCTGTTATGATTTAGTAAAATACTCATAGCTTAATTATAATAACTCAATTTTTCCCTGCATGACTTATAAGGAGACCCAGGTTTAAAATTTAGCTCAGATAAAAAAAAAAAAAAACGCTTGAGCGGCTCAAGCAAACATAATGCTAAGTGCCACTTCCGGTGAAATTAAGTTATTAGGTGTAATGGATTGTGATCGAACCACAGAAGGGTATGTAGGTAGTTTTATTTCGGGACTTTAACTGCAGAAGGTAGGGCAAGCTTGTTTGGTGTGTGTCATTCCATTGAATTGCATGGAACTAGTCAACCTTCTTTTCCAGTTTACTCGAAAGTTAGAAAATATGGTATATCATTATATTCGCCCAAGCCGTTTGCTGGTCGAAATAGAAAGAGGAAATTGATAAGTTGAGAAAACTTTGCACGCGATAATAGAAAGAGGCGTTCGCTCACTCAGCTCAATTTTGCACATCAAATTGGTTTATCCTTGTATATATGAGGAACAATTACTATGTAACTTTTCTCTCTTGCAGACGGTGTTTCTGGATTGGTGGCCTCTTACACGAGACAGCATTGCATACGGTTTCACTGTAATAGTCCTAATCATTGTGATATATGATGAAATTGTAATGTGGTACGAGGCTCTCATTTTAGTATTATTGTATTCATTATACATAATGGGTAAGTTCCGCAGCAATTAGTGAAAAGCCTTGTATTTTTACCTTTTAGTTGACATCTAACTTTTGAGAGAATGTAATCTCCCACATCATCTTTTCATAAAATTTCATTTGGCTATAACGCTGTTAATACACCTTCTGACCCTTTCTTGGCAAATTCTTATGACACATGACTATCAAATATGTTGAAATATTTCATTATTGTATGATTATGATCATCATATATAGGGGGTTCTAGTTCATTTATTTATGGTTGCTGTGAAGCTCCTGCTTACTATTGTTCAATAACTATTATTAAGAAGGTGACTGTTTCGGTTTCAGTTACATTCTGGGAAGATTTGGAAGTTTTTATTACATAAAGTAATAAACAAAATGAATATGATCTTGTTATATTTTATATCACATGGAATGCTTTCACTATCAGTACAATAATGATAGATTGAGCACCGAGTCACCTGGGTCGCTTAGATGACGACTTTTGTCCGAGTCATCCGTGCATGCGTGTTGCTTCTCAGATTCGATGACTGGTCAAACTGAGACTCAATCAGACCAGTGATCCGAGAGACTCGGAGGTAAAAACACACCCGCTGACCCAGAAGCAGCCAATATATATATATATATATATATATATATATATATATATATATATATATATATATATATATATATATATATATATATATATATATCAGCTCCGCAGCATTACTGCAAAATTTCAGAGTGGTTTAATTTTGCCTGCTACTCGGACTCGAACATTCATTTGTTGATTCCTGGTGTAACGTTTCTTATTCAAGAAATAATGTCTTGAATATTTCAAATATAATTTCATATTTAGACCTATTCACATTCCCATACTAAAATATAATATAGTGGCTTTTGAACATAAACTATACAAAAAGATTTAACAAAACATTGTTTGGATTCAGAAATATTTTTAGATACTAGTTCGGATCACTATGAGTCAGTGGTTTGTTCGGGTCAGACTGGGTGATGTGTCTTTACGGATCACTCTGGTTCATGAGTCTGTCGGGTCGCCGAGTCTGGTGGGTCATGAATCTGACTGCCTCCGTGTCACGGGTCAGAATTGCAATGCTGGATGTGACCGCTTACAGAATTCTGTATTTTGCTGCATTCCATTCAATGTATTTATCAAGATTTCCGATCATAAGAGCGGACACGGTCTGTTCACATGATTGAGGCGATTTCATAAGAACTATTTTGGAAAATAAAGCTCACTAACACGTGCTATTGATTAGTCATAGGTCAGTTCACTAAAACACTTTGAATTTGTTTGTGTTCTTTTTATCTTTAATTTTTTCAAGAGAATTGAGTCTTGGGGAAATTTTTAAAACTGTTTTTGATACGAAATTTTATATTCTTTCGGATTGGTTCATTCATTTTCTTAATAAAATTAACCGTTTTGGGGAAAACAGTCAAAAACCAAATAAAGGTGCCTTTTTGTCTGTCAGTTTTCAAGGTAGAGGCTTAAACAAGTCAGACCAATAAGAACTACTAGTGTGTTGGTGGTAAAGATAATCATATGAAGAAAAGAGTCATAACTAATTATGTCAACAAGTACCATTATAATAAACGATTCCTACTTCTACTGGCCAATTGTGGAACGTGGAACCCATTATCCAACTCTTGCTTAATCAGAAAATGTAGATCTTTTAACATACATGAAAACTTGGATTGAGGTTCGTTGAATACAGTGAACTATTGAATCGGTTACTTTCACACTCAACTTCGTTTTGTTTCTAATTCAGTTAAGGGGATTTCTCATACAGTATATTGCGCACGAATGTACTGTAACCTAACCACTAATCGGTATCCTTTTTTCCATTTTTGACAAAGTAACTTTTTTTACTAGATATGATCGTTTGATGGAGTGATTCTTTGACGATGTGGTCAATTTGTATTTTTTATTTTTTAAATTTTTTATTTATTTATTTGAGTTATAAGCATTTTAATATTCAAATTACTCCGAAAAATCAGTATATAGACTTAGGTACATGTTTTAGGAATTGACGATAACTTCTAATATACTCATATTTCACAAATGGGACTTTGGAATTGGAATATGTTTGCCCCAAATAACATGAAACTGCACTTAGGTGAAAATAGCAAAATTTGCACATTCGCGGTTTTGGTATTGGACCGACGAATTCCAATTATAATTTCTTTTTAATTTTTATTTTACGGATTTGTGAAATGCTAACAATATGTTAATGTTGAATCCTTTGTCTTATTTAAGATTTTCTATTTAATTTAATTTAAATGTTTTACTTCTAAGTCGAAATTAGTATAAAACAACATTACTGTTTCTGTCCCATATTTGATAGTTTCTTTTCCCTTTTAAATGAAGTTATCAAATATAACTTCACAGTCAATCAAACGAACAGTAACACTGATATATTCAAGAATGTTTATATTAAATTCAATAGACAAATTATTTTATTTAGTTTTCCAAGGAGACTGTCAGAAAAACACCGGTTTACTGATCAGTTATTAAAGATTTCTTAAAATTTTTGCTTTAGGATTGAGGTTCGTTGAATACAGTGAACTATTGAATCGGTTACTTTCACACTCAACTTCGTTTTGTTTCTAATTCAGTTAAGGGGATTTCTCATACAGTATATTGCGCACGAATGTACTGTAACCTAACCACTAATCGGTATCCTTTTTTCCATTTTTGACAAAGTAACTTTTTTTACTAGATATGATCGTTTGATGGAGTGATTCTTTGACGATGTGGTCAATTTGTATTTTTTATTTTTTAAATTTTTTATTTATTTATTTTGTTACGAAGTAACAGTTTGACAAAATATCCGTTCCCTATGTTCGATGAAATGACCTTTTCTTCTGACGAAGTGATTATTTCTTTTGTCGGTGTGTCCGCTTGACGAAATAAACCTGAAATAAAACAACCTTCATCTTTTGATACAAAAATGCTTAGACATTCGTCGATCCAATGCCAAAACCGCAAATGTGCTAAATTTGATTTTGAGTTATAAGCATTTTAATATTCAAATTACTCCGAAAAATCAGTATATAGACTTAGGTACATGTTTTAGGAATTGACGATAACTTCTAATATACTCATATTTCACAAATGGGACTTTGGAATTGGAATATGTTTGCCCCAAATAACATGAAACTGCACTTAGGTGAAAATAGCAAAATTTGCACATTCGCGGTTTTGGTATTGGACCGACGAATTCCAATTATAATTTCTTTTTAATTTTTATTTTACGGATTTGTGAAATGCTAACAATATGTTAATGATGAATCCTTTGTCTTATTTAAGATTTTCTATTTAATTTAATTTAAATGTTTTACTTCTAAGTCGAAATTAGTATAAAACAACATTACTGTTTCTGTCCCATATTTGATAGTTTCTTTTCCCTTTTAAATGAAGTTATCAAATATAACTTCACAGTCAATCAAACGAACAGTAACACTGATATATTCAAGAATGTTTATATTAAATTCAATAGACAAATTATTTTATTTAGTTTTCCAAGGAGACTGTCAGAAAAACACCGGTTTACTGATCAGTTATTAAAGATTTCTTAAAATTTTTGCTTTAGGATCAATAAAACAATATTAAAGATATATTATTTGTACCCTTCATATGAAATACATGGAGTTTTAATTAACGAGTTGAGTCATGAAGTTTAATTAGTGATAATAATGGATCGGATTTTTTGTTTAGTGATTGATATGAGATCGCTATTAGATAACTCCTAGGAGTTTTCCTTTCTCCTTTTGTTATTACATAAGACAGAAATATAAACATTTGACCTAATTTTTGCTGAATATCGTTAAGAAAATATATCTATCTATCTATAGATATAGAATTAAAATTAACGTTCCTTTCAATTTTCTTTTTTCAGTGATGTATTTCAATCCTTCCTTAACGGCTTGGGCTCGTAAATTAGTTAAAATATCTCCACAATATGATGATTCAAGTCCTTTGTTAAGAAATCAGGAAACAGGTAAATATTTTGTTCATTCACAATGTCACTATTGTTTACGGCAGCTGAATTGACGATTGACCTTGAGCACTGCTTTTGCGTTGACCAATACGCTTACAGCAACGTACTCCCTACGCTCTGATGTGGAAGTAGTATTCAGACCGTATGATGCGAGATCACACCTTGTACTATTTAGCCACTAAGGGCAAATTTCTCACCGGAGGTTTGTCTGTAGTGTCTAGCGAAATCATTATCTTATGCCAAATAGCAATTTAGCTGCCGTATAGTAGAGATCTTACGAAGTCGACAATATGTCATTTGGAAGATCTTTAACATCCAGCCAAAACTTCATGTGATTTCCATATGTTTAGTTTGGAATTCCAGAAAACTTTGAAGGAGAGCCACTCCTTCTCGGATCAAGAAGTTGGGGGGAAAATGCGGGTTCACCCATACAATAAAAAAAAAAAAAAATTATCAACAGAGATAATCGAGATTGATATCTCAGTGTTGCCAATGAAAGAAGGTACTAGCTTACGAGTATGTTTCTTTACATTCAGCTGCAAACACAAAGTTTCATTACACTGGCAATTATATTATAAACTTTTCCTAATAATAGGATTTGTATTATAAAGCTTAACAAATTATAGAGTTGAGAGTATTGTAAAATTTGGTTCACTACAGTTTGAAAAGCATTGTATTAGGTTTAGTATATTATTATTAAGTTATTGTACAACACTATGCAGGGGCGGATCCATGGGGAGGCGATCTCCTCGCCCCAGAAGAGGAAACTTTCTTATTTTATTTAGTCTACATAGATAAAACCCATCCCAGAGTTTGGAACTCTTAAAAGTAACTCTAAGTAGTAGTATTACAACCCACCGCCCCCTTCCCGGAAGTCCGTCCTGGATCCGCCTCTGACACTATGATAACATATTTCTTTTAATTATAGAATGAAAAGCAATGTTTTTTTTTTTTAATACAGTATAGCACATAAATTTTGAATTAGCATGTGCTATAAGTTTTCTGCACACATATTCACGGACAACCTAAAGTGTAAAATTGTCTTTTCTCACAGAAGATACACTTGCAAATTGTTCGAAACAAAAATATGTTTTTTGAAAGTTGGCGATTGGTATTTTTGGCCAATCATCGAAAAATCTCAAACCTAAAGGGTTGATGTATATACATTAGAAAGAAAAACGGGTTACACAAGGGCGTCGATTTCTCTGTAACTTTGGAGGGGGACTACTCAGATATGTGTTTGGCTGCAGACAAGGATCTATATGAGGATTTAAAGACAAATTGAATTCAAATTATGCCAAATATGGTATATTCATAACAATACATATAACAATAAAAATACATATAAAATAAACATAACAATACATATAACAATTACAAATATATATACGAGTAAATATACATATTCATAAAAATATATGGGATGGCCCACATGAGCTTTGGGGGTTCCGAGCTCCCACCCTTCCAGGATCGGCGTCCTTGGAGTTACATACCAATTTTAGGACGATTTATTTAATTTGTAAATTATAAGCTTTTGTAAGTTATAAACTTTGTTTAAGATACTGACATATGTTTATTGATAACACCAAGGAGAAAGTATGATATAATCTATACTATAAACTGACAATTATTTATCTTATATGAAACATTGACACTTGCTAGATTAGTACTGTTTAACTCGAGGAAAGGAACTCTTTAAAATAAGTTGCTGAGACAATAATTCTAAGGATGTATAGGACATGATTTGAAAACTTACAATATACACATTTTTGTTATACTTTTAATTTGCAAACTAACAGAGTGCAAATGAATACTTTCGTTGTAAGTCACCATTCCTATGTGAATAAAAAATGTAGTTCAACCAGTGATTCGAACCAAATACTTCCAACTAAGTATCAAATCGAGGTTTTCTATACAAAATTAGACAAAAGGGGCTTTGAAAATCAGTATGTGTTCTCCAGCATATGATAGGTTCTGTTATATATAATAATATCGTACATTGTACTCTAAGCAGGGCTGTGCCGTGGAAAATCAGCGCCCGGGGCGAGAGTATACGACGGCGCCCCCATACATATATTCCAAGCATTTTTCCTATCTGTTTTCCTTTTTCTCCCGAATTTTTCGCCCCCTTACTTCGGCGCCCGGGGCCGTCGCCTCGCTCGCCCCCCCCCCCCCACGGCACGGCCCTGACTCTAAGATCCATTACATTATTACTTACTGTTACTGTCGTATCATTTTATTATTATTATTTTCTAGATCTGAAAGTACCTGAGAATTCTATATCGAGCTCGGATAAAGGCGGTTCTGGAACAAATCAAACAACATATCGGTCGACGCATAATACAGAAGGCGACTGGGAAATAAAAAGTCTCTCATCAGGTAATTTACTGTATAGTGTTATCTTAGCAATAAAAGTAAGGCCTAGAAGTTATTTCTATATTTTATTTTCAGGAGGATAGAAATGTTTTTCATAGTCTACTGGTCCAAGTGCACTCTATCTTGACTTCAATGTACTCATACTGTCGTACTGTTGTAATGGGAAATGTTTTATTAGGTTACTATTACTTATCCTCCTCAGTCCTGAGATTTTTTTGTCTCAAATTTCTAATTTTCCTTTACATATATTTAATACTAGCTGTTTGCATGGGGACTGTATTTGGAAGTCAACGCCTGTGGGGGTATCACCATTCATTTCAGCGACCGCGAAAACTATGGATTTGACACTAATATCGGTCATTTTGGATTACTTTTACATGACTCGGTATTCCATTCCCCTCCTCCGGTGACCTCCGGCCCGCAGTCGAATGGGGTGAATTTGGAATTTAATGTGATCAGTTTTACCATTGATCTCAGCGACCGCGAAAACTATGAATTTGACACTTATATCGGTCATTTTCTACTAAACGCCCCCCTGAGACGCCCCTGATTCGAATTAAAAAAAAAACAACGCTACGTCTTGATCTGCGGCCTATGGACCAAGGTACGCGTGACCAAATTTTGGTAACTCTCGGTCCACTCGTTTGGTGCCCAGGCCGCACACAAACACACAAACAAACTCTTTATTTTATTTATATTAGATTAAATAATAAATGATCCTAAAATAACCCCAAAATTTTAGTGCTGACGGTAGGTTACGAGTAACCCCATAACCCCTCTAGGAGACATCGGGTCTTGTTCAATACGATAATTACCTTACAACTTTTTTAATATATAATTTTGCCATTTTATTCCGATTCTTTTGATTGAAACGGGTTTCTTGGTATAGAAATATTTATAATTTTGTTTCTTTACGTCTGTGGTGTGGTAGTTCAATGATAGTGTTCTTACTTCCTGTTCGAAGGGTCCTTGATTCGATATATTGCCAAGCGAGTTCGTAGAGGACGACGTTGATGTCATGGGTTTTCTTGTCTCCTCCCACTGTCTCATTCCACCGACTTTTCATCACTTTTCATTATCACTTGTCTCCTTTAGCCCTTAACAGTATAGCAGTAAGATTTACACTGGAATTTCATTTTGTTTGATTACGTGTATCTTAAAAGATAAATAGTTAAATTCTTTCTTTATGTTTTTTATATTTTGAAAAATTCAAGAACAAATGTGTTAATTATTACATTTAAGTGTAAAGTTTTACATTACACTTCCAAACAAAAACATTACAAAGTTTCTCTTCTTTTCCGCTGAAATTTTCCGTTCTCACGTGTATGAAATACCTATTCCTTTGCATGTTGTCAGCAACACAGGGACTCTTGATTTCTTCCCCCAATCCATTTTGTAGTTTTTATTTATTATTTATTTTTAACCAGATACGGCTCAGAGGCCATTTTATACTGGATATTTAACAACAACAATAACAATGGAAAGAATTTAGGAAGATATCGGCCAGGGCATGTTAAGTAGGTACCATCTCGGCATTTGCCTGGTAGGACTAAGAAAAACCCTGGAAAACCCCAGTCATGATGGTTGGCAGTAAGAATCGAACTCACGACCTCCCGAATGCGAAGCCAAAACGTAGATCCATACTTTTTCTTTCAATTACTTCTCCAAGTCCCTTACAGTATGTTGATGTTTTAATAAAAATACTATTATAATATACCATTATATAAAATTGTTAGACGAAAAACAGCTCGTCTATTTAAACACCCATCCGTGGAAGAATTTTGCTTTCTACATTTTTTTCGGGGTCTACTGTATTATCCACGAAAGTACAATTTTCTTGTGCTTATAAGAAAGTACAAATGATGTCAGTGGCGGCGTAAGGCAAACTGGGGCCCGGGGCCAGTGAAGTAGATTGGGGCCCCTTTTCGAACAATCGTGATTTATACACTTCTATTTTTGACATTCATTCACATAATCATTTTTTCTGTTTACTCTTCCCCCTTTCCCGTTGGTGTGTGTGTTTAGATCATTTTAATCTGATATATATATATTAAACAAATGGGATGACATTCAGCATCCCTATCTATTTTTTAATACTTAGAACCTCCTTCAGGCTGGTATCTAAAACTAAAACTGGGCCAAGATTATCATTGCATATTGTTTTCCTTTTTATTCATTTTTAAACAAAGGGCACGATAGAAAAAGGATTAGGGATACAAGTGTAACGGAAACTACAACCCAGGACAAAAATAACATAATCTTAAGAACAAACAAAACTTAACAATCAAGAATCCAGAATTTATCCTACACCTATATTATCCTAGTATCAACGCGTACTGTAATTAGATGGAATAGTGGAAGTAATGCTCCTAATAATACATTTAGAGACAAATTTATCTACAAAATGTACCAATGAGCTGATATTGAAAAAAAAAAATACAAATAATAATATAACCGATGAGATTTCTAAATGTAAGCTCTATGTTTTCTAGAATTCTTTCTTTGGTTCTCTCCTTTGGCGTTTCTCCTGTGCAATTTCTTATATGAGTCAGTTTATTCATAGTTTTTCCCTGTCTGAATTTGCGCTACATGGGTTTTATTTGATTAGATTTTCCTTCTACAATTAGCCCCATTCACTTTAACATTAGGTTCCTCTCCAGTGATCATACACAATACTTAAACACTTTTTTTTTTTTTTTTTTTTTTTTTACCGAACTATCAGTAAATAATAGCTAGAATAGATTTCTCTTCTGCGTGTGTTTTTCATTTATCTTTCACTAGGTTTCTCGCCAGTGATAATGTACTATTTATTTAGTCCCACTACTTTTGCCGAAGTATCAATGAATAGTTAAGCACTAGAATATTTCTCTCCTGCTTGTCTATTTTACTATTGTTTCCAGATTTCACACTTGTTTTATGATTATATTATTTTGTATTTAATAATTCAGTCATATTTATATTCTGTCACTTATTACTATTTCCATTACCATTTACTAACATACTTAGTATTAGAATATATTATAACAAAAAATCGTGAGTGTATTGAATAATTGGGAATATATTATA
Organism: Thermobia domestica; assembly: GCF_964235325.1. Classification (NCBI taxonomy): domain Eukaryota; kingdom Metazoa; phylum Arthropoda; class Insecta; order Zygentoma; family Lepismatidae; genus Thermobia; species Thermobia domestica. The sequence goes on along the minus strand of NC_137466.1, from coordinate 134,282,364 downwards.
GATTAAATATGTAAGCACAGAATTCTACTACGGGTTATACCATCCTACTTTTCATTACCAGCTATCACCAGTCAATGACAGATCTTAACGGCTTTTTATTATATTACTCTTTTGGTATGTTTGTATTTTTATTGCCTTCACTTCAAACATGAAACTACTTTCGACAGTAGTTCCACTACCATATTAGCCTGTGTTCCACCAACTTTCAGAATGATACCTTTCTTGCTTTGGTAGCAGCGAAAGTATCAACTATATTATCAAAATCCAAAGTAGATGCTATTTCATTTTCGATAGAAAGAATGTCCAGATTCGTGAATCTTTCTTGACTCACTGTGGAACGCAAGTATGATTTTATCAATTTCATTTTGCTGAAAGACCTTTCACACGATGCGACAGATACGTGCAGTGTTATCAAAATCTGAAGAGCGGTTGGCAAACTTTAGTAAAATTCAAGCTCTATTTGAAGATACATATTTCAAGATGCCTTGTGGGGAAAAGTCAAGCTGTTCTTTAGCTTTCTGAGCACACCTTAGGGAACGGATTATATCCTTACAATCCTGAAATAATTCCAAGTCATCCAGGTCATTCGGGTAGAACAAAGCCAAATCAGATCAACATGCTTTTAGCCTTTCCTTGCTCTTATAATCTAGCTGCTGCACAAAGTTGGCCATGAAACACAGGAATCCAAATCTGTTGTTCAGGTCATGCATCTGAGTAAAATGATCATACATTTGTTGTCTCATTTCATCTAGAATTTCATTTATAGAATGCTTCACTTTGGCCTGTGCAGTCAGGGGTTCATTCTTTGCTTCTTCAGGCATGCATTTCTTTCTCCTGTGTGTATCTACAGTTATGTTTTATGGCCTGCAACTTCCTTCAGCTGCAGATATGATTTCCTTGCCCAGCTCAAATCTCCAGGTATCAGTGGTGTCAACCAGGCTCTGTAACTGAATAAGAGTTTGATTGAAACTCATACCCTGAGATTGAAGGAAGGTTTGGATCCGATCAATATATGAGAGATTTGCAGACCAGAAATATAATAAAGCGATGAAGTTAAATGACTGTATGCTTGCAAGAAGAAAACCAGAATCTCTTCTAGTATCAAGTGTTTCAGTCGAAGTGTCACGCAGATCTTCCAACAGATCAATTACTTCATCCAATTGACTAGAAAGTGTCTCCAAAGCTTCTGCTTGAACTCCATCTAGTGTCAGTTTTACGTTTCAGACCAATCTTTACGTGATTTTGCAGCACATTCCATCGGTGAGTAGATCTAGAGAAGAATAGCAAAAACTATACATTGCTCCAAACAAAGTGTTCGCCAGAACGTTAACGTGCGCAGCATGTAAGCCACAAGGTTCAATGAATTATTGTTACAAGGAACAAAAATGGCCAAAAGACTTATATTCCGTATCAAAGTTTGAACTTCAAAATATTGTTCGGTCATTGTAGACTGATTTTATCACAAGATTGGCCTCTGCAATCTTAATATGAAGCCTATCACGTTGTAGTTACTTCAGTATTTCAACAGAAATACTCTCAGCATTCTTTCCTTTGACAGAGATAAAATCAATAAATGCTTCCCGAACCTGAACAGAATCACGTTGTATGTCAACAAATCGAATGATTTGTGAGAACTGTTCTACAATCAGGAGTTGAATTAAATATAATGCTGAAGTATTTTGAATATTTGAACACCTGTTTTCTTATTGAACATTTTCTTCATTCTAAATTTGTGGGCTGAAATGTAAATTCATACGCCAAAACGCAAGAGCAGAAAAGGGGAAACCAGCTGAGCAAAAGGGTTTCGCTCGCTGAAAATTCGACTTATAAAGGACAAAAGAAAAAGACAGAAGAAAAAGAAGTGAATCTGCGACTATAGCGTCTGCTCCTAAGAGCTTTCAGTTAGCAACAGAATGCTAGTCAGTGATGAAAACATACTCCACTTATTCCTACATCGTTGTATAGCCGTGATGTGAGGTGAAAAATTTTCTTCTGTACTTTTCCGGAAAATTTTCCGTTCTTAACAAATATGAGTGATCAAGTAACAATTCCTCAGTATTCATAAATTAATTAAATTCATGTATAGAAATGTTAAAAATTGAAAGATTGTTTAAAGAATCTGAAAATTTTCATGACACACAATTTTTAGTACTATGTAGGAACAAGTGAAACAATTTTTCATGAATCGAAGAACTGTCTGTCCTGCACAGTGATGAAAATTTTTCGGAAAATTTTGAAACGGAAAATTTTCCGATTCATAAAAACATACTCCACGTATTCCTATATCGTTGTTTAGCCGTGATATGAGGTGGAAAATTTTCTTCTATATTTTTCCGGAAAACTTTCCGTTCTTAACAAATATCAGTGATCAAGTAACAGTTCCTCAGTATTCATAAAATTGATTGAAATCATGTATAAAAATGTTAAGAAGTGAAAGATCGTTTAAAGAATCTGAAAATTTTCATGGCTCAGACAATTTTCATAAATCGAAAGATTTTGTGTCTTGTATGGAAAAATTGAAGAACTTTTTATGTCGGAAAATTTTCGTCATTTTGAAGCAAAAAGTAAAACAACTTTTTCTGAATCGGAAAGTTTTATTGCTCTGTAGAAACAAATGTAAGGAATTTTCATGCATAGGAAAATTTTCATCACGATGTAGAAACAAGTGAAAACACTTTTCATAATCCGGACAGTTTTGGATATTATGTATAGTGATGTTAGGTGGAAATTTTTCCACTATATTTAACTGCACATTGAGATATACAATTCCTGTAGAGGAAAATTAGACAGCAACAAATCATAATTTTCCAATTAGATTTCGGGAACTAGAAAATTTTCTAATATTTCAATTTGGGAAGTAAAAATTTAAATAGTGTTTCTCTCTTTCTCTCTCTAGTATATCTACTTATTTATAAATGTTGCAGAATGTAAATCGATAAAAGTAGTAAAGCTATGAGAAAACCGTCTTATGCGCATTAAACTGACGAAGTCTAATATTGTAAGATGAAAGGTGGATTCTGAGGGAAGAACGCATTGAAGTTTTTCAAACATTCTTGAAATGAAGAATCGTTAGATTTTCACTTCATGAAACTTTTTAAGACATATTTATTACCAATAAATTTTATAGCTAAACAACGATATAGGAATAAGTGGAGTATGCTTTTATGAATCGAAAAATATTCATGACTTTTAATAAATTGAAATTTTAAATAATAGAAAGGGATATTTGTACTCTACGAACTCATGTTCTCTGCACTTGGCATACACACACACAGAGAGAGAGAGAGAGAGAGAGAGAGAGAGAGGTTGAATTGAGTTGATTTTGAGTTTAACGTCCCTTTCAGCAGCGAGACTATATAAGACGGGACCAACTGATTAACGAGAAATCCGAACTACATGAGCTCCCGCTGGGAATCGAAGCCAGGTCTTCCATGCCAAAGGCGCGTATTCTAACCGCTTAGCAACGAAGGAGCTCTCAGATGAAAAGAGAGAGAGAAACACTGTGTAAAATTTTACTTCCAAACTTGAAATATTAGAAATTTTTCCGGTTCCCGAAAGCTAATTGGAAAATTATAATTGTTGCTAACTAACTTTCCTCTACAGAAATTAAATTTTGTAGCTGAATGTGCAGTTAAATATAGGAAAAATTTCCACCTAACATCACTATACATAACATCCAAAATTGTCCAGCTTATGAAAAGTTTTTTCCATTTGTTTCTCCATCGTGATGAAAATTTTCCGATCTATGAAAATTCCTTTCACTTGTTTCTAGAGAGCAATAAAACTTTCCGATTCAAAGTTGTTTTACTCTTTGCTTCAAAATGATGAAAATTTTCCGACTCATAAAAAGTTCTACAATTTTTCCATATAAGACAGAAAATATTTCGATTCATTAAAAATTATTTAACTTGTTCTTACATAGTACTGAAAATGTGTGAGCCATGAAAATTTTTAGATTCTTTAAACGATCTTTCCCTTTTTTACATTTCTGTACATGAATTCAACCAATTTTATGATTACTGATGAATTGTTGCTTGATTACTGATATTTTTTTTAGAACGGAAAATTTTCCGGAAAAATATAGCGGAAAATTTTCTACCTCACATCACTAATGCTAGTACCCTAATAAAGCATTTCGTTAATCCTTTCTTTCTACCCTTCTCTTGGACTGATATATGAATAAATAAATAAATAAACAGTGATGTTTTAGAAAGCAGGCTAGCAGATGAGGCCCCATTACTTGCATCATAAGATCTTAGATTGTAAATAATACAATATACTTTGACTTTCTTTTATTATATTTTAATCTACACAGGTTTTTCCTTTAAATTTCTCTGAGGTTATTGAACAAAGGAAAATTTTTATTTTGTTCATATTTTAATCCACATAATTTTTTCCTTTAAATTTCTTTGGGGCCCCAAGAGAGTGAAACTTTTATTTTATTTATTTTTCACCTACGTTTAACTTTTTTCTTTGATTTTCTTGGGGGTCCCAAGAAAGTGAAACGTTTACTTTATTTTTCACCTATATTCAGAGCTTTTTCCTTTAAATTTCTTTGGGAGCCTCCAAGAGAGTGAGGCCCGAAGCTTATAGGTTATACCGAAATCCGGTACTGATTAGCTTTATTAGACAGATATTTCTGTTGTTTCATCCGTCATTTGGTGTAATATTGATTGACAATTAATTGCGTTTCCTTTTAGGGAAGATGTGGATTATAAACCTCAACAGCCCTTATACGGCTCATGCTAACAAAGTTCCTTAGTAATTATTTTTTTTACCTACCGTCGGGGGCCCCCAGAGAGTGGGGCCCGGGGCGAGGGCACCGCTCGCCCCGCCCTTACGCCGCCAATGAATGATGTATTACTCTTACATGTGTCTTCCCCATTTTTCCTCTATGATTAATTAAACTTGTCGTCACTATTCAATGAACAACTCTAACTAAAAATAAACGTACTTACCTACATCTACTCGCTGAAATCCCATTAGTTTTGACGACATATTCCCAACACATTTGAGAAGGGAAGTACAAAATGTTGACGCGAAAAATACATCATAATACATACTGACATCTATCAACAATATAAAGAGACGGGAGTCAATCTTGCACACTCCAATATAATTAAACCACTAGACTTCTTGTTCTTCTTCTTTTTTTAAAAAAGAGCTATTTCATGTCTCATGTAGGGAACGTTAGGACCGAGAAGATTATGCTGACGGCAAGACTGCGAACTAATTTCGTTGTTTACAATTGCCGTCACACATATGACAAAGTTGTTACAATTCTACTTTATCTTGCTTTTTTTCAATTTAACGTCCGATGATTATGCTATAAGGCTAAGGGAGCCGGTGAAGATTATAATGAACTGGGAGGAAACGGGAGATTTTCGAGGAAGTCTAGGCACAAGGCATTTTCACCATTAAAACGAAGTTGGTGAAAGCTGGGATCGAACCAGGGGCCTCACACACTAAGATGAATGGTCTGCAACTGAGGCACTGCTATTCCTAGATAGTCCTACTGCTTTCACGTAAAATTTCTCGTTTAACTCAATGGAATTTGTATGAGAGCAGTCACATACATAGTTTAAATCCTTTTGCGTTGTATATGTAAAACTATTTAACATGGAATCATATATATTAAATAATCCAGATGACTATTAACTTAAGTGTCCGATATGAAAAAAGAAAAGAAATGAAATGAAATCGTTGAGTTTTACGTCTCACGGTTATGCCGGTTAGGCTAAAGGAGACGGTGATGATGAGTAATGAATGAAATGGTGGAATGAAGAAAGTGGGAGGAAACGGGAGAGACCCAAGAAAACCCACGCACACGGTGTTTGTCCACCACAAAGTTTACTTGACGGGGGCTGGGATCGAACCCGGGACCCAAGCACCAGAGGTGAACGCTCTACCACTGAGCCACCGCGGCCCCGATATGAAAAAAGAACTTTAAAAATTAAATAATATTATTATATTTTTACACCATTATAATTAATATGTCTAGTTGAAAACAAAAGTTGAGTACAAACAGCGTGTTCAGTGAAAATAGTGAGTTGAGTACAGGGTAATACCCATGTGAACTGAACTGTGCAAGGAGTTCAAATTTGAAAGAACAGCAGATTCATTATGCTTTTGTTTCTACCTTGAACTGTTCCCACCGTTTAGTTCAAATGAGTATCTGCACTCAGATTATTCCTTTTTTTTAAATGAGGGTTACCATTTTTTTCCTCCCATGTCCTTCATTTGTCCTAGAAGTGAAGAAAATAGGTGATAAGAAAACAGATGTTGTGCGATTATTATAATAAGATATATTTTACCTGTAATGGAACAAAAGCCGTAGGGTGCTGCCTTAAGATCCCATACGAAACATTGGAAGTTCTGCGAAACTTCGAGCTATAACGAATTCTATATAGGTAACCAAGAAAGTTTTGTCGCTTTTTGTGGAGGTCTGTGTTTAATGGGCTCTCACACTGTGAGTTGAATGAGAATGGGGATAAGGCGAAGGTCAGTTGTTGGTGTGGGTATTTCCAACGTACTACCTGGTTGTAGCAGCTCAGTTACACCGTGAACGTGCGTAAGGACAGAGTGAACATGGGATCTCCACAGAGCGTCGTAAGGGCGTCTGTGCTGTACAAATTCAAACTGGGGTCAAACGCCGCTGCAGCGGGGAGGAAGATATACCAGGCCTTTGGTAAGGATGTTGTGACTACGCGGACAGTGCAGCGGTGGTTTAAGAAGTTTAAGGACCGTAACGAAACACTCAAAGACGCAACACATGGCGGAAGATCAACACATGTACAAAATAAAGATCTTCAGGCAGAAATTGAAGCGAACAGTAGCCAGACATGTGAGGAAATGGAACTACAATTCAGTGTGAGTGGAAAAGCCATTGAGCAGCACATCATCATGTTGGGAAGCATTAAAGTTGGGTCTCACATGATTTGACTCAGGGCCAGAAGGAAACGCGAGCACACACCTGTGTTTCTTTGCTGTCTCATCTGAGGAAGGAGTCATTGCTGGACAGAGTCTTGACATGTGAATAGGGTCCTTACGAAGGTCCACGGCGCCGTCATCATTGGTTAGCATCCCATGAACCGGTTCCAAAACAGCCGTAACCTGCACTGCACCAGAAGAAGGTCCTCCTGTGTGTTTAGTGGACTGCTTGTGGCATCGTGCATCGGGAACTGCTACCAGCTGCTCAGAGCATCAATGCAACTGGTCAGCAGTTGAGCCCTGTTCAAGGAAAACTCAAAACTCTGAAGCCAACACTTCTAAATCGCAAAGGAGTCCTCCTGTTACAGGACAACGCTAAGCCCCACGTAACTAGGATGACCCGAACACCATTCTACGCCTTGGATGCGACACACTATTGCATCCGCCATACTCTCCGGACATTGTACCGTCCGATTATCACCTGTTCCTTTCCTTGGACAATCACCTTAGAGGACGCCAGTTCAAATTCCTAGTAGAGGTGCAAAATGCACTTAATACTTTTTTCGCTTCACGACCTATCAAGTTCTACCGTGATGGAATCTATGGCCTTCCAGAACGTTGGCAGATTGTCGATGCTGATGGGGACTAATTTTGATCTTCCAGATGCGTCTTAGGTGACATATCGATGTTCGAAGATGGTGGGTGTAAAAGCGACAGAACTATCTTGGTTATCTTCATATATCAAAGACAGAGAAGAAAGAATGCAAATATTGCTCAGAATATTAAGTGGGAGAATTTGTAGTCCACTATACAATTCGGTATCAGGATATTTGCGGTACAATGAGAAAACCAGTTTTTCTGGGACATTTGCGGTACTGTTCAAAACTTTTCCTTAGACAATGGGACATTTGTGGTACATACTGAGATAGATGACGAGACGCAGATGACACCACAGAAGAAGGAAGAATGTTAATAGATTGCACTGAGAAGGGGAACACAGTGTGCAACTGAGCACATTACGTTTTTCATGGACGGAACATTTAAGTGTAATAGTCGAAAGTTTGTCCAATTATATACAATACACGTAGACATCGGAAGCAACTTGAAGGAAAAAAACATTGTCCTTTTGATCTGCCTCTTACCAGCAGAAGAGATAGTAAGACATATCAGAGGTTTTTCAGTTTGGTTTTTCAATGGATTGGAATCCGAAATTAATCAAATTAGATTTCTAGCAAGCCGCAATAGCATCTCAGCAATAGCAAGAACAGTGTTGCCGGGAACGCACAGTAATGGGTGTACTTTCCATTTTAATCTGTACTTGTGGAGGAAGGTTCAGGAATAAGGACTCGCAAATGACTATAAATCAGTTCCAGAGGTGAGGTTATCCTCATAATGTGTTTTTCTTTAGCATTTCTTCCTTAGATCATATCGATGTTTGGTGGCTTTCCATTATGTAAGAATGCACCACATCACGAAAGACTTGAGAGGTTTTTAGATTATTTTATAGAAGAGTGGTTAAATAATCCCTGTATTAACATCTCCGTATGGAACTGCTCGAATCAACAGTACAGAACAAATAATGTTGTTAAAGGGTGGAGTTGAGTTAAATTTGAGTTTAACATCCCTTTCAGCAGCGGAGTTATATGAGACGGGACCTACTGATTAACGTGGAATCCGAACCACATGAGCTCCCGCCTGGAATCGAACCCTGGTCTCCCACGCGTTGAAGGGTGGAACCACAGACTCAAATCACTAATAGGTAAGTCAACTCCTAATGTATACTGTTTAGTGAAGTATCTAAAAGGTGGGACTGTGTACAACGACTACTTATATGAAAGAACTTTAAATATTGAAGGGAAACGTAGACGACGTCAGTACATAAGATTGAACGGAAGAATAGAAAACACACTAACTGAACTAATTAAACATCCGAAAATATCCTCTCAAAGCTTGGAGAATAAGAAATTATTTTGAATAGTACCGCAAATGTCCCAGTGTCACTAATGTCGATACTCGAAGTACATGTCGCAGTACCGCAAATGTTGATACCGCAATGTTGCGCTTTCATAAAATTCTACACTAATAGTGTAGAGCTGGTAACTTAGCTGCTTCTAGGTAATCGATTTGGAATGCCCTTATCACCGAGTTAGACAGGATTCGAGAAGCGAGACTAAACTCTGGTGACCCAGACAAAAATCCTGACCCGTCCGTCACTGGGACCTACAGTTTAAGGTGAAATGCGAACCACCGTAATCCGTTCGAATAATTTAATACCTTCCCGCCAGAATCGAACCGGGAACTACTTGCACTAAAAGCATAAACGCTAGCTACTAGACCGATGTGAAGGCAATAATAATAAAATCACAAGAAGAAGAAGAAGAAGGATTAGAGTATGCTATCAGAATAACATTAAAAATAAACATGGAAATAGCTGCATATCTTTTTCCTCCATCTTCTCAGAGCGTCTCACGATACAAAATCGTGAGACGCTACCTTATTCTCCGTATTTCCACTCAATAAAGTACAAGTCTCACCTTAATAGTCCATAGTGGCTTATTTTTGTTGACTATTTTTCACCGTATAATACCTCATCATATGACATGGTTTTGCTTTTATCCAACAGTCTGGGAAAATTTTACTCTTTTCTTACCATCCCATCTGGTAAGAAAGGAATACGAAATGGGAACATCAATATATTAGGTTGATAATAAAATGGAGTTTTACTTAAAAAAAATAATAAAAGAGAAAGAAAGATGATACACAAATTCCGTGAGAAAATCTGTCAGTGGTAAAATTAAATCAGGCATGAGTATATTGAGGTTGCTCAGACCTTCTTCAGACACACGTATACTGCACTATAGGCCTATAAATAATAACAATTGTACTGGTCTTCCAAACTATACTATGCAGGGAGGAGTCTTTTTTTTTTTTTTTTTTTTTTAATGATTCAGAGTCTCAAGTAAATGTTCCATCTCCACTCTTTATTTCTGTATTAGAGCCAGAAGTGGTAGAAATTTGCTACTACTTCCTGTTTCAATATTGATCTCCAGTGAGTGAACTACGAGTGCAATGGTACTGGTAGTCTATTTTACTTTGATTGGTGTTGTTTTTATAAAGATGGAGAACGAAGATATTTTATCGTTCGAACATTTGAAAGAATACTTTTTCTTAAAAGCTGAAGATGATGGTGAACAGAATTTAAAAGTAAAGTGGTGCCCCGGCGAGAAATATTTATCAACAACTAGGGTGTCATAATTAACGACATACAGTAAGGGGTTAATATGAATAAACTGTGTTCTGATGAGCAGGCCTACTTTATTGATGTAATGTTGATGGTATGTAATATTAGAGTTCTTTTAGATCAGTTTGCATATACTAAAGTCCCGTTGATTATAGAGTTTGGAACAACTAGCTTTAGAAAGCAAGTATCGATTTTAGAGTTTTTGGCCAGTTTTGATTCACCATCAGTTCATGTGTTCTCATTTTGTCGGTTGTAGTGTAATGTTTCTCTATATTCCGTATTTTTAATTTTACATAGCAACATTGTTATATAATTAGTTTAGCAGAATAATAATAAGCAACCATTTTTCTAACGCATAGGGAAACAAGTCGAGTCAAAAGTAATATTCTCGAGTCGAGTTCCGAGCCGATTCACTGTTTTTGGCGTTGAGTTTCGAGTCTAGTAGAGTTTGATAAATGGCTCGCTCGTTTTAACTCGTTTTGAAATTATGGCCTGATTACACTGGAAAGCGAAAACCATGAGAAATGTAAGCTAAGCAGTAATATGGAATAGTTCTAGTGTTGTTCACGAGAGGGGACACTGCTCGCATCTCGTTGCGTCTCGATAGCGAGACTACAAGAGATTTTTATAACAAGCTTAGCTCGGCTCGGATTAACTGAGCCGATGGCTCGAGCCGGCTCACTTTGGGTGAACCATCGGCTCGAGCTGGCTTGGTTGGGATGAGCCATCTGCTCGGTTCGACTCAATTGAGCGAAGGGCTCTAGCCGACTCGGTTGGGTAAGCTGTTGGCTCGGCTCACTTCTCGGTTTGTGTCGATAGTGAATGAGCTGTGAGCCGAGCTGCTCGAGTCGTTGATAATTCTAAACCCGGGCCGAGCAGTTTTGAAGATATTTGGCCAGTGCCTTATAACTTTTAACAATGTTTGGCTCGAGCCCGAATATTCAACCTAGACTCTAAATCCAAATTCAGAAGCTCGTGAACATATCCTTGACTCCTAGACTTCATGACTACCGAGGTTGGCAATCAACTACTTTTTTAGTATTCAGATATAAACCGCCTATCTTTCATGTTTATACACAGTGTTGTTATAGTAATAATAATAACTTGTAGTAGTAGTAGTACCATTGATAATAATTATATTGTCTATGTAAAATACTTGAAGAGAGTACTCGAAACTATACACCAGATTTGGCTCGACTCAAAACTCGACCCGAATTCGAGTCGAGTTGGAGGAAATTTTTCAAGCCGAGTTTTCGGGTCGAACTCAAAGATGTTTGTTTCTAGTCGAATCGAGTTTCAAAGAAAACTTGCTCGAACTCACTCGTGCCCATCCCTACGAGTAACGCAGTATGGCATTTTAGTCAATGTTACATTACATTAAAATGTTCATATAGCTGTCAAGTAAAAATTTGTCTTTGCATTTACATAAATCGATCCAGAACGTGCAATAATAATAATAATAATAATAATAATAATAATAATAATAATAATAATAATAATAATAATAATAATAATAATAATAATAATAATAATAATAATAGCGGTAGTAATAGTAATACGGAAAACTGAAGTAATAAGATTTTTTTCACATATTCAAAGTTTCGGACCTAATAGTAACGCATTAGTAACGCGTTACTTTCGAAGCAAAGTAACAGTTACTTTTTTGAGGCAAGTAACGCGTTACATTTTGAGAAAAAGTAAAGTAACTTGTAACGCGTTACATTTTTACAAGTAACTTACCCAACACTGTTTACATTATTCACCGTCAGTAAAGGTTTAATAGCGTCTGTCTATAATAATAATAATACAATAAGCTGTGTCTGTCTGTAGCACTTTTTAACTCGAGAACCATAATAGATAGAAACATGAAATTTTAATGTATTTTAAAGCTCTCAGAGAAATGATCCAAATGACCCATTCCAAGTCCCTACGTTACACCTGAGCTGAGATATGGGGGTGCAAAATCCCCATAAGAATAACATGGGGGCATTTTAAAAATAATCGAAAACGACTAATATTAGAGTTGAATTCATAGTTTTTAGGGTGGCTGAGATGAATAGTGATAGTTCTAATACAATTCAACTTCAAGTTCATATTCCACTCCCCAGGAAGGGCGAGATTTTTAAAAGTAATTGAAAACGGCAGATATTAATGTTGAATTCATAGTTTTGGAGGTTACTGAGTTTAACAGTATCATTTTTCATAATGTTCAAGCAGGGCCGGCGAGAGGGGAGGGCAGGAGGGGCCAGAGCCCTGGGGCCCGGGGCCCCAAAGGGGCCCGGCGGCCGAGGATAAAGAATTACTAAATGTTGAATATTCTTGCCCAGTTCGCTTCCAATCAGTGCGCTCTTTGTGTAACAATTTTTGTATACTGTAGTCTTGCAAAGAAATGACAGGTGACCAGATCCAAGAACAAGCAGCTGCACTAGTCCAGCGATACCCAAAAGATTTAGGAGATGATCTTTCTGATGAACTGCATAGCCTGAAATTGATATATTCAGCCAATTTTGGTGAGAAAACGCTTTCACCATGGGACCTCCTAAATAACATCAAAACTTTGAATCTAGAAACTTTATTTCGAAATCCGACATTGGCCCTTCGTATATTTGCCACAATCCCTGCTACCGTTGCTAGTGCAGAGCGCTCTTTCTCTCTGTTAAATAGAGTAAAAAATGTTTTACGCTCTACAATGTGTCAAGACAGATTATCAAGCTTAGGCTTGTCGGCAGTGGAGACAGAACTTGTGAAGTGTACCAAACTGGAAGCTATCATTGATGAATTCGCCCTGAAAAAGGCCAGAAAGGGAATTTAGTTGTAACTATACGTAGAAAAGGATACTTGTAACTGTAACAGTTGTCTAGTATTAACACACATAATAAATTTCTCCTACAAACAATTACTATTAATATCACATTATTAATCACACTATAGTTAATTTGAGCAATATTTAATTGAAATAACTAAATTAGGCTTAATGCCTCATGTCTCTAATTAAGGAAGACTAACTGCATAGATTACTTCTATATAATTATTTATAGCAACAATTTATGCAAAGATATGCATAGTACAGGGTAGGTTGGATGGTTGAGAACATTTACTTTCTCAACTTTTATTAACTATTTAATACTTTCTTTTTGTATTTCCTTCACAAATTAGTTTGTTTTGAGCATTTGATTGAGCATTGGGGGATAACTTTTGCTATTACAAATAGATAAGTTACTTTTCTCTGTATTTTGATACCGTTGTATTAAATATATTATTTTTTTTATTCATTTTAGTTTTCAAGCCTTCAAAAATCTTAGAACCAACAACTATAGGGTATAAACAAAATCATAAATAGTAAATTAATGAGTTTTGTTGTTGTTGTTTTGTTTTGTTTTCAGCGAACAGTGAACATAGGCTAGGTTCAGAGTTCTTATTATTCACTTATTTGCAGACATAGCAATACTGTTTACCATGTAAATTAAACGCATTAACGGTCTAATAAAGAGTTCAAACTAAGCCTTAATGTTCATTTTAGTTTACCTCCGTCCAAAGTGGTAAGTACGTAAAAGGTTATAACGGAACGTGTAAGGGGCCCGGGATTGGTCAGCCCCGGGGCCCGCGACCGCTCTCGCCGGCCCTGTGTTCAAGTTCACTCTCATTCCTTGGAGTTGGGGTGGGAGAGGATGTTTTTTAAAAAATAATCAAATAACCTAGCTAATTAGTAACTACTGTTATTAGAACAAATTAAACACACTAACATAGTTGCTCGCGTAATTGCGGGACTTTGCGGGTTGATAGTTTTAAATACTGCTTTATTGCGAATATTTTTAAAAATCCAAAATTTTGCCGCCCTGTGCTTGAGCACAGAATAGCACTTACCTAAATACGGGGCTGAGTGTATATAAGTATATATAGGTTCTACAGACTTAGTGCAAGTTAGTTGTAAACCTGGGGCCCCGCAAAATGTTCCCAATCGGGCCCCGCACCACCTAAGGCGCCGGCCCTGGGTACACGTATAAATGACACACCAATTTTATGTTTGATCCATGTAGATATTTTTAAACATAAAAGCAGCTAATGAAGTTCATGTGTGTACATGCGGTGCTGCCAAATGTGAGTGAAAGTGTAAAAAAAAAAAAAAAAAAAAAAAAAAAATGGTAAATCGCATGTCACACATGTCCATGGACATGCAGTCCACAAATTTCAGCGCGGATTTGTGTGTTGCATCGGTAGTTATCGTAGTCAAAGAAGAACGGTTCATTTCCACCATCAGAATTCCAGAATTCTGCCATCAATGGCGTACCCACGAAAACGTGGTTTTTGAAGTTTTACGCTACGCACTGGCAACACTGCCTATGTGTAAGTGCAACAGCATGTGTGTTTAGGTACAGTTTATCACATAGAATCATTGAAAACACTAAATATAAGCATTGAAAAAAGTAGGAAAATGCATAACTTACTTGCACCCTGCAACCCTATGTGGAAGGAAGGGAAATGTAGCCTCACAATAAATGTTGAAAATGCCCGCCATTCTCGTTCAAACAAAGATTCACACGTCTTAGCATGTTGGAAGCAACTACACGGAGAATTGACAGGTTCATTTCCTCAATGGCTCTGCGGATGTTGGTTCTGGTCTTGTCCCCGCGTTCCCCCTCACTTTTACCCCTGCTGTCACCGATATCCATAGTTTCATTTGACGTTTAACATGTAGCCCTATCTTATTATTAACCAACAATCGCGTTCATCCGATTCAAGCATGGAAATAAATTGGGTGATTATGACACGATACGCGGTACTGTCAACTGTGATGTTGAAAAAAAAAAAAAGCCAATTATTAGACGCCGTGAAATTGCAAACCACACACCTATCTTCTCTGGATGAAGTGGTTGCTCGTGTAACACATAGGGATTATCACTTGGCCAATATCGTGAATTTTAGCTATTCACATACCCTTTTAAATGGAATCATGCTTCATCACTAAAGAAAACTGTCCAAAACATCCATTTCTTGCTCTCTGATGAACGATTTAAACAACGACAGTAACTGATACATGCGACCTTGTCTATCTGCTTCAAGTCTTGCACAGCCTGTATCTTAAATGCATGTAGGTACAGCTTTTTTAAGGCTCTGTGTGCTATTGTTTTGGTAAACTTGCTTGTGCAGCAAGTTTACGAACTGAATTTCTAGGTGATTGCGAAATGCGATGCTCAACGTTCTGAATCACCTCTTCTGTAAGAACATGCGGTTGTCTGTTGCGTGGTTTATCATGTACCAGGGGCGAACCCAGGACGGATTTCTCGGAGGGGGGTGGGTTGTAATACTGCTACTTAGAGCTACTTTTAAGAGCTCCAAACTCTGGGATGGATTTTATTTATATATAAAATTAAGAAAGTTTCCTCTTCTGGGGGAAAGGGGCGATCGGGCGCGATCGCTCCCGCTGGATCTGCCACTGTCATGTACAGATTCCGTTTCACGAAATTTTGTTATTAATACTAATCGCTGAATTGTTGATATTTCAAGTACATCGCTATTTGGAAATCTTTCTTGAAATAATGCTATCACATTAGCACACTACTATTATTTTAAAAAAGAAGTTCAAGAATAAACACCCTCTCCCCTGTGACAAGGTGACCAGAACTTTTACTTTCAAAAAACGGGACGCATACGAATCGGTGACGGGGGGGGGGGAGTGACTTCCACATTGCATTTTGGGACTCAGCAGTGTTTTCAATTTACAAAATACACAAGTAAGAATGATAACGCAGCGTTTCTAATTTAAGTACTACCCAAAAATACTTTTAACTACTTCAACACTCAGAATTACCACTCGATTCCCACTTGAACCACAGAACACTCAATTCTCATTTGAATATTCAGAAGTTCTAGGCACGGCTGAACCTTCGCAATGAGTGTTGGTACGGAAGAGTGTAGAATTACCATTGACCATTTATATTTTGAATAATAATTACGGGACACCTGGGTCATGTTTGCTTAAAAACGGGGCATTTAAGCGTCCCGTTTGAGAATCAGAAAAAAAACGGGACAACGGTTGAAAATAAGGGACTGTCCCGGCTAAAACGGGACGTCTGGTCACCTTGCCCTGTGGAGTACCTCATGGTAACAAACAAACCTCTCACTACGACACAACACGAAACACACCACACCAAGTAAGACGATGAACTGCACACTGCCTGTTTACTTCTCCCTTCGCCTATATTAAGCCTCTTCTTATAGGGTTGCAGGGTATTTTTCCTACTTTTTTCAATGTTTTTATCCAATGATTCCATGTGATAAACTGTACCTAACACACATGCTGTTGCACTTAAACATAGGCAGTGTTGCCAATGCATAGCGTAAAACTTCAAAAACCACGTTTTCGCGGGTACACCATTAATGGCAGAATTCTGGAATTATGATGGTGAAAATGAACCGTTCTTCTTCGACCACGATAACTACCGATCCAACACAAATCCGCGCTGAAATTTGTGGACTGCATGTCCATGGACATGTGTGACATGCTATTTACCATGTTTTGTAAACATTTTTTTTTATATACTTTCACTTACATTTGGCAACATTGCATTAACACACACGGACTTCATTAGCTGCTTTTATGTTTCGTTAAAAATATCTACATGGATGAAGCTAAAAAAACTGGTGTATCATTTATACGTGTACCTCATTCCGCTCAGAAATTAGCCTATTCTTCAGGGTGTTCAAATTGATATATTTTTTTTCTGTCCAAGATCATGTGATGCAATTGGTGACCATATTTCAAGATCACAGAAATTTCAATTTCAAATCTTCAACAATTTAATGGAAGCCATTATTTCGAGTAAACTAGACATCGAACCAATTGTTGAGCCGAAAGTATTCAGACAAGTACTGTACATCAATCTAACTATCCATGAGATTTAGAGTAATAGTTAAAATGTTCAATATTCATTTCCTATCTAGATTCTGGAATTGCATCATGCAAAGTTGCTTTACTCCATGCAATAACAACGCATTTTGTACCATGATGCTTCATTCTGAAATCAAGAAAAGTATTATTGGAAAAGGTCAAATATGATACCAACTATGGAATAACAAAGGTATTACAAATTATAAAAGCATAAAGAATATTTACGGGACTATTCTTCTAAGTTCTACTCTGCTTTATATTCTGCATTCTTGATTGAACTTACACGTCTTGCTTGCTTCAATTTGCACCTAGCACAATCACCGAGCACTCTCTATCATGTAAAATATTGGTTTTGATCAATTATGGGTAAAAAATGATTGAATGGCTGTCTTCTGAGCGTTTTTACTGTGAACGAGTAAACACTTGGAAAGATACTTTTTCCCTGGAGGAAGTCATTGTTAATAAATTAGCTTTGAAGTCTTACTACCTTCAGCTAACGTTCATAGGTGGAAGAGGAAAAGTAAACAAGATCTAATTGTACAAAAGACTATGTTTATGCTCTCATTAAAAAAAAAAAAAAAAAAAAAAAAAATCTGTTTCCTATTAGACAGAAATTCATTAAAAATTTAATGTACAGTATTGTACTCATTTAATATCATTGTATTAATTTATATTAATTTGTGAGAGAAAATTGCTCTAGGTTGTGCAGTGTATATACTGTACATACAATGATAATAAAATTTGAGATGATCTGAATTAGTCCTCTTAATAGCCTAAATAGAGTATGCTGCATAGAGATTCCTCACTTTTTTTGTTGCTCATTTTTCACACCTCTAAATAAGGTGAGACTCTTGAATTTAGGAAAACATTCAAGAGGTGCGTATTTGGCATATGTTGTGGCATTATGTTGTGGAAACATGACCCAGTTTTACAATAGTTCTGAAAGTGTTAGTAACATCATACAAGCACATAATTGCATTGATGCATTACTAATATTGTTAATTTTAAATTGTACTCACTATCTATCTAATTACATTGAATATTTTGAACATAATGACAAAAGTTCTCCATGTATGCTTTCTAAATCAGATTAGAGCTTAATTGTGACTAAACAGTGTGTGCATTATTGGCGTGGGAGATTTAGCATCTGGCTTTGATTCCCGCTTGGCGCTCATGTAGTTCGGATCACATATTGAGCTGTAGGCCCAAGTCTCACCTATCCTCGCTGCTGAAAAGGACGGTAAAGTCATAATAACATCAAATCACTAAAGCAGTTTGTTCATATTATAGAAAAATGAATAGAAGGCCTTTCACATTGTAAACTTGTTGTCATTTACTATTCAAATTTGAATTTTTTTTTTCAATCAGAATTAATTAAAAGACAACTGTAGATTTCATATTTCATGTAACCACATGCACTTGCATCACTTCTCACACACCATACTCTTAACACAATCACATTCTTTTCTTCTTGTGAAGAATAGTCGTTACATTTGATACAGTGATCATTAGCACAATCTTTGCTCCTGTCGCTACGCACATTCTGTTTTATCTGTTAGGGCAACGTTACCTTCCTTTGTACCTTGTTGATCTGTAGTAACCTTAATTGACTTTATCTCCTATTGTGCCATTACCTTTCTATAAATGTTTCTTACAGCATTATGTTTTTCATCTAGATTTTTCAATTACGAGAGGTGAAACGAGTTTAATAAGTAACTTAGCCGGTGTTTATTTTGTAGAGGGCGCGGTATCATTTTTACGCAGTACATGTGTTGAGGGAACAATCGAACTGAACGAAGTAGACAGCTACTGGCATCATCTACATTTTGCGGGCGTTCATTAAAAGTTTTTCCTACTTGAAATTCTGAAGATGAACCTCTAACCTGACAATTATCTGTCTATGATAAACTCAAGGATGAGTCAGATATTGCAAATAATGTATGATCTGGAATCACATTCTCGTTCCAAGGATAAATCCCTGTGAGCTAGGATCCTGATGTTACATTTGATACGATACTACTGTCATTTTCCCACGTTTTGCCAAATGAAGTCTCCAACTAAAAACGCGTTATACTTCGTCCCTTAGTTATCATAAACCAAGAATTACATTCTCTGTTAGTAGTCCTTCAATGATTTGAAAAAGGCTCTGTCGTGTGGTTGAAAATATTAGATTGAATGTGGAGGTAAACACAAGAGAAGGACGTCGTTACTATAACAATATCACGAATGATGAAATGTGTCCATCTAGGAATAAAAGAACTTTCCTTGATGGTTTGTGTGAAAGAAATTGTTCTCATAACCATATCAATAATATATCTTCTATTTTGTAACTGATATAAACAGGTGTGTTTTCTATTTTGTGACGGACTTCGATAGCTATAGATGCCAAATGTCCATAAAGCTAATTTTATTTCATTTCAACGCTAATTTTTTGTGTACATTTTTATTTTCTCCAGTTGATGAAGAGAGTGGAGGAAGCCTTTGCTCAATGCCTGTCAGCGGATTCTGGACCAAGTGTTACTGGTTACTTGTGTGGCCTTTGAATTTCATTCTGTTTCTTACCATACCAGATTGTCGCAAACAGAAGCTGAAGAAACTATATCCTTTTACGTTTATTATGTGCGTCTTCTGGATAGCTCTTGCGTCGTATTTGGTCACATGGATGATAACAGTTATTGGTAAGATAATTAATACTGAATCTACTTCATATTACAGTATCATAATACAAAACATTGTGTTTAATTAGGCTAAGAAAGTTCACAATGTGGAAACAACACAGAAAATCAACTGGTGCATTATTATTTCGTTCTAATACTGAACCACAATCCAGGGAGAACTTAAGATAGACCTAATTACGTCTTTTAATTTATTATAAAGTTTGACTATAAGGCCGCATATTGACGAATGTAACAAAGCCTCGCATCGCATATTCACTCGAGACAGAGACTTCTCCAATGCTGTGATTAAGACACACGGTCAATCCAATCAAAACTATCTCTCCGCATCGTCATCTACTTCCTTCTGCCTATCCTTGGCTTTGGCTGTCATGTCTCTGGTCAATGTGTGCTCGCCTAAGTTGCTTGACACTAGCGGTTAATCAGTTCTCAATTGACTTAGTAGCAATAGCTCATTGATGTAAACAATACGTTATGGTGTGGTTGGTGACAATACGTGATTCGTGGATCGTACGTTAAAAAGAAGTGATTTTATAAATGATTTAAACCTTGTTAAAATTTGTAATTAAGTTAGTTTACAATAATCAGAATGTTATCAAAAAATAAACGTGTATTCGTACTTCAAAAGTAGTGGTAACACAACTACAATTACCAAGATCTTCCATCTAGGAAATAATGAAATACATTTTTTCATTTAAAAAAGTTAGAGTCTAGAGCATTTAAAATAACGTATTTACTTCTGAGTTTGATAAATTATGATTCAATAACATTGGAGATGTAATATGGAGATGTTTTTTTTTTTCCTGCTTAAAAGACGTAATTTGTACATTGAAAAAAGATGGAGGACAAATTGAACGCTTTACTTAGATAATCTAGCTTAAAAGTTATGGTAAACTTGTAATAATTTGTTTTGTAGTTGATAAATAATTAATTTCAATTTTTTGTTCAGTTACTTATGACCCTCTATTACAAATATTATGATTATGGTAGCACAAATAAAAGCAGGACATTTCAAAATGGTTTGAACGATTTTGGCTTTTTATGGATATTTCCTAAACGTTCGAGACTAGATTTAATCTCGCGCAATGTGCTTGTTCAAGTTAAACTAGCACTGTTTAACATGAAACTGAAAAAAAAAGAATTTTTTAACTCGACATATATAAGTCTGGTAATCCTGCTCCAGTCAGACACATTTCAGCATGTAACTAATGGCCTGCATCGTAACATGAAAATCATCTTGCTGTTAATGCAAATCGTTTGAAGGATTCCCTTCTGGCTATATGGCTACCGCATGTATCTTCAATGCAACAGACCCGGATTCGATTCCCGGATTGTGGCTCCTCCATGCCGTTAACGTTGCCAATACCTAGTGGCCCATTTGCCGGTAAATGTCGATCATCGGTATAGCGACACGTCGAAGGATCGCCGCTAGTGTGCCACTGGCGGCAGGGTTCGTCGAGTCGAAACAGGTGTCTAGAGTCGGGGTGTTGAAGTTACCACCGCGTAGCAGCAAGGACTTAATTTTGTCGGCGCTCCTTCGATTCGTCACGGAGAATCGTCAAGGGACCAACACGAACTATCATCAGTAATGTGCATGCGGTTATTATTATGTATTATTTTGTCCTGACGAACTGTTCCTAAAGTGATCTCCGGGGGGGAGGGGTCAAGACTAGCCCCTGCCTCTACATCATGAAGTGAAAATCTTGAGATGAGTGCGTATAATTATATGAATTTAGGTGGTAATTGTCGCCTATCATTAGAAAGTGAATATGAAAGAACTATGAAATAAAGTAAATAGACGCGCGTCATTTTATTATAAAATTACTTGGGGAACGCATTTTATCTGGTCCCAAACGGTTATCGTCGAATATACACAGTAAAAGGAGCGCTCTGATTAGCCAAATTAAAAAGACTTCAACGATTTATCCCTCTACAAGGGATGTTTTCTTCACTGCCTCCGTGCCGAGGTCGGAAGAACAAGCGCCTAGTAATCATAAGGTTGGTAATTCATGCCCACCTCGGGGTACTTTTTTAAACTTTTTTCTATTGTTTTTTTACACACTTTGATGTAAACAAATCACGCATATACGCGATTTAATATATTTTGGGGGATTAATTTTGTGGTTCATTGGCGTTTCGTCGCGTCTCTGCTACTGGTGAGGCGCTGGTGGTATAATTTTCGAAACTGAAGCAAGGCTACCATGGATTGTCGCAATGGGGCCGCCCAATTTTTGGTGAGATGTCGCTAGTTGCCCATCGGTGATCCACCGACGCTTAAGGCATGGGGTCATGCGGTTCGGATCCCACGTTAAACTATAAGTTTGCGTTTCATACCCTCAATACTGAACGAGACGCTAACTCCAAACAAACCAACTAACAATCACTGGGAGTAGTTTAAAAAGTTACGGCTGTCCCTTCGATTTGCGGAGCCTGAAACGAAAGTAAGTTGCAAAGCCAATGCCGTATGGGAGAATTCCATATCTATCACGAAGAAATGAAATAGCTACAGGTTTTCATGTGTATAACGTATTTCTATTTTTTATTTTTTTTATTTTTTTTTTTTTTTTCACAGGTGATACTCTTGGAATTCCAGACTCTGTTATGGGCCTAACATTCTTAGCAGCGGGAACAAGTATTCCAGAAGCCGTATCAAGCGTTATTGTTTCAAGACAAGGTAAGTATGTCTTACTAATTTAGTGCCCATGATGAAGGAGTGGCACTCCATTTCTCCAGTCCTTGTTTATCTTACATTGGTGGGCTATGATCCTCGTACATTATTCTAGGCTTCCTTCCGGATAAAATCAAAATGTGAGGGAACTCTATTGTGAGACACTATTTTGGTATATTGGTAATAATAATATATTTTTTTTAACTCCTAGTGGGCAAAATATCCCTCCCCCCACCTTTCGGACGAAACAATTCATGAAAATACAATTCGATTTTTCCAGTGCTGATGGTAAAATAGCTCTTAAATCCTAGTCTGGAACTTCAAAGATAGGCGCCATTGCATCTCATCTGTTTCTACTACAAATTGATAAATTTATATTATAAATGTATTTTACGAGAAACTTCCAACTTTCAATTCGAAAGAAAGCAACACATTGAAAATGTATATAATCTTGCAATCATTGTGAATGTTTCTTATTATTTACTTGTTGAGGTTTCGTTATGTAATCTTACTGATTACACTACAACCTAGAAAGAGTTTCAAGTAAAACAATGCTTAGACCAGGCTTTCTTAACCTATTTCATATCACTACCCCCTCCGGGTTTATCGTATCTTTTTACCAGAGATCCCCATACATAATTTCCGGTTTCTAATAAGCCTTTTGATTGTTCCTAATTATCGCTTACAGTTGTATATGTTTAAGCCTTACACACATACAACTATGAAGAGAATATTAAAGGATTCCAAACGAAACCAATCCCTTTCGAATTGTCGATTATATTTGACAGTAAGTAATGTACTTGATAATAAATATCTAAAATAAAATGTATATCATAATCAGACAACTAAAATAATCTTTAAATATACGTTTTCTACTACTGGATCCTAATTACATTTATCATTTTGACTTCCCTTCACGATTGGCCTATATTCCTTACGGCTATGAATCCCGACGCTCAGGTTGAGAAACTCCGGTTTAGACCATGTGAGTACTCGCAGTGGCAGCGATTAGACGTTAAAAGTAGGGGGACAAGACATGATCTGAATATTTGTATGTCAATCTTAGTTTCCCTGGTTGTTTCTAACACTTTGTATGATGAAAGGTTGTATAACTAATAGGATACTATCTTTTTCAGTTAAAATATCGTACATCGTGTTTCATATTTTATTAAGTAAATTGACAAGAACAACGCAAGTAGGTGCTATCCCATTATAATCTTAAACAACGAAGGTGTAAGAAGATATTTCATACCTTGCTCATGAATATCTTAAAATTCTGTCTGGAAAATTGTGTGATCATATTATTTAATAACAAATTTGCAAAACAAATAGCTAAATAGAAAGAATAATATTAGTCCAGGGATGCAAATAACCACTCGCCCGGCAAGTATTTATCGGTGCGGCCATCGGTGCGGGCGAGTATTTAATATCATACCGAAGGTAAGTAAATGGTTTATATTGTGAGATGTGGGCTAGTAGTTTTTTTCCTTGGGCGAGTAAAATTTTGTTGCTTATTTGCATCCCTGTATTAATCATAGTAATGAATCATGAGGCTTGTTTTGTAGAAGTTACGTTGAAACTGGGGATTAATGAACAACTTATATTTTTAATTCCACACATGCCATTAAATATATGTTATTACTCTTAGAAAATGAAAGACAGTAAATACTACAAGAATATGCTATGTTATTTAAAGAAATATTTGCTTTTGCAGCTTCCCGAAACACATTCTTTGCCAATAGGTTCAGTTTTCACTTTCTTGGAACACATCAAGACACAACACTTAGAAATATTCCACAGTCCAGTTATACAAAATAATCCTAAAACCTAGAATTATGTTGAATTCACTAAATTTAATTGTATATACACTCGTACTCGTATACCCCTAAACACACCACTGCAAAACAATGGAAAAGGTAGAAGTTATTTCTTATTACTCTCTTTTTAATGAATATTCCTTACTATTAGAAAGAAGAAAAGACATTTTAGGAACTGTCAATTTTTGTGCAATTAAATAATAACTTGTGAAAGACTTTTCTTGTTTTGCGAAATATTCTCTCAATTAGTTTCAAAGCAGCTGACTAACATATCGAGTACTTGTAAGAAGAAATAAAAGTACGCTAGAATTGTTGTCCTCCAGTAGGTTAATTTTTGGGTTGTTTTCCATGGCAATTCAAACACAATTCCTTGCAGCTTTCTTAACTCTACGGGAAGACAACCACAATACGTACTCACGCAACGGCAAATATTATATGGCACCATTTTTTTCTATGAACCAGTAATAGATACAAAAACTTTACATGTCCAAATGAAACTATATACATTATGGGTAACTTAAAAAAAGGGAGGACAACTGCCCCCTTTGCCCCCCTAATCGCCGCCCATGAGTAGTCGTTAAAATCACTTAAATGTAGGTAATCGCTCGGTAATCGCTCAATTACAGGTTATAAAGAACGCCTAGAGGCGGCTCGTGGGGAAGTCACCATTAAAATCATGTTTCTTCATTTGAAACCAGAAGAAGAAAACATAAAAGTATTAATTGTTATATACAATAATTAATAAATTAAGTAATCTTTATTTCATTAGTTTCAACGATAAAACTAACTTTTAGTAATTTGACTTCCATCACGAGCCACTTCTAAGAATAACTAAGAAAGAATATCAGTAATATTTTAAGTATTCTTTATTTCAATGACTTTAGGAAGCTGTATTTCCTTCTGTAAAGGAAAAAATGTAAGCTTTGTACAGTAACTACATCACTTTACTTGACTATAGAACGCTAACTTTAATGTGAAATTTCTATTTCTTCCAGGACAAGGAACCATGGGTATAAGCAGCTCAATTGGTTCAAATACATTCGACATTCTTCTTTGTCTTGGATTACCTTGGCTCATCAAGTCTGCATTTTTCCCTACAAATGGTCACTTCATCGCAATTCAATCGAGAGGACTCGATTATAACGCCATCTCTCTATTTTCAACTTTAATTCTACTTTATGTGACATTTTTAGCGAATCGATTTCGTCTGGATAAAAAAACTGGAATTGCTTGTCTTCTTCTATATTCGGCATTCCTTGTAGTTGCGTGTCTAATTGAACTTAATGTATTTTTCCTTGTGAATCTTCCTACTTGTGGTAGGTGAGAGAAGGATTTCTGTTCCAACATAAGAGACTTCAAGTTTTCAAGTTACTATTTTACCTCGAAATGAAAATGCTGCAGTCATTATTGGAAGTGAATTGTGTATTTGTATTAGAAGAAACTGTTTGTAGCTGAAAACTGGCTTACTTGCGCTTTAGGTATACCAATGCCTTTACAGTAAAATCTCCATACTAAATATTTGGTGCAGTTTAAGAACTTGGGTGTCAGTATTTGAAAAAAATATGGGTAAATGCAGTGTTCGAAGTAGGAAAAAAGCAGAGGTGGTATGTTTTATTATGATTTTGACTCAACATACCGGCTATTTAGATATTATCTTGATCACTGAAAAACCAGAGACGGTATGTCCTCATTACAGAAAAACCAGAGGCGGTATGGCATACCACCGCATACCGTCTCACTTGGACCACTCGGTAAATGTACTAAATCACAATAAAAAAAGTAATTATATCTAAGGAACTCATTCATGTAAGCGCCATACATTTAACGAAAGCAGTAAAGTAGAAATTACATAATTAATATGAGCGTTACTAGCGTGTAAATCTCAGTACGGGAAGTAGGTCTAATTCCACACATTATACACTCAATTAACATTTTATACACGTTTCCCAAGATATTTATACGAAACAAATCTCTTCAGGCGAGCATGCCAAGTAAACTTGCTAACGAAATAAGAGCTTCTAAGTTATTAGGAGTATATTTTGTGTGTAAGAGAATATATATGTAGTCATTTCCTTTAAGGAATTTGAAAAGCTAAAAAGACTTCATACTTTTATATGATGGCTCCCGATCTGCATAACTCTTAATCTGCATGAAATTTTTAATTAATTGTAATAGTTCGAAATTGTTTTTTTAATCATTTATATTGGACTCACTCATAAAATAGTTTTAGCAGACAGTAATAATGATTTATATTTTAAAAGCGGGAAAAGTAATGTAGTTTTCCTGCCTCTAGTGGAAACGCATGAACAGTTTTCTAAACAGTAGAGATTGGAACGTAGTATTGCGGTGCTTCTATTTAAATTTTAGGGTTGACAACATTGAAATTTGAATATATATAAACTTTGGAACAATAACTTCTCGTGTTAAGGTTATTCACCTTTCAATCAGCTTTTAGAGTAAAAATTAGAAAAAAAGAAAGAAAAGAAAAGGAAAAAGAAAACAGGATGGATACACAAATAAAAACCATAATAATTAAGTATGCTCAAATTCATCTGTGATCATGCCATACGGAGAATCCTCTCTAATAATCTAAAGAGAAATAATTAAGTATTGAAGAGAAGAAAGAACTTTCGACTTTTACTAAGTTAGTAGGCCTTACGTGTTTCTTTAATATCAATTATGAAGTTATATTGAATCTTCAAGTTTAGTACTATAAAAACAAGTTCGTAATTAGCATACAACAATAACAATAAGAAAAGGCATTTGAAACAGTAAGCTTGAACTATCATTAAAAAAAGTTAATGGAAATATTGTTGCTGGTTTCACTATATCGTAATTAGCCAGTAGTCATTTCAGGTTTTGCAATTGAAGAACGGCGGGGTGGGGGGTGAAGACTGTATACCGACAGAAGAGTTTCACATACTTATTAGTATATCAGTAGACACGTTACTAGAAAGCATGTTTCTCAAACTCAGAGGGGGGGGGGGGGAATTGCTCCCCTGCCTTCCTCAAAAGACGCTCCTGTATTCAACTAATGTAAATAAAATATAATGAAGATATGTTTTAAAGTCACAACATTGTTTTATTATTTTCTCCTTCATATTTGTGGCGTAAATCTTGTTTCCATTTCATTTTATACTGGTCTGGTTTCAGTGGCGGCTAAGAGCTCTACAAGAGGGAAGTCATATCGGCGAAACAGACTTTGCATTGCTTTGCCACAAAATTAACCCCGGCATTTTACCTTCGGTGATTTTTTTACTTGGTAGGGATCCTTTAAATTCTGATGTGAGGTACAAATATTTCAGAAAAAGTAACAACGAATTTGCCATTACATAATCATACATGCAGTCTATGTCCTACATACAGAATTAATTAACTTAATTTTACATGTTTTATTTAGCAGAAAGAACTCAAACTATTCAAGAAGTGGAAAATTGAAGTTAAAAACAATAATCAAACTAATTCTTGAATTTGAATTTATCAATTGATTTTTGCAAAAATTACTAGGTTATCACTATATAGGTTATACCTATTAACAAACATAATTATTAACAGTGTAATTTGAAACGAATACAAAAAATACCGAAGTAATAGTGAAAAGTTAAATACATTTTTCATACATTTGTATTTATTAACTTGTAAAGTAGGGACATCATAATATTTTCATGATGCACTGAATTTCAAGTATGCATTCAATTTCGATCATTTCGGAATCAAATTAGATTTCATTCGACCATTTATTATCAACATTAAGAGGTAGACCTACTGTTTAACGTAGAATCTAAATCACACAAATCGAATCATGGAATCCAATAGGGATGACGTGTTTGCTAACCATATATCTGCGAATCTCCAAACTATGAGTGAAACTCGTAAGTCTAGTGTGTATCGAATTTACTAAACAACCGGCAAGTGTAGTCCACCTTAAACCGACCCTGCATGATGATAAATGACTGTTTCAAATGTGAATATTTATTAGAGAAAATATTATGGTGAAAAATTTTCCAAATAGCTTCAAATAAATATTGCGCGGACTGAGATACAGATAAAATGCGAAGGACAATAAAGTCGAATCTTGGCGTGGTTGGCTGTAAAACACCGCTTTACAATTAAAATGGACTCGTACATTAATTGGCGCCAATGTCACACTCACAAGTCATGCTAGTTTGAAGAAAATTTCCAGCGGCGCAGTAGGATTTAGGAAAGATTTTTTAGAGAGGGAGAAAAAAGGAGATTTTACGAATATGAGATAAAATACAGTAAAATCTAGCTTTTCAATATATGTTATATTAAGCAATACGGCAGTACGACTAAAGACAGTGCTATTCTTTCCACAATCCCATCATATGCCCAAAATACAAATATAACAGACTTTTCATTCCTCTCCCAACAATTCTTCCGCGACCTTGCTAGAGAATATCATTGCAACATTTGTCTTTGAAATGAGAATGGATCAACAAACAAAAGGAAGTCAACTGCAAGTGTTGCTTATGGATCGGGTGACCTTATCACATAGAAAGAAATGTCTTCAAGAGTACTTCGCCTTGTCATAAACAGTGTCCCCTCATAGTACTTCTGTTCAATAATCACAGTTAAGGGTTGATAAAGTTCTGCGTAAATGAAATACACAGTATCGAAGTTGAAGCAAGTAGGCTTTTATTGTCCATTGGTCCAGGAAGGGGGCGAATACTAAGAAAAGACGGGCGGTGCAAATGTAATTTTTGATCATTTCTGAGGGAAATTTTAACTAGTGTTAAGTTTCTCATTTCAGTGGCTCATAGTCGCTGCCCACTGCTTAATGCTCACTTTGTTCAAGTCCATTTGTCATTCGTCAATTTTTTTTTGTTTCTATCCTGAGTTTTATTTATTTATTTATACTGATGTGTGTTTTCACTTTTCAATTGTACTTTGTTTTTCATATAACAATAATGACCAATGTTTTTTTTTTTTAATTGAGCATTTTATAAGAAAAGAAAGCTACGAAACGAAAGAAAGTGAGAGGCAAGCGAAAGCTCTTAAAAACCATTTCGACTTCTGGACAAAATTTCGAAAGTGATAATCATATAAATGTTGAGGTGGGGGTGTTGCCAATACCAGTTACTGTTAAAAAGCATGTACAAGTCTACAAATTTTTGAAACTTTATTTTATTTGATTGCGGTAATTTAATTGCTAAATTAAAAATGCAATGAATACGGCCTCTTCGGTTACGGAACTGAGTTAAATTTAATATACTTCAAAATTCGTTTGAATAGAATTAATTTTCACGCAGAATATGCATATGTATAACTCGAAAGGGTAACTGTATTGTGGTAATTTAATTGCTAAATTAAAAATGCAATGGATACGGCCTCTTCGGTTACGGAACTGAGTTAAATTTAATATACTTCAAAATTTGTTTGAATAGAATTAATTTTCACGCAGAATATGCATATGTATAACTCGAAAGGGTAACTGTAATCAAAATCGAAACTGTAATCGAAAGGTCATTAGAATTATAAATAACACATTTATTTTTCAGAACCCTCACTGTCAATCACAGCAACGTACACATATGGTTGTTTTACCTTATCAATCCATTCTCTCATATTAAATTCAGATGGAGTGATTTTTTAAATACTTTTGGTAATAATTTTAATACAAAGTAGAGTTTTGATTATTAGTTACTTGTGTTCAGGGATGCACCGACGGAAGTGGTCAAAGAGTCTCGATCCCTCAGAACTTTTAATTTTTAAGAAACTTAGCAGAATTTCAGGGAGCAAATACACAAAATTATTTGCATTTTGTAGTTTACTCCGAAACATCTTCGGACTCAAACGAGAAATCTTGGGTGCGCCACTGCTTGTGTTTGCGTTGTGTTACTCATTGCCTGATTTCGAACGTCTATGTTGAAAAGAAACATGAAAGGACTGCATTGTTTTATAGACCAAAGGGGTCCCGGAAAGAATTTTTACGGGTAGGACCCAGGAGCGTCATTTCAGAGTTTGCTTGGGGTGGGGCAAGACCCCTTGATGTAAGTAAAATTTCGCGTTTTTCACTGATTTTCTACTATTCTATTGATAAAATCTATATAAACATCAAACTCAGGGGGGCAATTGCCCCTCCCTGCCCCCCTAAATGACGCCCCTGGTAGGACCTCATTTTAAATTTCCGCCACTGGATCGAAAACAAATTAAATATTGATTAAATGACAATTTTGTTATTTGTTGTGTATTTAAAAAAGTTCAACTAAAATTAATAAAGAATTATTTGAGATCAACCATTTCTCAAAAACGATTAAACGAACTAGCTTTGATGGCCATTGAAAATGATATACTCAATGAAATGTACACGGATGCAATACAGTGGCGGATCTAGCCCGGGACCGGGGGGCTAGGCCCCCAGTTTTTGAGTGACAAAAATAATTTATGCTATTATTTTATTTATTTATTTTTGAAAGTGTATAGTAAACTCATGATATATCTATCATAGTCTGGGGTCTGCTGGCCTAGCCAGATTTTACCTTTTAGATCCCTCTCTGATGTAATAATAAGATATTTTGCCAAATTGGAAGTCAGAATAGTGTCTTTACAACATCAACTTTTCAGTAATAAAGAAAACGAGAAATTATACTAATTACCGTAATCGTATTACTAGAAAATACTATGTAAATGAGCTTTTAATGAACCATAAGAGCTCTTTGTCAAAATCAAACTTGTTATGTTAGGCTTGAATCTCATGAGTTTTATTCTGTTTCGACCTCTATGTCTCAATTGTACTTGACAAAATATATGTTAGGTAGGGTGGCATCGCCTATACTCGACCTACGTTAGTAGTCGACCGCTTGGAAAAGGTAAGTTCGTAAGACCAAAACTATACATTGGTGAATTTCAATTAATAACTTGGTAAAAACTTTAGACATTGCCTAATATCACTGCAAGCGTGTATTGACTGATTCGTCACGATCAGTATTTCTTCCAGACCTGTTTTTGGGTGGGCACTGGCCCCTCCCGGAATTCTGAGAGTGCCCCCCAGAGAGGGCCAAAATAATACGTCTATAATATAAATAGAATAGTATCAGTAGTGCCCCCGGGAACATTGTTTCTGAAAGAAACACTGGTCACGGTTCGACTGGATCGCGCTAATGTGTGTGAGACTATAGCGGGAGATTGAAGAATTAAAGAAGAATCAAAATTTCCCATAATCCTGACGAGAGATGGGGAAAATGTAATTATAGAAATAAGGTCATAACTTATTCAAACTTTATGGTGCAAGAAGCTTGTATGAGAGTGGTAGTTAAGTGGAATATTCGAAAATAAGAACATTTGTCTCTTTTGAGGCAAATAATGGGGTGGTTGACTATTGTATTCTTGCATATAATCATTTTTCTATACCAGGATGGTCGACTACTATGATTTTATAGGTTTATTACAAATCAATTAGGAACCTATATAGATCTTTGAATGTGTGCAGTCCCTATGCTGTTTACATCGCAGAAATCAAAGAAAACAGTAGGCGACCAGGGAGGTCGCAATGGAATATAAGTGGTTGACTTTGGAAAAGAGTAAATTTTGTGGTAAGAGAATGATATAAAATGAGTTTGGATAACTTAACAGACGTATGAAAGTTACAAAACTGCAGCAACAGAGAGACTGCCATGCGATGTTTAAAAATTACTACTACGTGTAAAAGTATGGTAGTGCAGACTTGGCTTTCATGTTTGATTTTATTTCTATATATTTATTTCTTAGATCAAAGGCTATAGGCCCCTATCTTGTTTTCTCGTTTGCAAGTGTGACAAGTAAGTGACGACCCTTCACACGATTATTATAGTCCTGTTACTGTAGTTAGTTTACGTAAGATGGTGTGCGTCCAATTATGTTTTATAGTTTACAGGTAGCCTAACTTATGATAGGTCTACGTGATGCTCCAATTAAGAAACGACAACTCTTCAGATATAGTGAGAATGCATTGCATCATGCAGGATTATGAGTGCGCGTAAAGCCTCAGCAATCTACGGTGTACTCAGAAGAACGTTACTCGGTAATCGGTGTGGCCAAAGTCTAGAAAGTCGACCAATGGGACCTAAAACAATATGGTGCAAAGAAGAGGACAGTAAGTTTGCTGAGTGGTTAATATAAGTGGCGAAATTGGACTTCACAAGGAAGGACGATTTACGTAGACTATATCATTTAACACAGTTCATCAAAATAACAGATCTGGCGTTGGCTAATACCATACATTTCTTAGAAGACATCCGGAATGACTTTGGAGACAGCGTAAACAGTATCTAGAGCACATGCGTGCTTTACAAGAACTGTAGTGATATGTTGGTTTCAGAAACTGAAAGAGTACATAAATAGTGTCAATTGTGAAGACTTATTGCAAGCTTCAGAAAGAATTTTCAACGCCAACGAGGCAAACTTTTAATTATGTCTATGAAATGAGATAGTTTGGGACTCAAAGATTAGACTCAGCTGCAGTGTATTTTTCCAACTATGGTAGGGCCCGTACGTGAAACACCTAAAGATTTGGTAAATTTTGTGCTAGAAGAAAAAAGAATAGGGCATAGGATTAATTGATATAGGGTGCATCAAATCTGAGGCATTCAGTGAATGTATTGATAATATTTTGATCTCTTGGTTGAAGAAGAAAAATGCGAGGTTCTCTGCTTTTCCGTTTTGGCGTACGCATAACTTATGGGCTGAAAATAGCATTAGTCTGTATGCCCTATAAGCCAATACCAGCCACATATTCCAACTGGTCATACAAGGTCCTTGGCGAAAAATTGCAAACACACCTTCAATGCATTCTCAGAATTCACGGAGCATTATTCCCTGGTTTGGAAGCTGATACTACTAAACAGTACGAAAATTTTCAGTGCTCAACATGTTTCTATGTAGGGGAAGTAAGCGATAACACGCGATGAAGATTTTCTAGTGAGTTAATATGGTCCTATGAAATGACTCGACTTACGCTTATTCATTGTAAAGGATCTTTGTGTCTCTAGTACAAGGGTAAAATTATTATTTGCAATATTTTAAGCTACCGGTACATTTTTAGTTTTTCGTTCAACCTCATAAATTACCTGCATACATCTAGTTATAGTTTGCACGAATTGGCCAAATACAGTATAACTACTTCGGGCTATATTTACTAAAAGAGACTTTTGTGGTTAAAGTAGGTTTAGATACAATTATTTTTGATATATTTTTGCATCAATCCTAAAATTAACTCCGCGTTTCTGTAACTTGCAGGTCTTGGTCGACTACTGGTATACGTAGTGGTTGAACTTAGTTTTTGTCTGGTCGACAACTGTATAATTTATCCCATTTTATATTAAAATTTAAAATAAATTGTTTTGATAAATTAACCTAATCCGATTATTCTAGAGAGAGCATGGTGTACGATACATATTTCTTCAGAGCTATGCCGTTATAAAAAGAACGTAAATTAACGCCACAAGTTCTTTGCAATCAAATTCGGTCGTCAACTATACGTTGACCCTATATACCTTAGTTGTGTCTTGTCTTGTTTAATTAGAAAATGCAATTAATTATTAAAACTGGAACTTTGTTTGGACTGAAAGTTGTAATGGAAGAAGTTTCATCCATTACAACTTTCTACTCTTTTATTATCATCGGAGAGAGCTCATGTGGTTCGGATTTTCACGTTAATCAGTATGTTCCGTTTCATATAGCCTCGCTGTTGAAAGGGACGTTAAATTCAAAATCAACTCAACTCTTCTATTATCATTTAGGTGGGGGCGAATAAATATCGTTTGCTTACACTTAAGAAATGTCTAGAACCGACCCTGAATGCATTTCAAGAATACTCATTCGTTCTTTGAATGCTTACCATAAAAAGAAAAAAAAAGGGAGAAAAAACAAAAATGTAAAACGAATTAAGGAAATATGTTATTTTTTCTCTATAGTAATTTGTAAATGCATCGCAAAGAACGCTTCGAAAATGTACTGAGGAGTCTTCTTGCTCTTCATACAATGTGTCAGTCTTTTTCCCCACAACAGACAGATATTTCCTCCCGCCTTAGTCGTGTGAAACTTTAGAGCGTATGGAGCTTCAACCTCCCACTAGGCTCTATTCTCCCGTCGGCCGTAAGGAGTCAGGTAGAAAACTCATTTTGTCAATTACGCTAAAAGTGTGATTACATTGTGCATCAGGGCAGGCGATTAAAGGACTGTTTTGAGAGGCAGCCTAACGCGCAAGGGAGTCAAGATAGAATACATGAACAGAGGGTAACAATATGCATTGTGACTTACGCTGTGTTCCCAAATCTCTCATGGACATCAATCAAGGCAAGAAGAAAAAAGGGTGGAAGTTCTCATTGTAATTGTTAAAATACGAGATGGTTATATAACTCGTAACTCATAATAAGAGTAAAGATGTGTTTCTACGTTGTTTGATGCTTCCCGTAGAAAGGAAGGAAAAGGGTGAAGGTTGCAATTTAATAAGGTGACAATATCGCGAAATACCTTAAAATTAGTGATATGTTACAAACACGAGAAGTGCGAGGTTCTAGAGCGAGCAAATGCGGGAATCTATAGGCGAAGTGGGACTAAATATATAAAACGAGATGCACATTGTGGAAATTACTTTCCATTCGTTTATTATCAATAGAGTAGTGCATAAATTCAGAGTGCTTGTTTGAAACCGAAGTATTGACTTTTTTCACCTTTTTCTTTGATACCAACTTCTGCCTGCTCTATTATTGTAGCTGCGAAAACTTTTACAGCTAATACCTAATACCTTGGATTACAATCCACATGTTTATGTCTAATCAATTGCTGGAATTCTAAAAAATATTAACCAGGAAAATGTAACTCTCAGTGGTGATCTCAGTTACGACAAGTCTCATTTATATTCTTCGTGCTGAAAAGAGACGTGAAACTTTTAATCGATCTAAGAAATAGAACGTAAGGATTTAATTTGAACGGTAATGCATCTGTATACTTCTCTAAACTATTCCCAATGATCAGCAATAAGGAAATCAAAGATTATGTTTATTTGATATATATATTAGACAACTTGAATCTGCCTTTATATCCTTCTCTACCTGTGAAATGGAAACAGTATTTTAAAAATGAACTATTTAGTGATTTGTTATTATTTTTAATGCGTGACAAGGAATTACTTCCTTACAGAATGTTTATAGTGATCTTGGAAGAAAAATGCTGATTGAAAGATAACAAGAGACACTGGATTCACAGCTGAGTGGACAGGTGTGAAATTTCTTATCTGATAGTTTCTAAAAAAAAATTTCGGTTGGATAAACCCAGGGAAAACTTCTTGCTCTCTTATTGAAGATTGAAAGATATAATAAAATGTAACTGGCTGAATCAGCGTGTACCCCAAATAGAAACTTCAGGAAAAAATGCCTCTGTTTGAACGTTTAATGTTTTTCTACTTTTTCTCTTAAAGATTTTGGTGCACAACATTATATATATATATACAAAAAAAATGTGACTAACACTTTCATTCTTGAGCTGATGAAGACACTGCTATAGTGTAGAAACATTACAATTTACACATTTTGTGTTAAGTATTTATATCGTGTTAAAGAGAATTACTTCAAGACATAGAGGATCTTTTTAAGAGTCTGGTATATAATGAGGTACGGATTACTGAAGAAGATATCAGCGTGTGTTGAAACAAAATAATTCTGAAGTGCCTACAAAGGTAAGGTATTTTCATTATTCAATATGAATCCTATAGCATCTAAATAAACGTGTTTATTGGTACGATTTACAATGTGAGAATAAAAAAAATAGTAAAAAATTGTGAAAGCTCGCAGTTTGTGGAAATTATGTTATACATGTAATAACATAAAATTTATTGCGAAATTATGTTTGATTCTCTAAACATCTTATTGACTCAAATTCGATTTTCAGTATATTAATTCTTAAAACACAAATTCTAATAAATCATACTTAGATTCATCAATTCAATGCATTTATCAGTGATATACTGTGTATTATAGTATCACAGGCTTTGGTTGGAGAGACCACTATTGAAAATATTGATTTCTGGAAGATGGACTTAGAAGGAATATACTAAGCAAGCAGCAATTAGGCTTTAGTTTCAGGTGAAGAAGAACAGAAACTCACGAAATATACTTATGATCTTGACATTGTTGTCATAAACTGCCTAAACTGTGTCTCATACCTGACAGATCGTAATATAGTAAATTCACTATCAACCTTACTGTATTTCAAAATTTTTCGTATAATCTTTGCAAGTGAATTTCTTCGCAAATTCTTCGAACTCGTGTTAATTCTTCGAATCAACTACTTTAATAAAAGATAACTTTATGAGCTTTAGAGGATCTTTTTTAAGGAAAAAAGTCTAATATTCGTTAGATAACATAATTATTTGCTACAGTGAAAGCTTTGATGACCTCTTATTGAACATTTTAATGAAAAAAAAAAAAAAATGACGAAACCTTATCTTCTCGACCAGAGTAAAATTTCAAATTTACTATGGAAAAAGTAAGGTTATAAAATTTCGTGATGAAATTAGTTTTAATTAAAAACAATTTGAAAGCCATTTAACAAGTCCGCTGTATTTTCAGTCTAAGAAATCTGACGCAATTACTACACTCTCTGAAATCAATTTCTGTATCAATCTTGTATGTAATGAAGAAAGAAAAATACATTTACGTTCGAGTAATTGACAATTAATAACCAGCGAATAAAACATAATAAGGACAAGATATTCCTAAATATTCACTCAAGAAACATCATTTAGTGTTTTCGGATGTCAATTTCTGCAAGGTAAGTAGATAAGATAAAATCAAGATTTCCAATTATGAATCCATTTCTAAGTGCTCCTAGGTATTAAATCAAAATATAGATTGCTACCCAAAAGATAAGTTTCATTTCACAGCGTGAAATTACGGTAAACTTCCAAACTATGCAAATTCCGGAACCGGAAGTAGTGCATTTCTGGTTTCGGTAGAGTGATAAGATCAAAGATAGAACTTGTTTCTCACAGCTGAGTCGATGTTAGAAATGCACTACTTACAATTTCTTACTGTTTTTGCTCTATGGAGATCAATATTGAAACCGTAAGAAACAGTAAATTTCTACCACTTCCGGTTTTACTGGAAAGGTACAGGTGAAGGTAATATCCTTCCTTCAGACGCTGAATCGATTCTAGAAACTGTTTGTCGCTATCTATTGTCGTTTTGTTCTATGACAGTAAATATTGAAATCGGCAATGCTTAATTTCTACCAATTTTGGTTTGAATAGAGGGTAAATCGGGTAGATGAAACTTATTGCTGGGACGTTCAACAAATCGCTTGTCGTTATCTCTTACCATTTTCGCTTTATGGACATGAATATCCAAACTGGTAGTGACAGTAAATTTTTACCATGTCCGCTTTCAGTGAAGGGATGCAGATGAGCATAATAAAACATGGCGGACAGTGTGTTGGACAGTATAAATGGGTCCCATATGTCAGGTAATTTTACAGTTAATACTAAATGTGGTAAATGTAAAAGAGTATTGAAAAACGGCATAAAGTGTGAAAGATGCAAGGAGTTCTTTCATTTTGGCAAGTGCAGTGCAGTTGACAAAAATTCCAATATTTTAAGCTGGTCTTGCATGTCGTGTAGTAGCTGTGAAAAAACAAATGACAATCAACTTAGTGAGGTATCAATTTCAGCTGAGTTTGTTTCAAATCTTCTTGAGGAACTACATTCATTACGTAAAGTTGTCGAACTCTTAGCGCAAGATATCCAGCAACTACAACGCCAAGATAAATTTCAACAATTGGGTCAAGAATCGTTAAGTACAAGGCAAAATAGAAAGACTTGGAGCGACATCGTAAGAATTACGGCCGAAGTCCCAAATGCTACTAGTGAACCTAATAACAGCGTGAAGATACCATCTTTTTCCAGTAGGAAATCACAATATAGTGGAAATTCTAGCCCTCCGAAAATCATTTGTAGCCCTATCCACAACGCAAGTGCAAGAGCAAATTGCCAATGGAGTGTCAAAGCTGCAGAGAGACACGACACTGTGTGCAACTCAAATACTAAGGGTAAACTACTGGGTAATAAAGTATCAGGTCTACAATACGATTATAATATTGAAACAAAAAACAGATTCAGTGAGTTAAGTGGCCAGTGTGATAGTGTAAAGCAAGTTAGCCTAGGAAATAGGCCTATTCAAGTGCGACGTGTAGATCGTTTAAACCAGCAGGATCGCCCAAGATTTCCGTCACAGGATTCAAGCAGTAAGTCATGTTTTGGTGTTGAAAATGGAAACTCAATTTCAGTAAATCGGGTAAAAAAAGTGCAAGGGAAGGTGTTCATTGTAGGAGATAGTCACGGTCGTGGTCTTGCTTCCAGATTAATGCAGGAGTGTGATGATATGAACGTAGTAGGTATTGTTAAGCCTGGTGCAAAACTAAATAACGTTGTAAATTCATGTGTGGACCAGAAATCATTCTCAGATACTGATACTGTTGTACTTATAGGAGGCACTAATGATGTGTCAAAAAATGAGTCTGAAGATGCTGTCCGTGTTTTGAAGACTACACTCAGCACTCTTACTCATACAAATGTAATAGTAGTTAATCTGCCACACCGGCATGATCTATTGAAGAGTTCTTGTGTTAACTCAGAAGTACATAAAACAAATAGCATCATTAGTAAAGTTTGTAGTCGATTTAAAAATGTACAGTTATTAGATGTAAGTAGTCTTCCATGAGAATTTCACACCCATCATGGTTTACATTTGAATAATCTAGGAAAGCGTCATGTATGTGAAAATTTAAGTAATATGATTAAGGCTCAGAACAGGAACAGGGATCCCATTCCTCTTACTTTCCCCCGTACAGGTCTTAGCAATGATAATACAGTATCGTTTGCAGCCGGACAAAATAACGTAAAAAATGTAACTTTTTTAGCACACCAGATGGAAAATTCGAATCCAAGATAGCTAATACAATAAGTATTTTTCATCAGAATGTACAAGGGATCCAGAATAAACTCGAATACTTTGATGTACTTTTAGCTGATGATTTGAAAGAATGTAAGGTTATTTGTCTTGGTGAACACTGGCTAAATGATACACTTATTAAGGAGGTCAATTTTGAAAACTTTAATCTTATCACTAAATTCTCTCGTGTTTCACACGAACGTGGAGGTGTATGCATCTTTGTTCACAACAGTTTAAAAGCTTCTGAAATAGATATTACAAAATTTACCTGTGAATTTAACTTTGAAGCTGTAGCCATTAAATTACCAAGTGTTAACATTTGTATTATATGCATTTATAGGTCGCCATCCGGCATATTTACTGTTTTCTTAAAGAAACTCGAAAGTCTTTTGGACTTCATACGAAAAGACTGAAAAAATGATCATCTGTGGTGATATTAATGTAAATTGGATAGTGGAAGCAAAAAAGAAATCCGATCTACGAGATCTGCTGAATGTGTACAATCTCCAAGCGCTAGTGGATGTACCGACACGTCATAATAAAAGTGCGCTAGATCAGTTCATCATTAGTAAAAATCAATTTGCCTATAACCTTGAAGTATTTGATCCCGGTTTCTCTGATCATGATGCGATTATTTTAAAAATCACTTTAAACAATACCACTGTTCTTAAGTCTAAAGTATACACAGTTACAAAAGAGAATTTTCTCCAGTCATAATATGGAATATCTAAATTTCTTGCTTTCTCACGAGTCTTGGAATGGCATATACAATACGTCTAACACTGAATATAAGTTTAAATACTTCTTTGAAACTTTCTTACATTACTTCAATATGGCGTTTCCAAAAGTTACTCGTAAAATCCGGACGTCGTCCACTAAATCGTGGTTAACTAAAGGCATTAAAATTTCTAAAAGTAACCTATTTAGATATAATAGATTACTCAAAATAAATACATCACTTCCTCACAGCTTTCAAAATTATATTTTTAAGTACAGGAAAATATACAGAAGAGTAATTAAAACAGCTAAATTACTATCAAATAGCTCCACAATACTTAATTCTACTAATAAAGCTAAAACTATGTGGAAAATCTTAAATGGTAGAACAAACAACAAAAAGAGCGACTTTGAGTATGTTAAAGTTGGGGACGAAATTATTAAAGAACCTAAGCGGATTGCAGATGTCTTCAATGATTATTTTCTAGATAGTGTACCATTACCTGACCCCATACAAGCGAGTTATGACGACTCGATGAAATTTCAAATGCATTCACATACGATCTTTTTAATTCCAGCAACAGTAGAGGAGTTACGGAAAATATTGAGTAAGATGTCTAATTCGGGATCTTCAGGTTTTGATGAAGTTCCAGTGACTGTTATTAAATTTTGTTTTCCTTTCATTGTAAATCATCTCTGTTATTTAGTTAACCTATCTCTTGAGAAAGGATGTTTTCCACCAGTGTTAAAAGTGGCAAAAGTAATTCCTCTCCATAAAAAGGGGAGTATGCATGATGTAAGAAATTATCGCCCAGTCTCCATTCTTTCCACGTTTTCAAAAATTTTTGAATATGTGATGAAGTCACGACTCTGCAATTTTTTGAAGTCATGTAACTTACTATCACCATCACAACATGGCTTCCAAAATAAGAAAAGTATTGAAACAGCCTTGCTTGATTACATGTCCAATATAGTTCTTGAATTAAAAAACAGTAAATATGTTGTTGGCCTATTCATCGACTTATCCAAAACTTTTGATACAATTGATCATGCTATTCTTTTAAGCAAGTTGTATGCTTATGGTATTAGAGGAGTAGCTCACAACTGGTTTCTCTCTTATTTGTCCAGTAGGCAACAAGCGGTACAAATATCAAAATTAGTTGCAGATGGGTATCAAACAACTTGTTCGTCTTTATCGACTGTAATCAGAGGTGTTCCTCAAGGTTCCATTTTGGGTCCTATTCTCTTCCTGATATATATAAATGACTTGTTAGAATTTATGCATCCAGCGAAATGTATTCTATATGCTGATGACATCAGTATGATAATATCAGGAAAATCAATAGAAGAAGTTGAGAGGAAATCTGACATTTTTACGGACAAATTAGTAAAATGGATAACAGCGAATAGGTTAATTATAAATCATGACAAATCGATCCTCTTACATTTTCATTTTCCAGGAAAACCGCGTATATCACCTAGAATAAAAATATCTTCTAACTTACTCCAATATTCTTGCATAACAAAGCTTTTAGGTGTAATCATAAGTGATGATCTTTCATGGTCTGCTCATATCTCCACTTTAAACAAGAAACTAAGTAGCGTGTGTTTTGCCTTATACAAACTTCAAGGTACTGTATCGAGAGAAGCACTTCTTAGCTTTTACTACGCCAAGTTTAATTCATTAATTAACTTCGGCATAATACACTGGGGATCTGCTGAAAATAGTTTAAGCACTTTCCGATTGCAAAAGAAAGCGATTAGAATAATTTTTGGGTTACCCACAAAATCGTCATGTAAAAAGGTTTTCATAGAAGCAAAAATTTTAACACTCCCCAGCTTATACATCTATAAATCTATTCTTTTTACTGTGAAAAACAAGCATCTTTTTATCTTTAATAAAAATGTTCATAGCCATAATACAAGACAAGGTAGTGACATATTTTTGATGCATCAAAAATATGCTAATATAAGCAAAACCGTGTACATGAATTGTGTCAGATTGTATAATAAACTTCCTCTGTACTTGAAAAATATGACCAATGTTTCCATTCTTGGTAAGACTTTATATAATCTACTCACTGAAAAGTGCTATTACACAATTAAAGAATATTTAAATGACTCATTAACTGAAGAGTTGGAAACAGATACTTACCCGTGAGTACATGCCTGGTGTGGTAGAAACAGTTACCTAATTATGTGGTTTTGTATTTTTAGAAAGATTGCATGATGTATACTTCTGGTACTTGACAATATTGTATATGTTTTTTTTTCTTTCTGACAACTGTAATGCTTACATGAGAATTTCTCATGCTTTGTAAGCTAATGAAACAGGCAAATAAATGAAATGAAATGAAATGAAATGAAATATCATTTCTTCATACGTATGTTGAATCGATTCCAAAAATCCTTTTGCCTCTATATCTATTACATTTTTCGTTCAATGGTGCTTAGCGTTGAAACCGGAAATAGTTAATTTCTTCCACTTTCGATTTGAATGCAGAATGTCTAACGTGTTTCAAATCAATAGGTTGAGAGACATAGATTACCATCAACCTATTCTTGGGATGATGAACCAATTGCAAATAAACAAACTGCTTGTCGATATCTCTTAACGTTTTTGCTCTGACACATCTCGACAGATGGACGTAACCGTTCTATAAAACTTCCGATACTTACGCACAGCATAGTTTGTAAGTCTAATAAAACTAAATTCAGATGAAAAATTGCAACAATTGAAATATATCAAATTAGCATCTGATCTTTCGTCAATTCAAAAAATTTTAAAACAGTAGTTCCTTGAAAGAAGATTCAATCAATCTTGTGTTATCGTTAGAATGAAAGTATGGATTTA
This sequence comes from Thermobia domestica, assembly GCF_964235325.1. Taxonomy (NCBI): domain Eukaryota; kingdom Metazoa; phylum Arthropoda; class Insecta; order Zygentoma; family Lepismatidae; genus Thermobia; species Thermobia domestica. Next base: position 134,239,631 of record NC_137466.1, on the reverse strand, counting down.
GCATTGTATCATAGTTAGTAAGTAATGCAGCATAATAGAAATAAAGACTATCTTCTGAAATGTTTATCAATAAACTATGTTTCAAAAAATTTCCTTCTTAAAATATTGCCACTGATTAGATAGAAAGTGAACTAATTGCGTGCGTTTAGGCCTTTACAGTTGCACGATAAATAATTTTTAATTTTATTAATTTGTAAATGTAAAATTTTAGGTTTACACTCTCCATATTAAACATACACGAATATGGCATAATCAGATGTATCCTAGAGACAACAAACAATCATTTCCAAAAGTTGTATATTAGTACTAGATAAGATCCTATAACATTAAAAAATAGCAACTCGGTAATGATAGCAATTACATTATTATATGTTACTGTATACTCGACGTACACTGTATACACACTGGCACTGACGCTGACTTGAATTATTGTTTTGTTTCGTCTGCTTATTTCTTAAGGGTATTTCAAAAACTTTCAAGTAAAACCTCAGATGGAAGAAGCTTAAAGCTTCAATACTAAAATCCTTGAGTATCAGATTATTTTTACGAAGAAAACCACAGGTTTAAACATATATTTTGTGTTATTTTGAATGGCCTAACGTCCTCACTGATGTTTGTATTTCAAACGTTAAAGTACGGAGAGGTTTCTTGATTCTAGTTAACATTATTATCCTTATTTAAAACTCATTTTTGTGGCTGTTTCTAATGTGTCAAATTCATCTAACAATATGTTAATATTTTCTTTAGTACCTACAAGGAGATTATTATTTGCTTAATAAATACAATTTGCTGTTCTCTCATCGAAGTATCAGACTCCTAAATAGATATTATAAATCTTGTAAAAAGAAAAATATTCATGTTAAATTCAACTTTCAGTTACATTTTCTTCTATCATTTTTCGTTCTATAAAGAAAGGATAAAGAAATAAATATTTATAAAGCTTAAAGAACAACATTGTACTTAGATTATAAATATTTGTAAATAATGTGAATAAAATAAGTTGATTTGATTACAAATTGATTTAATTGTTTAACAAAGTTTATTATAATCATCAACATAATAATATATACACACACATCGTAACAAATAAAGTCGCTACACAGGAAAACAAACAAACGAAACAAAAAAAATGTTTCTGAAAAAATACAACAACAAGAACTCTGGATCAGAACACTTTCAAAATAAATACTCTTACAAACTGGAACTAATATTTCTAATCCATATTGAATAGAATATTAAGGTCTAATAGAATTGCGAGAGCAAGAAACACGACGTACGAACACATACAAACTGCACCAACTTTTTTGTCCAACCGGAATTTATTTAGAGCAATTGAAATATATTCAATAAAGAGACTACACAAAAGAAGAGCCGCACTGTACTCCAGTCCTCTTGAATGGATGGTGACTGTATGACCACTAATTAGTGACTTTATAAACCAAGGTACTCCGAGACACAGAAGAATATCAAAAGTATTTGATCCTATGGAGTTACTGATACCCATTCCTCCCAATCCTAAAAATAAAGTACATTGGTTAAATAATAAATATAATATAATATAACAAAAAAAAATAGAACGAAATTAGCAAATATAATAATCTAGCTTCATAGATTGTCTTACAAATTAAAAATTCAGTAATAACAAATTTCAAACTTTTATGGCAAGTTTAGAAATAGATGATCACACTGTTTCTTGCCTAATTAATTATGCTTTTCAGGTAGAATTAAGTTTAAACTATCTTATACCTTTACGTATTATCTGAAATCTTACCGTATTTAAACAGTTAATAATAAATAGTTATAAACAACAAAATTGCATTTGAATCCAATTTATTTGTCATGAATTTTAAGTAACGTTACGGAAAACACATCCATAGTCATTAAAATAAACGAGAATTGAAAACAAACAAAAATAAAATGTGTTCAAAACCTGAATCCTAATGCATTGATAGCAAAGTCTTAACCATGGTATAAATCTAATTCAACACAGAATCAATTTGCAACAGATTAAATGGAGTTACTCATATTTGGAATTTATGAATAGCATTTCATTTTCAGTAAAACAAACATCACATACTTAATGCTTTTTTTTTTAATCATTGTTCAAATATTATAAACAGAAATAATGAGTTAGATATTTAATAATAAACAATATAAATTTATATCAGTGTTCAAAAGAAATGTCTTCCTTAGAACCGATTTAGAATATAAAACAGGAAACGTGTTCCTCTCGTTCTCGATAGAGCGAAGTACGAGTTTTGTTCATTATTTTTAAAGAAAACGTAAACTTAAAATTTGGTGTTCCATTTTCTTATTTCTCCTTTTGTAATTCTTTAATAAACAAATATAATTTCAAATTTGAAACATTGTTAAGTTGAAACCTTCGAAGCACAAAATAGTGTTTTTTGACGAAATAAGGTTTTTGCATGAATACCTGGCAGTGTTACTGATAATACTCCTGTAAACAACTACTTCTCGTTGCGTGGATTATTTTGTCATTTCTGTGAATGATAGGCGACTAAAATAAAGTTTCTGTGTTACATTCTTTGTCCTTAATTCTCTTTTTTAAATCTGATTATTAGAAGCCTAAAGGAATTTCTCAATATTATTCAACTAAGTTTTATTGATTTATTATTATTGCATTTATTTAATTCAATATGCTATTCACACTTATTCCCGAATCGTATATTTAAACATAAAGTTTCGTCTTACCCTTGCGTGGATTATTTTGTTATTTCTGATATTTCGGCCACTTTTCTTCTGCGGGCTTCATGTGAGGAAAATAATTACTTATCCAGACAAGTATATCTTCTGATCTCTCTAAATTGGATCTACGATTGTGTAAAATATAACTTAAAATCGGCATAACAGACATTAAACGATAAACAAATTTTCCTTGCATTTCGATTGGCAATCAGTAATATTTTTCACTTTTTTCACAATTGTATATTTTACACAACTTTAGGTCCAATTAAAGGGATGATGTAGATGTACTTACCTCGATATATAATTTGTTTCTCGGATGAAGCTCGCAGAAATATATATATATATATATATATATATATATATATATATATAAAAGTTTGGTAAAAAAAAATTAAATCTATAACATTTTATACTCCTTCATCAATTTAGTCGTATTCGACATGACGAAGTCTTTAAGCAAGATATAGAACATTTCATAATGCTGATAATATTTACATGTCTTTTTTGTATGAATCAAGTATTAATTTAGGCTTACAGTTAAAGAGTATATTGCCTTGAAAATAATGATTTTTAAAAACTTAAAAATTGAAAAATTAGTAATGAAATAAGTTGCATATCTCTTTAATAAACAAGGTAAAACAGATTCATTTATGAAACCGAGAAACCTTTTCGTTTATTTATCAAAAAATTGGGGATAAAACGAATTTTTTAAAGGAATTTTTTAACACTACTTTATACTCTAAACACTGCTTTACATTATAGACTTAAGAAAAGGAGTATTAATGGATTATTCAGGTATAATTTTCATTACTTTGTTCTTTGTTTTATCCTATTAAACAAAAATTACAAAAAATAGTATAGCAATCACTCCTGAAGTGAAAGATAATAAGATTGATTCTAATTACTCCATGAAGAATTTGTAGAAAACAATCACCATGGAGGTGAACTTTTAGGAATATTCTTATTTCTTTCTAGTTTTTACTTCATCAATTATTTCGTGCATATTAACATCGGATATTGAAATTTCTTTCAGATACAATCAAAAAGTGGCACCAAAAAAGGGGAAAAAAGAAATTACAATTCACAAACTGAGTACAGAATATTTTTACTATAAAAAATAAAATAAAATAAAATAGATGATCCACGGTAACGTGACAATCACGAACATATTCAATTTTCTGTACATCCAAATCTAAACGGTAAGTTATATTTACTGGCTCCGCGTTTTCGTTTCAAATTTTAAATATTCAATTACATGCAATATAAACAACACTATGAAATTTAAGCCCAAAGAGGCATTTACACCAACAAAAGTTTTTTATAACTTGGATATATCTGTTATTAACTCTTCCACTACTTCGTCCATCTAAAATAGGGATTTTTCTGAACATTCGATGTCTAATCATTAAGTTATATTTTCATAGTTCACTTGTACATTTACAAATTATTATAACAGAGCGTTAAACTAAAGATTATATATCAACTACCTCAGTCATCTTTACCTTTCTTTATTTTTATTTTATTTTCACACTCTCAGCTACGGTAGAGAACCAAATAAAACTACTTGTAGGGTAGAAATGTTCCTGACACATTTCCCTGTCAATCACTTCACATACTAAAAATTACACATAACACTATATATTCTATTTACGATGTATTTCATACCAGTATGGCTCTTAAATAAATTGCAACAAATTTAATTATCATAATATATGTAGAAAAAGTTGAGAGAGTTGAATATAATAGATTATCTTACCATGTCTTGTGACTAGAACGCTTGAGACAGCTTCAGGAACACTAGTTCCGAGAGCAAGGAAACTTAAACCCATTACAGAATCGGGAATTCCGAATGTGTCACCTGAGGAAACAACGCATAATACAAATATATAAATAAATGTAATTTCAACAACAACTACGGCAACAGTAAGTTACTTTCAAGAAAACTACACTGTAAAGTATTTAATTTCTTGTTTTTACACGAAACGGTAGTAATTTTTGCTGCCAGTTATCAGACAGAAGAAAATTTGAATATCCCATGTGTAATGACCCGTTTCGTTACAGAAGTTCTCTCCCTGAGGTGCTACCTCTCAGGTGATATGTCATTTTTTTCTTGTTAACGTCTCGTTATATATTACGTGTTATATATGCCGATATTCTCGATTTTGTTAATTTATTACTCGAACCGGGAGGCAGTTTAGTAGAAGTGAGTAATATGTCCTCTACAGGCCGTAGAGCGTTCTGTGTGCTTGATTTTCATGTGTCCGTAACTTGAGTCCGTTATGCAAGTTCAATGGCATTTCTGCAGAAAATTTAGGATATTTGTACCGTTACCATATTTGTAATATATATATATATATATATATATATATATATATATATATATATATATATATATTGCGTTTTAGACTATGTACTTTTGAACTTATCAAAATGGTGGATAATTGTGATTACTCTGCAAACTTTTATCCATGATTTCAGGTTATGAAATAAATACAGGAGCATTGATGAAAACCAGTTTAATATAATCAATGTTTTATGATACTAAAGTAGTATGTTCATAACTGTTAGTTTTTTTTTTAACATATACGTTACATAAATGTATCTATAAATAATTTGTTATAGCTGAACTATCAATTATTTTTGGCAATGTATGACACACGTTTTAGCACCATAAAATTAATTTTTGTCTATTTTCTCGATTTTATCGCATTAGAAGTTACCTTTAGTCATGTCATTTTGTTAAGCTCGATATGATCTATCAGGTAATGTATGTCTTATCTTAGAAAAATTCGATGTGATCTATCATATAATGTATGTCTTATCTCAGAACAATTCGATGTTATCTATCATATAACAATTCGATGTGATCTATCATGTAATGTATGTCTTATCTCTGATTAATATTTTAGTTAAATAGAAATTAAAGTTTAAGAATTAATTATAATGTTGAGCTATATCGTACTCCTGCTAGTGTCATAATAAGGAGTTTAATGGGCTTATATTTCAGTATCACTTTACAAGTATTTACACAACGATAACATGTATTTACTTCGTTCTTCATTTATTTTATTTAGTATTTAGGGCAAAAGAGCTTTAAGGTATGCACTAGCTATACAATAGAAGAAGAACAAGAAGAAGAGGAAAATGATATTATGTCATAAATAATCTTATTTTGCAAATGTTTATTTTTCAGTTGTTAGAGATATAAATGTTTGTTAATTCGTCGTTAGGACAAGTCGGGTGGACTTGTTTATCTATGATTATCAAAATATAATTTAAGAAGGTACCATATAACATAGGAGTGCATTAAATTGCAGTTAAAACAATAAGTAAGTATTTTGAAATATAGTGCATTTAATTAATCGAAAATAGTGTGTAATAATTGAATACTCACCGTAGTAAATAGTAGCCATCTTTTATATTAAATATACTACGAAATAAAGCGAACTGAGGTGTTGTTATAAGTTTCATCTTAATAGGTGGCATGGTTCTGGTACAGCATAAGCTTTTCGAAAAGAAATACCTTTTCTCGCTTTTCTAAAAAATTACGCATGATCTTTTACATTGACATACACACACATTCATTACATATATATATATATAATTATTTAACTCAATGAGATCTATTAATTGGTAAACGTCTCACTTTTAGACATTTTTTTCTGTTAAACAATAATAATAGAACTAATTGTTATAAACTCCGACTTCTTAAGTCATTTTCTTTTTCTTTTCTTTTTGTTTTTAAATACGTATACAGTTTTGGATTAGTGACATTCTTTTTGTACAAAATTCTCCGTAACAGTCGAAACCTGCTTAACAATTCAACTTACTCTAATCTAAATCCAGAAAATGCAGACAGAAAATATTACACATAAATCAAAATTGAAGAGATTACATTTCTCAAAGAAACAATACATATAGTTTCAATGAAAAGTTTACACTACGTATATCTTTATTATATGATTCACGTTGGATCGCGAAAAGAGTAGGTTAAGCCTGGCCTTCTGGGAAAATTTCTTCTAATTTTGGTTTCAAAAAATTATCATTGATTTTTTCACAACATATTTTTTTTAAAATCTTAATATTGAAAATCAAAATCTCCCTCTTAATTTGGATATTTCATAAATCGGGTACTAATTCATAGAAAAAAAAAACAACAAATAACGATGAAAATTCATACGTAAAACAATGAACAAAGTGACTCGAACAAATTTCTGCCAAGACTAGTACATTGTTATTGGAAACAAATATTTTTACTTTGAAAGATAAATATATTAATAACGTCAATAATAATAATAATAATAATAATAATAATAATAATAATAATAATAATAATAAGACAGAACTAGATAGGAGATATACGCCAAGGAGAATGCCTAAGCCCGCTGCTATACTGTTTAGGACTCAACCTACTGTCTGAACTGGACAACACAAACAAGTATAATTAAAAGTAGATTATATATTAAACTGTACATGAGCATGAAAAACCAACGAGGAGCCTACCGAAGATTATTCCAAATTTTACTCTTGTATCTGTCAAGAACATTTCGGAAAAGAAATGTAAAACACTACAGATTAATCAAGGGAGACAAATACGTCAAGGGAGGGAATGTAAATTAATTACGTAAGAGAATAACAAAAGTCAATAGAAGCTGTGAAGCCGAGAGAAGTATACAAGTACCTAGGTTTCAACTAATCGAGAAGAATAGAACACAAAATGATAAAAGAAGTAACACAAAATTACCAACTAAGACAGAAAGATATGTGCAAAATAAACCCCAACAGTAAGAACTTAAGTAAATCTATTGATACATCTACAATATCAATTCTAACATACTCATTTGTAGAAATAAAATGGACAGAGAGCAAATTAGCACACTTAAGAGGAAAAAAAAAAAAAGAACCATATTGACAGAAAACAAAATACTATATTCACGTGCGGCTACAGAAGGAATATCAAATTCAAAATAACACAGAGCAATAATTCCAGTGGAGCACAAGTATGCATCACTCCATTTAAGTCAGATGCAGGAATCGAAAGTAATACAAACTTTACAGACAATAAAGGACATTCCCGAATAAGTCAACCAAGAATATGTAAACAGATACATAACATTCTAGTGGATGAGAATGGGAGACTTACGTCCAGATACTGAAAGTTTTATCCAAGGAATACAAGACATGTAATAAATATGAAATACTAGAAAACATATTGAAAAACATCACAACACAAGATAGCAATACAGAAGATGTTTATCTAGAAACGACACAATATATCACAAGTGGGTGCGCAATGACTACAAGAATTTAATACAAAAAGAAACATGACAAGTTGGCAAAAATCATACATCAAGCAATAGAAATAAAATAGAAAATGATACAAGAAGAAGTACCATATTATAATTATCTATAGCTACTATCTGTATTATAATTATCATACTAGAAAACAAACCCAAACTTTACCGAGACTGAACAATACTAATCGATAAAGAAGTACATCATAACATACTGGATATCACAGTAATAAGCAAAGAGAAGTGAGAGGTACATCTAATAGACATCACAATACCAAATACAACAAATCTATAGAAAACATAGAGAAAAAATAAAAAAATGAAATGAAATCTTTGAGTTTTACGTCCTACGGTTACGGTTAGGCTAAAGAAGACGGTGATGATGAGAAATGAATGAAATGGTGGAATGAAGAAAGTGGGAGGAAACGGAAGAACCCCGAGAAAAGCCATAAGCACGGTGTTTATCCACCACAAAGCCCACATAGCGCGAGCTGGGATCGAACCAGGGACCCCAAGCAACGGAGGTGAACGCTCTACCACTGAGCCACCGCGCCCCCATAGAGAAAAAAATAGAAAAATGCAAACAACTAGCCCAAAATGTAAAAAGAACAATGGAAAACCAAAAATATGAAAATAATACGAATAATAATATCATATCAATTACTGAAGTGGTTCACAAGACACTGAAAAAGACACTTGAAACCATTGGAATTGAAGAAAAACAAGATGATATAGTATAATACTGGAGACATGCAGAATTCTAAGAAACTTCCTGCAAACCCTAGAATAAAGAAAGGAACCCCACAGAGAAACAGTAATATACTTGGATTTTTCTATATTATTATGCTGCCTGCTCAGATAAGGAGTAGAGAATAATAATAATAATAATAATAATAATAATAATAATAATAATAATAATAATAATAATAATAATAATAATAATAATAATAATAATAATAATAAACTTACCCACAACTGTCATCATCCAGGAAACGATATAACATAAGATGGCTATCCACACCACGCACATGATGAAGGTAAACGGATAGCGATTTTTCTTTCCTTCCTTCTGACAATCCGGAATTGTTATGTACGTCAAGAAAGTGATTGGACAAAAAATGACTGCTGATACTTTACTCCAACAACTTTTCTTTTCATCATCTGTAAATTCAAAAGAAAAAAATGTTTTTTCGTAAAAGTCAAAGAGATCAGAAAGAATTTATTGTAACTAATTGGAAAATTAAATTAAATTTTTATATTCGATGTTAGGAAAAATACATTTTGTATTATCTCGAAAACTGCAAATTCAACGGCGTACGGAAGAAGAGCGTTTCCAGGTTTTAATCTCTTCCCTTGAGCAAGATATTATGCAAAAATAAACATTTATTATATTAAGATATGTATACAAACACCTGAAATGATATAGGCCTCCCCATTGGTTTAAGTGCTAGCGCGTGTGCTTTTGATACAAGTGATCCTGAGATCGATTTGCTCTGGGACAACACAAAAATTTAATTTCAAAATTATTCATTTTAATTAAATCAACCGTCTCAAAACAACACCGATAACATTTAGGAGGTCATTCCTGACATCAAGATAAGACGAAAAGTATAGACCAACCTGGGTGCATAAATGCTTCCTTTCGGAGTTATAAGCTGCCGAAAACATGAAAAAAGGAACTTTAAATGTATATAATTCCAATACTATGGGACCTACCGTAGTCGAATCAACATTTTATTTAGACATTACTATGTACTCTATCCAAATATCCATGTTTCAGAACCCTAAGATACTCATGAATCAATTTTTATAGAGGTAGTTGGCTACAGGCATATAATTTAAAGTACTCACCAACTACCTTTATAAAAATTGTTGCGGAAGTACCGCAGGATTTTGAAACATGGATATTTGGATGGGGCACATACTAATTCCTAGATAAAATCTTGATCCGAATACGGTAGGTCCCATAGTATTGGAGTTATGTACCTTTAAAGTTTATTTTTTTCGTGTTTTCAGCAGCCAATAACTCCGAAAGGAGGCACTTGTGCACCCAGGTTGATCTATGTAGTGTGTGTGTGTGTGTGAGAGAGAGAGAGAGAGAGAAAGAGAGAGAGAGAGAGAGAGAGAGAGAGAGAGAGAGTCAGTTTGTCTGTCTGTCCAGTTTTGAATTTCGTGTTTATGTTATTAGCGATGTACTTACTTCAATATTGAAAAATGTTACTCATTTAATTTCTTCAGCTTCTCAATTTGCACATAATTTAAGAGATGCCTTGTTGGATTATTAAATACAAATAATAAGTTTCTGAACAGTGTATTTCCACATGGACTTGGAACTAATTTAGGCTTATCAACCTTTACAAGATTATCAACTATTAGTGTCTAGATAATATAATACACAGAGTTATAATGATATATTTGCATAATTCTATAAATTATTTATTACAAAAATACTTACCTGATGATTTCTGAGAAAGATGTGTGTTTTCATCGGATTGTTTAATTTTGTTCTCAACGTCTTGATGAATTGTAGGAACTGAAACCAAAAGAGAGAAAATAATTTGGTTAAGTAATAAAATATCGGACTCCATCGTCAGAAACTCACTGTCAGTTGAACATAAAATTTAATATAATTAACAAAATTATGCTTCTTAAAGATCCTTTTTTTATTTCGTTGTTTGTTTATTCTGTCAAACTTTGGGTTGCAAAAAGGAGTTCAAAAATTCACAGTGAATTAAGTACAAAATTTGCGACTTGTAAAATATTAGTTAGCATACCCATAAAAAATCTATTCCCGCGTTCAGGTTAAACAATTCATTCGTTTTGAAAGGATGCGCTTTAACATATTTTACATTATCTACACGTAAGTGTTATGTTGGGAGTTTTTAAGTATTGTATATAATCGTCATATAACACTCTACTGAATACCTTTCGTGCAAAAGCAATTTGTAACATACAATAATTTTTCCTGTGTATAGTATTTCAACTATTCATCTATTTCATCTGTGGGCCTACATAGTTGTCTGTTATACATTAGTTGGAGTCAACATCACAACGTGATTAGTTATATATAAATGCTACACTAATGAAAACGACAGTTGATCGTTGAAACAATTTGTAGTTGCCTGCATTGGTATAGGGCGCTTACAATGAGTTTTTAACTGAAGAAAACAATGGTTAGAAACATTTTGTTAATTTAATGTGAAAGCTGTGTAGTCATAATAATGACTTCATTAATTATTATTCTGATTGACTTCTTTATTTCTATATACTGAAGACTTAAATAAACTAATTTTCCTATACAGACAAGTGATATATACATATAAACTTTTAAAAATAGTTTGGTTAATTATTCATCGCAACTGAATTTTGTACATTTTATCAAACTTCAAATTTCTGAAAAATGAAGACTATGAAAATAAACTTATATTTTCTTACTTGAGGTCTTTTCTGGAGTGGTGACTTTATACGAATTAGAACATGCCATATTATCGACTAATTTGTGAACTGCAGAACTTATCCTCACGTTATTATACAATACTGAAAAATAAAAAAATAAAAAAATGTTTAATTAATTAAAATTTCCAAAATGATATTATCCAATAAAGAATAATCATAATTGTTATCAATTTCTATTCTTTGCTATTACAATAAAAGAAGCCCAAGAGCTACATCTAATTCTAAACTTATGAAATATGTCAAACGGGTAGCCAAGTAAGTGAGGTAGATACTTAAAACTGTTAGTATGTAATTTCATATTGGACTTACTTTAATAATATTAGTGAACGCATTCCTTAAGAAATATTAAATTATCGTTTAATCTTGCTAATTTAAAGGGATATTTTAAAAACCTAAAATTGTCTATTGTTGATTATAGCTTTGAAAATATTTAACATATATTAATAAAACAGAATTGACCAAAGCACGAACTATATTTATAAAAAAAAAGTGTGTTACATTTCTGAAACTGTTGTTTTATTTTATTAATACATGCTAAAATGTTATTGTAAACTAATGAAATTTAGAAAATGTCTTAATTGTATGGCGACACTAAAAAAGACACTAAGAAATAAAATAGGCTTAAATTAGAATGTTTTCTATCTGAATACTTAGATTCAAGTTTCAAAAATACTCAGTGAGTTTCTTCATTTCTTTCAATAAGGCGAAGGGCTCTCTCTGAATGGAAACAATGAAGGTTGACTTTCAAAGATAATAGCTGATGGTACAGGTGACGAAAGAAGTGCATGCTTCTTTAGCAAATATTATATATATTAGTTATGATTTGGATTTTTATTTTATTACTATCTGTTTTAGACTTCCAAAGTGTGTTATGCATAAGTGTCGGGAGTCTTATAAAAACGGTTATGTCCATCTGTCTGTCGACAGGTAGCAGAGCAAAAACGTTGAGAGATATCAAGATTTTTTTTTAACCGATTCAGCATCCCAAGAATAGGATTCATCTCCTTTCTTAAACCCTCTATTCAAACCGAAATTGGCAGAAATGAACCATTCCGGTTTCAACATTGATCCCCATAGAGGAAAAAATTATCATAGTAGCGACATGTGATTTTAGGAAAAGCTTGAGCTACCCAAAATAAAATATTTTCATCCGTGTCACGCTACTAAACCCGGAAGTGGTAGAAATTTAGAACTACTTCTGGTTTAAATATTGATCTCCATAGAGCAAAACCAAAGAAGATATATCAAGAAGCGGGCTTCAGAATCGATACGCGGTTTCAAGAATTATTTTCATTTGAACTTTGTCTGTGAATCGGACGAAAAAGAAATTAAGATTTCCTATTTCAACAAAGATCACAATAGTGCAAAATAGTAATTGACAGAGAGTAATAATTTTTACTATGGATTTAGTACCGTAAGAATATGTTCCATATTCGACTTTATTTCTCTATTGGAACCGAAAGTGATGAAAATGTACTACCACCTTCAGTTTGAATGTTGATCTCCATAGAGCAAAAATGGTAAAATATAGTGAGAAGCGGATTTCTGATATGGATTCACCTTCCCAAGAATACGTTTTATCTCCATCTTTGTCCTTCAATTGAAACCGAAAATATTGGAATTCACAGGTTTATGGGTTTAACGCTAATTACCATAGTGAGAAAAAATAATACTGAAATTCAGGTTTTGATATCGATTCAGTACAGCAAAAATAAGTTCCATATGACTTTACTCCTCTACTGGAACTGGAAATAGTAGAAATCTACTATTACTACCAGTTTCAATGTTCATTCCCATATAGGAAAAGCGGTTATAGGAGCTGACAAACTGTTTCTTTTATATAAATTCAATATCCGAAGAACAGATGTCATCTCAGTTTTATTCTGCTATTGTAATCGGAAGTAGTAAGATCTAGTAAAACTTACGGTTTCAATAATTATTTACTAAAAATTGTAAGAGAGAAGAAGAAATTATTTTTCATCTAGAGTTAGCATCAGATGAACATGTTCCATCTCGTACATTATTCCTGTATTCCTGTATTGCAGCTCTACTACTTTCAGTTTTTAATATTGAATTCGCATAATTTAAAAGTCTACTGTAGTTTCATCAATGTGAAACGAAAATCACTTGTTCATGTATAAGTACAAGGATACGTACTACATCTATAGTTCAGATACATAATCACAATCTAAAACCATAAACATTAGTTTTGTTATATAGTATAAATTTATAGTACGCTGCAAATACATCACGATTAACAGAATCTTTATATATTACAAGTTATGAATAATCCTCTTCCATCTATGTACATTCCTTAATTGAGGTATTTATTTACAGAAGGTAAGACAATGAGAAAGCAGATGATGAGCAATTCTTCAACCACCTTTCTACATTTTCCCATACATTGTATTGATTTAATTTCTCCTTAATTTACCTAAGATTTCCGAAAAAAAATGTGTATTTTCATCGAATTCTTTGCTTTTGTTCTCTACGCCTAGGACGTAGACCAAATATCTCACAGATCTGAAGGATTAATCCACTACGAACCCCCAATGAGGAACTATTCATATACACTGCTTTATGTACAAATTTAGATCTACAACCTTATAGTTTCCAAATTCTAACGTAAAATATCTTCTGTAACTAATATTTACCGATGCTGTTCGTGTGTATATACATATATAACATTCAAATATATACATTTTTAATCCGTGTTCTTTTCGTGTGTACTTCTTGTGTATTAAGAAAGCTCTAGACCTTTGTTCTTTCTAATGGTCACTCGCAAGATCTTCGGTGATTGCTTACCTCTTCTGCCTCATCCTTCATCGATTTTCTAATTTAATTTATTGCAGGAGTAGCGGATAAAAAGAAGAGAAGCAGCTAGTGGCAGTATGATTTTTGTATTTTTAAAATATAGCCAAAAGCATGCAGTGAGAAAACGGAAACAGTAAAGCAAAGGCTAGGAGTAACCAGCTCAGCTACGATCAAACATTAATAATCATTATATTCGTGGCACGACAGCGCAAGTACATTAACATCATTACTCGTTCTTGAAACACCAAAATTCAATATAAATATTTGACTAACATTTGTATTGTACATACTACGAATTGTAAATAATTACGTAGCGTAGAGAAACACATATATCAACCGCAACGTTCCCTCGTATATCTGTGAATTGAACCAATAACCATATGGACACAGTCCGATATAAACCAAGTGCTCTGAATCTTCATAGCAATTCACAACATATATGAATCATCCATACAACAATCCACCAGATGTAAACACATATAGCAAATATATTAAGAACAATACTTTTTTTTTTTTAATCGAAAGGGAAAAGCTTGGTATTACTTAATAAACTGTTCAATGAGTTACCAATAAGTTACTAAAATGTAGTAAAACATATTTCGAAAAGTCGACTTACAATTGACTTTGGTACTCTATAGAAATATTTTTTGAAAGCATTAGCTACTTTATTAAAATTATTATGTGGGCGCATGAGAGGATGATTCAAATTAAAAGAATTGGTTACTTACCAATAAATACTCCCGTGGGGAAACTAGACACTTTCCACACAATTCGGAACACCAAGCTAGTTCCATCTTCAGTGGTAAGATAACAAGGATAAAAACGGATGGGAGAAGAAAGATGTAGAGAAAGGAATACACAGCACAGAATGAGTAAATATAACGTAAAGGATACTAAAATATCACGAGCAGAACACAATGCGAAAGAATAAGCTGAGTAGAAGGAAGCGCGATGTCTATGTTACGTTACGTCACCCTATTGCCAGATCCAAAATATACATCAAAGGCAGGTAACCAGATTCTATCAATGTTGCCAAAATCCAGATTTAAATCCGGTTTATATTTATGAAGAAAGAGTGATTCTTTAATCTCCCGTTGTTTACTCATTTTGTGGTATGTATTCTTTTCTCTACACCTTTTTTTCCTCTTATCTGTTTTTGTCCTTGTAACCTTAACAGTGAAGACGGAAGTTGTTTCAAAACATGTGGAGAGTGTCTAGTTTCCCCACGGAAGAATTTATTGATAAGTAACCAATTTTTTGCTAATTAGCTATTTTATTATTTATTTATTTATTTATTATATTTATTACATTATTTGATTTAATTTTGTGAAATTATTTATTATGATTATTTAGTGAATAACATCAGATTCTATGTTCAATAATAGTCGAATTAATGCATTTTACTTTCATTTTAATACACATAACATTACCTATTAATACGCTCATTTACAATATTCCTAGATAATAAGAAGATAAAGTGTGTCAAATAGTTTTCACTTTCTCCAGCTATACGTGAGTACAAAGTTGTAAAAAATTACATTTAAAAAAAAATCTTACCTATAATATAAGCAACGTACATCGAGATCATAATAAGAGCTTCATACCACTGAACAGATTCATTAGAAATGATAGCGACTACAGCTCCTACTGACAAGGAATACACAACGCAGTCACGTGTCAAAGGCCACCAGTCGAGTTGAACAACCTGAAAAGTATTCAAAATAAATACAATATGAAAAGAATTTGGAATATTTTTTTATTATTTAGTTGACAATCTCTTATCAGACTTCAGGTGTACATAACTATTCATACAATAGACTTAATTTTACCTTTCGACAAATGAATACTGCGGCTTAACGGCGAAATGCAGTATTTATATTAATTTTTTTTATAGTGTGTTTCAATATATCATTTCACCTCTCCGATCAACATAGTATACATTTTTTTAAAAGATACACATCTGAAAAGTAAATTTTCAAATATTATAAATTTGGTTTATACATCCGGAAGGAACTAGCAATATTTATATACTATTAATATTAAGGAAGATTTGAGAGCATTTGGTAAAATTTTATCGAAAGTTACTCATTTACCTAAGATGCTACAATCTTCAAATTTTATTCTATATTTCAAATCATATTATCTGATTAGAAGAAAATGATGGACTGAATATGAGGAGTATTATAATTTTAGTAGACATTTAATTGATAAATAGCCTCATTGCTCGCTGGTAATATAAAAGCATGGTACAGGAGAACATTTTGGAAATTTAAATCTAGAGCGAATCACAAACCAACCACATTTATAATGCTCTTCACTCCGCTATATTAGAATCAAGTAGTATTTATTGTTCATTCAAATTAAGGTAACTGCAAATTTATTATAGGATGTGATTTATTAACAAGTAACTTCAAAAATGTATACCCAGGGGTGCCCACAAAGGGGGGCTATGACGCAAACTGCGTCATTGAAATATTTGGGGGGGGGGTAAAAATCTATATAAATATGTTTGAGAGAGTGTAAAAATTAATCGAAAAGATTTTTTTTTTCATGGAAGAACACCTACGGATAGGCAATTGAGGGGGGGTGCGTCATGGACATGAGGGGGGTGGGCACCACTGGTATACCCTATAATTTGCTGGTACAAGTTATTACCGTGAATATTGGTCTGGTAATGGCATGTCATTTGCTAAGGTAATGACAGATCGATTCCTGGTTGGGTGCAAGTTAATCTTATTTAAAACACACGTAACTCAATAGAAGTAATAATTTGTTAGATTAATTTAAATACTAATTACTTAGCGGAACATATGAACTCAAGTAATAGAGAAACAATTTATGAACAATTATTTTCTAAAAGTAAGGCATTAGATACCAATTTAAACCAGTTACTAATCTTGCTATAGAGTACATTATGGAGAATCAAAAATTCATCTTGCATCTCGGACTGTCTTTCTTTATTAAAGTTTGCTATCACTATATATATATATATATATATATATATATATATATATATATATATATATATATATATATATATATATATATACAAGTTCATACAAGTTTAGTTCAAGTATAGTTTAATGCTACAAGTTCATAGCCACAGAAGGAGCAGAAATAAATTATATAATTATATATATATATATATATATATATATATATATATATATATATATATATATATATATATATATATATAAAATGATAGTTAAACCTTTATAATACTAATAAAAAAAGACAGTCCGAGATGTAAGGTAAGCTTTTGATTCAACTCGAGTTTTTATTTTACATTAATTACTGCCTTTACATACAAACTAATATTTAGAAATTCACTATATTTGGAACTTCACGTACTAGTACGTATTTAAAAGGAGTATATTTAAAAAAAAAAAAAAAAACCGAGGAAGTAAATCTTACGTACAGTAGCTAATTTCTAGACACTATTCAATACATTATTCCTTTTGTTATCAAGATGTGTTCTCACCATTGGCTTATTTACAATAATTCTCTATAGCTCAAAGAGTCTTCTTAAAACGTCCCAGCCTTAATGAAATTATTAGTAGCTTGTACCGTGAATAAACTTCAACAGATTACTGCATTCAATCTTCATTGTTTTAACAACCCTTTATTACCAGAATCGAAGTAATGGAAACTATCTTAAATTAATAAAAGATTATTAATATTACTCACAGTGCCTCCCAAGAGACCACAGAAAGCAGCTACAGCGAGCAGATTGAACATGGCGCTGCCAACGATTGACCCAAGACCAATATCACCCTCTGTTATGAAAGTTCCCACGATATTAATAAATAATTCTGGAGATGAGGTGGCGCTTGCCATGAAAGTAGCTCCAGCCACATCTGCCTGTAGCTCTAGCACTGAAATATAGAACTCCGTGTTAGTTCTAATCAAAAGTTCTGTACATATAGTATTTAATAATTATTTCTTTATTTTTAATATAAATGCTTTAAGATTACGTTAGTTTTCGATTCAGTACCGTATGTTCAAAATAGTATACGAGAAAGGACCACACAACAACCGAAATTTCCTGAGGAAAAGCATAGACTTTGTTTTTTTAATACAACTTTGTTTCGAATACAACTTTAATCACCCTCAAAATACTCTCCATTAACACTAATGCACTTGTCCAAACATTCATGTATTGTTGGAAGCATCTTGCAAAGTCAGTCCCTTTCATACCTGCTAGTGTCGTCGTGACACTGTGTTCGACTTCGTCGACTTGAAAAACTCTGGATCGTTTGTGATGGCGTCCTTCATTGGATGACAGGCTTCCATGCGACGATCCCTTTGCTCTTCGTAAGACGTCCGGGCATAAACTTAGCAATCACTCGTGGCATTCCCAAATCGTCATGCAAAATGAGCTGAACGGAGCTCCAGAATAACCCGGATACGATTTTGAGTTGGTCGATTGTTCTGCATCGATCTTCCTTGTTGAGATCACGGGTTTTTGGCGATGTTGTCCTCGGTTCGCGCACTTGAAGGACTACCGGAACGGGGTTGATTTTCAATGCTCATTTTCTCCCTTTTAAACTGAGCAAACCAAACGTACACTTGCGTTTTACTGAAAGCATATTCTTTGTATTCTGGGGGCATCAACACAACAGTTTCTGCTGCGTTCTTGCCGAAGTTCTCCCACAGCTCTCTAGTGACACAACCTCGTACTACAAATACACGATGCGCAGAAGTACGATTCCGGTTATTTTCGGGTCCCTCTCGTATAGACAAACACAACTTTTTTTTTTTTAATTAGTCTAAGTAGAAAAATGCTAATTTAACTTCTGTCTGGCGATTCGGAATAGTAGTGGATATTATCATTATCTTATGCGCCTCCCGCACGGGAGACCCGAGCTGGAGCTTATATGGTTTGAAACCCACATTGAATTGTTGGTTCACGTCTCACATAGCCTGACTGCTAAAAAGAGACGCAAAACTATAAATCAGTCAAGTCAATAGTTATAACATACTATAATTTGATTAACTCCAAAGCTCCACTGAAAGTGAATCTATGATCTTGATTTGTTTCTATACTCCAGAAGCAGAAAAACTTGTGAAATTATGCATTTTAAAGTGTGTAAAGAAAATCTCGAAACTAATGACGTATAAATTAAGGAAAAATAATATCTAACATATCTGCAACCTAATGGGGCGTTTACACTTGGTCGATTTAGTCGCATGACTAAATCGATTTAGTAGCACGACTAAATCGACTCGCTGCATTTGCCACTAAATCGAAGCAACTAGGCCGAATCAGGTCGATGGATGTGTTCAATTATTTCAACCACAGAAAATAGAACGTCTTTTAATTCAGTTGCCAGTCGATTAGTCGCTTTCGATCAACAAACGATTAAGTTGAATTCCCGTTTACACGGTCGATTAAGTTGAAAGTGACGTCAATTCAACTGAATCGAACGCAAATCGACTAAGTGTAAACGCCCCATAAGAACTAATTAATATTATATATATATATTCAAGTTATCCAATACGGCGAATAAATATAGACTTACACAGTGCATCATATCATTCTCTGTTCTTTTTGTGTATAACTTTTTAAACTATTTTTCTACGTTTTGAAGACAATCTTTAGACGATAGAAAGTTTCAATGCAATTTGTTTGTGTTTCCTCCGTGTTTAATACCCTAGGTAGTTATTTAAATCCCTTATACACTCGCTGTTCAAAATATCATGAGTTTGGTTTCATAACTTCAGAAAAAAAATGAATTATAGCAGATCCTAGAAAAGTATTACTTGAATGTTTATGCGCAATTTTAAAATTTTCAAAGGAATAATATTTATTGAGCAGTAGTTTTGAAGGCCAGGAATAACATACTGGCTTATTTACGCAAATGCCTTCTTGTGCCTCTCCGCTGGAATCTCGGCCATTGACATACTCAAACAATTATATTGGCATAAATAATATATTTGGTAGAATTTTAGAATATTGTACGCAATTAAAGAAGTAATATTGGGAAGGATAATTAATGTTACAAATATACTGCAAAAACATTTTCAAAATGCTCAATACCCAGAGATCTACATTAAAATCTCTAGCATTCCCGTTCAAACTATATATACTATAATTAGTTCAGTCAAAGCCTCAGGTAAATAAACACTAGAAGGATATTATTTTGACGATACAGTTAAAAGGCTATATGTAAAATTAGACTACCGACAACGCACAAAAAGACAACAGCTTATCTAGGTTGATTTCAAACAAAATGAAATCTTTATTGTTAATATAAAATTTTACTGACTGGTTACTAAGATTTTTAAACTCCGAACGCCGCATATCAACTCAGGCATTTATTCTGGTTCAGTAATTGCTTTTGATATTTCGAACTGTTCTTCACAGAAACCAGGAAAGTAATCTTCTTAGGTTCTTCTTACATTATTAGCTGTACAAAAATATTCATAACATTCGTAGTATAAAGTTAAGACGACTTCACCAATATGAAATGATGCAAAGTAACTAGTTGAAATTCCAGAACCAAATGAGATTTTGAAGTTAGATATAGAACTGATAATATGGTCATTGAGTTAAAGCTAAATCCTTTAGCAGCCACAAAAACATCTTAGACACGTAAATAAATTTCTTGGTAGAACTGCGCACAACCCAACATTACTGCCACTACATTATCCCCAGATTAATGTTAATTCAGCACTACAGTAATTTACAACAAACATTTGAAATACGCACTGACAGTCTTGCTGTTACCTTCAATGTCTTTTAAGAAACCCCCGGGTATTTTTGTCTTAACTACAATTAGTAGCTAGAATTAGTGTATTTCCACCCGACCAAACATATTACTATGTATTTAAAAATTAACCTGTAATCGTTTAAAAAAAAAAGTATGTAGAAAGCTAGGAACATTTTCGTCAACCCGCTGCTGACTTCATTGATGTCAATGAAAAATCAAAGCTGCTAGACTCCTGTACAACATGATGAAAAATCTGTATGACAGTCAGTATATTCGTTAATAATGGAATACTTGTTAACTTCGAGGTTAAGTTCTCTTTTATTCAGATGTGATGATCTTTATTTATTTAATTATTTTCATTTAGACTGAAATTTCAGGTGCGTCGGTTGGTAGTTCTGAAGATCTTCCAATCTATAGACTGTAATGTTTTCTTTCAAGTTTTTAAGTGATAAAAGTAATTGTTGTTTCCTTTTCAAGCAAAAAATGAAATGAAATCTTTGAGTTTTACGTCCCACGATTATGCCGGTTAGGCTAAAGGAGACGGTGATGATGAGAATGAATGAAATGGTGGAATGAAATGAGTGGGAGGAAACGGGAGAACCTCGAGAAAACCCACGCACACGGTGTTTGTCCACCACAAAGTTCACTTGGCGGGAGCTGGGATCGAACAAGAGCCATTCCATGTGAAATCAACCAAATTTTCGGGAAAGAAAACCTCGTCGACTCAGAATTTGATGAAACTTGGAATACATATAGGCCGCTCCTATGAGAGATGATCATGTACCAAATATTAGCCCTATACCCTCTGCAGTTTCAGAGTACACGGTGATGCAAATTGATTTTTTATAGAACCTTGTTAGCTTCAATTGGTCATATTTCCCGTAAATATTAAGCTCAAGAGAAAAATAATATACCATTTTAAAGAGGAAAGAATAGGCTACAAGATATGTCAGGAACATGTATTTGAAAATCAAATATTTTTCGGGAAATCCCGGGAAAAGTTTGGATCAGTGATATCTCAGAAACTGCCCATTTGATTTCCTTGAAATTGGGTACCAAGGGAGCCCCATATGTTCGGTATAAGTGTGCCATATGTGAAATTGGGCCAAGAATGGGTCTGGAGTCTACAATAATTTTCTGTGACCATGTTGTAAGAGAGACCTGGGGTGCCAATCTGGCAACTTTCCAATTTCTCAGTACTGGTGAAGTAAGGTGTAACTGACCTAGCAGCACTGGCGGATCCACGGGGAGGGCGGAGGGGGCGACCGCCCCCTCCAAAGGGTTTTTTGAACTTTCAGCATTTATCATTGGGAAATACTAATATGGTCTTTTTCCCAACCGATCAATCTGTGTAACAAGCATAGCAGAGTCTAATAAAAATGTGAGGTACTTATTAGTACTTAATACAGACATATTTGAATTGTGAATACTTCTCTCCCTAGTTCTTGGGGCGGTCACCATAAGCCCCAAAGTAGCGAAAATATGATTCATTCGTTGGACGAACAACTGTAATAAGGAGGGTAAGACGGCTCACTCTTTGTACTAAAAATGTGTTATTGTGTCCTAGAAAAAGGACATGAAATGGGTTTCGGAATTCCGGATTATAACCTCAATTACCTTTACCTTTAATAAAGAGAAATATAGAATCTTCAGCGCTCCTTACCGAAAAGCTCTCTGAATCTAAGAGGAGACTTTTCGGTTGGTTGATTGATTGATATGTATTTACGTTATTTGTCAAATGCGATGCTTTACAGAATGAGAACTAAGTTTAAAGTTGGATCTGACCCACTGTAGTGCGTTCGATGCTCACTTACCGGGAATTAAACCACAGAACCTCATGCATCAAAGATCATAGGTACGTTCGCTATCTACTAGATCAACAAAGAGGGCCGTGACTTTTGGGGTACAACACGGAAACATTTGGAAGGGATCAGGGGTTTATTGTGACTTCAAATGGCATTCCATCTTTTCTTGAGAAATAACACAAGCATGTTATTGTAATTCACACATAAAAGAAGAAATCCTGAGTGAGTAACTTCGCACAGGAAAAACTAATTAAGCTAGAAACTTGAAATTAGGACAGTATATAAGATTTGTTACGTAGGGTATCACTAAGGAAGGATTTTTTTTTTAATTCGAAGAAAGGAAGGGAAAATGTGGTGGAAATTACTTTAATAAGATGTTCATCTATTCAAATCAGTTAAAACTAGAGACTTGAAATTTGGCATTTGGATTTCTCATTTAAAATAATTTGACACGTATTTCAACTTTTTTTTTATATTATAGTAAAACGGAGAAAAAAGAGATGGAAAGAAAAAGTGGCGGCGAATGCAAATATTATAATAAGATATCAATATCTAAGAATCTTTGAAGGTTACAAACATGAAATGTCGTATATGGACTTTCCACTTAAAATAATTCAATACGTATAGCAGTATTGTTTATATTTTACCTAGAAGGGAAGAAAAGGGGTGGGATTAATACTATTATTATTATTATTATTATTATTATTATTATTATTATTATTATTATTATTATTATTATTATTATTATTATTATTATTATAAGATGCCATATCTCGGGATCTCTTGTGGTTAGAAACATGAAAGTTGGTAGTTTGATTTTTCATTTAAAATAATTCAACATGTATTTGTTTTTTTTTTTTTTTTTTTTTTTTACTTAACGTAGAAGAGAAGGAAAAAAGATGGGGGTCATTCATTAAAATGCCTTACGAGGTATTGGAATTTCGTGATACAGTTTTAGCTCAATCCAATTCTATATGAAAGACACAAGGAAGAACGCGAAATATTGTGCCACAGTACCACGTAGGAGCATTTGCTATATTGTGCAAGGCCGTATGTCGAGCAGATTTTGGATCTGGGGGCGAGCCCCACCTAGACGAAGGCTAGTATAATATACCTAGGTAACTTTATTGTTATTGTAAGAATAACTATAGTTATATTATGTTTCGTGGACCCCACACAAATATAGAGATAGATTAATTTTGTATTAATATTTGGAACTGCTGTCCCGCAATTGTTACTCAAAATATAAATGATTTGAGCAAATTGTACACTCTTTCGTTAAAATGAGTGATATCGTCAATACAGTATTTTCTTTTGTGCAAGTACTGTGCGAGACAGTGTATCTCATATGTTGCGGTGACTTTGTGTGAAGTGAATCATGAAACTGTCACGCCTCCGAAACAGAAGTACGTATTTAATTTAAATCTGCAGAGAAAATACTCCCAGAAAAAAAAAAAAAAATATCGGGTCCCAAAAGTGGAATCTGGGAATCATTTTTACACCCCCCTCCAGCCCCGTATTCATATGAGTCCCATTCTTGTAAATTAAAATTCTGGTCACTGCTCATCTTCGAGAAAGCGAACCGCCCCTCCCAAACGATCCTTCTGGATCCGCTAGTGCCTAGCAGTAATGTTTTTCTGATACAATCTGTATTTCAGTAATACTGTGGGGATCTTTGGAACATTCCATTATTATTCGAAGTACATTGGATTGAGCTAAATATGTGAACATTCTGGAAGGTTCTCGAATCATCTTGAACATTCTAGAAGATTCTAGAACCGTGTGGAATATGCTAGAATGTTTTAGAATCATCTGGAATATTCTAGAAGGTTCTAGAACCGTCTGGAACATTCTGGCAAGTTCGTTACCTGTATAAAAGCAGAGGACATTGACATTGCATGCCCGTAAGCTCTTAGCTCTAGACTGGTCAACAATTCGAGATGGAAGTGTCTATATAGAGTTTAGGCATAGCTAGTGAGATCACAGTGACTATACAGCACATTTACGAGTGTCAGTAGTGGATAGTCCTGTGATCCAGGTGCAGCATTACCTGTAACTGTGTGCTTAGATGATTCCACTCTGTCAGAATTGCCACGCCTCTACTGTGCCAATCCATTTGGCAGTCATAGCAGTAAAGTGAGGGTTGGACTTCGCCTGATGCAAACGTGGATGGTAGAACTGGCTCCATAACTCAAAGCTCAGAGCCTGAGCAAGGTATGCAACAAGAGCAGGAAGGAACTTAGTAGGCACTGTTCCAGAGCAGCTGATGTACAGGCATGTAATGTCCAAGAATCGCCTGATGTGCAGTCTCTTAGTGCAAATTCTGATCAGCCTTTTATAGCACCTGACGCAACAATTGTCTTATTGAACCAGAGCTTTCAGGTACTTGGTGCGTCACCAATTCAGAAGCTGAAGAGATTGGCATCCCAGGTGTCTATCCAGACATCGTCACACGAAAAACATTGTAAACTCCATGCCCATTCTTGGTCCAAGTTGGCATTTGGCACACTTATGCCGAACATATGGAGCTACCTTGGTACCCAACTTCAACGAAATCAAATGGGCAGTTTCTGAGATATCACTGATCCAAAATTTTCCCGGGATTTCCCGGAAAATGATATTTGATTTTGCTGACATATCTTGTGGTCTACTTTTTCCTCTTCAAAATGGTATATTATTTTTCTCTCTAGCTCAATATTTATGGGAGATATAACCAATTGAAGTTGTTAAGATTCTACTTCCCCCCCCCAAAAAAAAATCAAATTTATCCATTTTTTACCACCCTGTACGTGGCTACAATTTGGGGCATGATCATCTCTCATAGAGGCCTACATGTACATTAAGTTTCATCGAAATCTGAGGCCATGAAGTTTTGAGCTTGGTTGATTTCACATGGAATGACCCGCAAGTAGTCTTAGTACAAGAGCATTAGAAGTTTTACTGAAGTACATGAAACTGTCGCTTCCTTTTTAAGGCAATCAGATCAGTGTTATTTTTGTCTCAGTTTAAGGAATTAAAACGGAAGCTATTTTCTTGTGCATATAGTTCCTTAAGAATTAATTTACCAATACTTAATTAATTTACCAATAATTTGGATATATTATTCAACGTTTCTTAGTTGGAGGTAGATATGCAATGTAACGAACCAAGCAGCTTTAGTTTTTCATTTTCACCAGAGGGTTGACGAAACCGTTCGTGCATTCTACAAGGAATTTTACGAAACTTACAGGTTCGATTTTAAGTATTAAATATGCGCCCAATGGTATCTTTAAAACATTTCTATGTATCCGTGTGGTAAAATAAGATTTTGTTTTCTACAATACATTAGATATTAAATACGCTTTACTAATGATAAAACATGACTCTCATCATCATTTTGTATATCCCATGTTCATAATTTCACTACGAAGGATAAAGTGCACTATAATGACACTTCTCTGTATAATATACTAGAAGACATTTTTTCGAGCTATACAAACGACTATTTCAAAAGTTAAATAACTGAGCATAACTTTTCTGGTTCTGTTTTTTTGTATATATATCACAGCAATAATTCCGAGTACACATATTTTTAACTTACCTTCACAAATAGTTTCGACAGCAGGGACAAAGTAGTCATCACAGACTCGAGCAAGAAACACAAAAGCATATAAACTAATGAAAATATGAAGCAGAACGCCCCCGTGCAGTCGTTGAGATTTCTCAAATATTGCAGATGGAAACGAATTGATTTCGCTTTTTGATGAGGAGGAAGAAGAGGCGGCGGAGTTAGATGAAATTGACGAGGTATTCTCAGACGTTTGGAGAAGGTGTCGCACTACAAAAGAAAAAAAAAACATTCTAGTAATGTCAATTCTAATTATCAGTTTTATTTCAGACAATACAGTAACATGCTCAGAAATTTTAACAATTATTTTACTTACTTGAAATTCTGAATCCTGAAAATATCTTACACTTCCTAGCTTTCGATTTTCCTCTAGATCCTTGTTCACAAACGGTAAAAATAGAAGAAAAAGTTATAAAAAGCACCAAGGAAATTAAGAGGAACGGACTCACCAAAATAGAGCAGTGCCAAAAACATTCTGTCGATAGCTGCCGGTCCAATATCAAAATCTCTGGCCAGAGTTTAAAGTTTGACTGACACCTATCGACAAGATGGTTTTTGCGCTACTACCCTGGTGGGTACGTTCCCTTTTATTTTCTAGATGTTTTCATATCACTTTTCCTCCTATTTTTACCTTCCGTGAACAAGGTACTAGTCAAGTACCGAAAGTTAGAAAGCTTCGTAAGATATTTCAGGAATTTCAAGTAAATAAAGCTATTACCAGTTTTATTACATACATAGTTTATTAAAACAGTAACAAGAAAGCCTTCTTGACACTACCCGTTCATGAAGGATCATAGCCGCCGGACAGTAAACATTCAACTGCATAATGCGTGGTCAGTACATCGACTCTCAGTGTCTTGATTTTTAAGTTTCTAGCTAGAAATTCTCTTAATTTTAGTTCAAGTAATAGCTCTCAAATTGCTACGTCAAAACAATAAATTGTATCCCTTCCGGTAATCGAACGCTAGACTACGCGCCTGAAAGATCTGAACCCTAACCATTTGGCAACATACGAAAAGGAATATAATCGAATTTCAGTTTAGCGTTTCTTTCAGCAGCAAAGCTATATGAAACGGAAACCTAGAGCTTGACATGGGATTCGAACAATATGGGCTTCCGCCGGGAATCAAACCCAGATCTCCTATACCAAATGCACATACGCTAACCGCTTAGCCACGAGGGAGCTCAATAAGATCACAGATATAAAATTTATTATTTATCTGCCATTGATAATTGATTAAATATCCAATTGAGCTTATATATGCAGCCATAGTATAATATTAAATGCACTTACAAAAAACTCTTGAAATTCATGCTTATAACATCATGAATTTTCAAAGTACACAAAGAACCTATTTCTATGGGTTTCAAGACTTTTCCAGAAACTTATGTGACCAACATAAATACGTTTACGAAAATGTTATAAAATAAAAATATCTGGTATATAAACATCTTATGATACGAAAAATCAAATCCTGCCTGAATGGTATTATGTTTTAATTACTCCCAACATTACTTTCATGGGAAACCTCTCATACAACCTGCGCATAGTAAATAATACGTATGTTCTAGAAAGCATAGCTTTGTTACGTTCAATTAATGTAATTGTTCGTGTAATGTAAGCGGCTTTTACTTTTCATAATGCATAAAACTGGACAAATCGAACGCACTACTGGAACTTGGACATACCTCACATTATACATATTATTCAAAGTTGTAAAATACTGTACTATATGTCCCTTGTTTGCAATATGAAAAAACGATTCAGAAGTTATATGAATCTTAACTATACTTATTTCTTCCTTTTTGTTTTACCTTCGTTTGTATGATTTAGCTTTTCAGCAATTATTAACTTCTTTGTACTCTGGTTGTAGGTGATCTCAAGATTAATACCGCGACTAACTGGTAGAATCGTGGGACTCAAACTAAAACAAACTTCTTGAAATTCTTGGGAAATGATCGAACGTCACAAGTTACTTCAGAAATTGCTTAAGAAACAAGATAAATAACTATAAAATTGCAACTTTAGGATCGCGCTTCGCTATAAACATTGATAACTAGCAAACACTTGAATCATAAAAAGTAGCAAGAAACCTCGTCCATAAATTCTGAATACACATGTGTAAAAGTTTAATATTCCTTTTATGAATAGTGGAAAGGAACAAACAAACAACCAGAAAAATAAATTTTTAGTGAGATTAAGTAATTACAACAATTTTGTGTAATGTTTTTGATTTACATAAAGACGGGGAGAGGGTGGGCACCCAGTGGTAGATCGCTCTCTCTTGTGGGAGGGGTCCGTGATTCGATTCTAGGCCAAGAATGCTTGTGCTTGACTACTTCATTTCCATGGATTTTGAGTTGAGTTGATTTTGAGTTTAACGTCCCTTTTCAGCAGCGAGGCTATATGAGACGTGGACCTACTGATTAACGTGGAATCCGAACCACATGAGCTCCCGCCGGGAATCGAATCCATGGATTTTCCGGGGTTCTACAATTTCCTCTCACATTCTCATTCCACTAATTCTCTCATAATCATTCCCTTTTATTAATTACACAGGTCTGCAACCAAAAAGCTATTTGCATAAATTTAGCTGATTTTTAAGCTTCTGGGTGCACCGAAGTCGAAAATGACCCCCGTTTCTTCCTGGGACGTCGTTTTTTTGCACAACCGAAATGTAATGTGGTCAAGCAGGTAGCTGGAAATCACTAAATTGCAAATGCATCACACGAAAATAAAAATGAACAAGGGAGATTAAATGTATTTATGCTCCTCGAAACATGAAAATACATATATATTGGTCCGGATGGGGATCACTGACACATATTGTAATGTGCCATGAATGAGAGTACGAGATTACAAAGAAAAACCAAAAAGAATAAATCTGTTCATAAAACAAATTTAGTGAGATTACATCTTAGATTTGTAAAACGTTGGTAAGTAGTTCTGGCTACAATGTTTGTTGCTCAAATACTACGAGTACGCGAGTTTTTGTTGGCCCTGATATTAGAAAACTCATTTCTGACAAACACTTCACTAGTTCAATGACGCCAACTCAAAAAGAGGCTTGGGTCGCCTTTACTGTGCTCATCAAAATGTTTTGGGGAAACCAAAAGGACCCACAGTATAAGGAAATGATGGAAAAAATGTTGCACGCGTTCCGAAAGCTTGGTTGTTCCATGAGATTAAAAGTCCATTTACTCAATTCCCATCTGGACTACTTTCCTGACAATGTGGAAGCAGTGAGTGAAGAGCATGGGGAGCGTTCCTATCAAGATATCAAAGAAATGGAACGACGGTATCAGTGGAGTTGGAGTGTTACGATGATGGTAGACTACTGATGGATGTTCTTTAGAGATCTTCCGGCAGCTACCTACAAAAGGACAAGCTCCAAACGAAGTTTGACCTTTTAAAAAAGACGATTTCACAAGCAATCTGACTGAGGGTGCTATTACTTTTTTGTCCACGTGTGTGCGTGTTTCTGCATATTAATTTGTCTTACGCTGTTAATGGTGTTTCTGTAAATCGCATATTTGTGTTCATATTTTTGTTCAACAACGACCACGCGTTTGCTCGAAACCCAGACGTCCCAGGACAAAACGGTTGTCATTCCTGGATTCAGTACACCCAAAACCATACGAATCAGTTACCATACGATTCAGTACACCCAAAACCATACGAACTGAAACAGCTTAGCACTGTTTTATTCTTGCAGATCTGTGTTATCTGTATTTTTAGCCTACAGAGTGTAATCGTGGAACGTAGAATTTATGCTTCGTAAGCTTTATTTTTTTTAATTAGCACTATTTAGATTAGATTTGTATGCCCTTTAGGCTAAAGGAGACGGTAGAGTAGATTTAGATTTAAATATTATATCTATACATGAAATAGAGAGTTTGAAAGTATTCCAATCGAAAATTTATTTGAAATAACATTTCATAAAGAGCATAAATACGCAATATTACCTGTTCTGAAGGGCTTATACTCAAGCCATAACTTTTATCAAGGAATATGAATGAAAATATATTTTCAAGCACCAATATCATGTTGATTTTTTCTAAGCCAATTGATTTATACGAGGGTCACTCACTACGAAAGTTTTGAGATGTGAAATAACTTACTTAAAATCAATTTAACACTTACATTTTCTCAAAGTATTCACCATTACACTATACACACTTTTGCATCCTCGAAAACCACTTTTGGAAGCAGTGTTGCCAGTCTTTTTCTTCAAGTGTTGAAAGTTCATTCTCGTAAACCACTACAGCTTCTTCAGGGCTGCAAAATCTCTTCCCACGCATGCGAGCTTTGATCCTGGGAACAGAAAAAATCACACGGGGCAGGTCAGGGCTATACGGCGGATGAGTCATAAGTTTGACCTCCGTAGATTCTAAAAACTGAATTGGGATGTTGGCCGTGTGTGCGGACGCGTTGTCATGATGAAGCAGGATCCCACGAATCCAGTTCTTGGACGCCGTTCCCGAAGCTTCTGGAACACTTTTGTTAGGCAAACAGTGGTGTACCACTGAGCAGTAACAGTCCTTTATTCTTCAAGTGGAACAGTTGCAACATGGCCAGATTTGGAGAAGAAAGTTGCGACCATCTTCTTCCCCACACTTCGCGGTCGCTTCAATTTCGTGGGTGGATTTTCATTTGGAAAGATCCAAACTGTAGACTGGCGTTTATTTTCAGGGTCATATTGATAGATCCAAGTCTCATCACCAGTAACAATGTCAGAGACGCGTCAAGAATTGCCTCCAAGTTTTGCAAGCATTTCTTCACACCATTCCACTCGCATGCGCTTCTGCTGTTCAGTCAAAGTGTGAGGCACCCAACGAGATGAAACCTTCCTGAGCCGAAGATGATCATGATTTTTTGTTATTGCTGGCGATCCAATGTTCACTGTAGATTCAATGTCCTTGAAAGTTGTTCGAGGATTTTCTCGAATCATTTGTTCCACAGCGGCAATGTTTTCATCTGACACAGCTGTTGCCGGACGTCCAGCTCTCTCTTCATCTTTAAGCGATGTCCGGCCTGTTCTGAATTCACCAAAACACCGAAAAATTGTAGCACGGGAAGGAGCAAGGTCTCCAAATGGCCCCTGCAAATGGTCAAGGCTTTGTGTCTCGTTCAAACCACTTTTGAAATCGTAAAGGATCACTGCCCGAAAATGTTCCTTTTCGAGCTCCATTCTAGACAGCCGAATACTGTTCACATCAACAAACAAGTGAAGGCCACGCCGGTAAGCAAAGCGAGTTGAAACTTGCTTCGCTTCTTCGCTCTGGATACCACTACCGAACGCAATTGTTGGGATTCAAATACTGTGCCACAACAAGGCGTATCTCAAAACTTTCGTAGTGACCCTCGTATAGGTATTTCTTTTCTATGAAATGAACTAGAACAATAATGATCCGACTTTACCGATTTTATAATTTCGATTTTCGATACAAATTTGAACAACACCAACTTCATATGATTAAGATTATACAAAATGGCGTAAACAATATATGCGTTATCTATATATATATATAATGAAAGTCACTATATTTGTGTCTTAATAACTTGAACCACCCAACTGATCTCGATCAAATTTTCAACATAGATTAGGTTCAAAGCTGGGATGTTTTATTATTATTATTATTTCACTTTGACGGTGCAACTTAGGGGAGGGGGAGATATATATAAAAATAATCGAAAATGACCAATATTAGTACCGAAAATCCATAGTTTTCGGAGTCGTTGAGATGAACAGTGACAATGCCGATGCCGTTTAAATCCAAATTCAACTCCGCAACTTGAGGAAGGGGAAGATATATATATAAATAAAAATGATCGAAAATGACCGATGTCAGATGGCGCTTCAGTAATAGTAAAAAGTGACTGACTAACGGAACATTATTAATTTTTCTTATTTTAATCCAGCGAAGTGGGTGACGCTAATTCAAAAATAAAATAATCAGAAATTTATTGTCTAAACCAATGTTTTTTTCCTATAGCAAAAAATAAAAAAAAATAAAATAAAATAAAATAAAACCCTTCATTGAACCCTTCATTGATTTTATATAAATCTTTATTATGAGTACTTGCAGCATTTACAACATGACTAATCAACCGTCTAAACATTTACTTTCTTGTTACTTGATAAACGTCTAGCAGGCTTGTTCTAAACAGCAATTAGAGAAACTTTTACTAACCAGTCAATTTGGATGACCGGTAATTCGGGAAACAAAAGACTGATGAGAAAAGTATTTCACAAGTACAAACTAAGCACTTCAATTCTATCAAGTATGATAAAGATAAATTAATCT
The DNA here is from genome assembly GCF_964235325.1 of Thermobia domestica. NCBI lineage: Eukaryota > Metazoa > Arthropoda > Insecta > Zygentoma > Lepismatidae > Thermobia > Thermobia domestica. The sequence goes on along the minus strand of NC_137466.1, from coordinate 134,206,924 downwards.
GTAGACAATCAGATAAATTTCTTGTACTAAAGTTACTTGAAAAAAAAATCACAAGTCCAAACTCCAATTCTGGTGGCCCGTAACTTCGAAATCAAAGGTCTGTACTCGAGAAATATTTCACAGATGTACTGAGGTGGTCAAAATTTAAAACTATGCCAAGTTTAATGAAGAGTAAGTTTCTCTGCGGGTGTATAATAAATACCGTCCTTGTGATATTGATTTAGAAAAAAAAAAGGGACGGAAGAAAAATTAAATGAAGTTCGGAAAAGGGACGAAAATATTTGACAAAAACGCCAGACTGAAAGTACAAACATGTTCAACGTACTTTACAGTGTTTCGAAAGGAATGAGATAAGACTCTATCTTGGAGTTCCTTAATATATACTGTATATCAACGTCTTTCGTCTGAAATGAAAGAAAACTAGTATTCGGTTTACAAATTTAATAAATGGAAAACAAACTTCGCCGGACATAATTTGACTAGAGTAAGAGTTAAAAATTTAAACACTTATGATAAATTCAGATAGTCATAAAAATATAGGTTTATTTTGTGGGCTGCAAACTGCCAATTCCCCGCTTCTTAACGACATTACGGATTATGCACTTAATAAAAAGTTACGTGGACAAATTGAAAATTAGATACTATCTTAGGCGATCTATGGAATGACAGAGCTAGTAATTTAAAAAGTCATTATTTTCCCTATATTTTGCTTTGTATTATTTTATGCCCACATAAAAAAGTAAATAAAAAATAATCCCCCATTTCCATTGCTACGAAAATGTAACACAAATTGTTAATTGCAATGCAAAATTACATTTATTTCCCAAATTGCTGCGCGAAAAGCAAAATCCTAAAAAAAAAGGTGCTTATATATATATATATATATATATATATATATATATATATATATATATATATATATATATATATATATATATATATATATATATATATATATCCTGGGTTTTTTTTTCTTTTATATTTGTTCTGTCACACACACGTGTGTGAGGGAAAAATACTAGCAAATATTGCATTACTTACCTCGAAAATTTTGAGTGTGATCCACGGTGTTGCCAGCTCCAATGTTTCCATTTAGGCTAGCCAAAAGAGTATAAATAATAAATATAACTCCCACGAAGCATGCCTTTTGAAATCGCCAGGTGAACCGGTGCGAAGTCATTTTGGAAAGGCACTATCCCTGTTACACTACATGAGTCGTAGAACAAATGTCCTTAAGCTGTGAGAAATGAAAACAGAATGGCAAAATTAATATTACGAGTCCATACAAGTTCCGCTGATTTAATAAACTACTCGAAACAAACACTTGGTTGAAATGGTTACTAATCAGGTATCTCAGTACGTATATATATATAGTACACTACAAAGTTTCCCCTTTTCTTGTTATGTTTCACAAGCACAGAGCAAATGTCAACAGTTTCATTTTTGGCGTCTTTTATTAACCAATAATGTCAGAACGTATATAAATGACTTATTAATTTTAATTATCTCGCCACTTGTATGAATATCTATGAATATGCATATCAAGTGTGACCTAAGATGAAAGAAAACAAAATACCGCCCTCGCAAAACCTTTTGTACTCTTTAAGTGGACTTTTTCTATCACATTGTTGAAGACAAGAGTACAACCAATTATCATTTAATAGTCATTTAATGAATGACGTCATTTCTTTTAGATTGTTGCTATAGCAATGGCCATTTATAGATCGGTCATAGCTTGAATTGTTAATATTATAAATTCTGTATCGTATCTTTCTACATTGCGATCATATATGTAGGTAATTAAGATATAATGGAAATAAACTACTGAACTATATCAGCTCCATGAAAGCAGGTTTGGGTTAATTGGTACGTGTTTCCACGGAAATAAGACCGAGTCTTTTAAATTTTTTTGGCTCAAAAGACAGATTATGGTTTAGTTTCAGAAGACACTGTGTCTGTGAACTTGGAGCATAATTGTTATTAACATGTTCTTTGATTGTTAGGTGAAACGAGCAAATAAGTTCTGTTGAGAAATCTGGGAAGGGTTTATTCTTCGAATGGGGCAACCTGAAAATTATGCTAGGGGTGTTTTCTGATTTAGATTTTATTTTCAGGGAAATGCAATCATTTTTGTTGTAACCCATTAATCAGTAGCGTGACTTAACATTAATTTACCAGATGCAGTTTGGGAGCACGCACGTAGCCAAGGGGGGGGGGTGTCCAGACACCCGCCCTTTGAGACCAGAAATGAGAAAAATAAGGAAGGATTAAACAAAATGAAAAGAGAAAAAGAAGGATCAACGTTAAATATAAAAAATAAAAACTACAGGAAGGTTTTGGTTACTCTTTCTTATGGGGAAATTTGTATTATTTGCAATACATGGTGGCGAGGTAAGCAAGATATCCTGGGAGAGTCAGGGAATTTGAAATTTCAAGAAAAGTTACTGAATTCTCAGAATTTCTGCTACTAGTCAGGAAGATTTTAAGCTTCCGAAAGCATAGTGCCGTTCATGGTGGAAAGACTAGTCCCCTCCAATCTTGGAACTGGGGGACCGTCCCCCCAATAATTTATATTATGGGAACGGTCTTACTCGTACCCCCAATGTTGAAGACAGATTTGCGTCGACGGTAATGGCTTTCTGATATGGATTCAGCGTCGGAAAAAACAGGTTCTACCTTTGTTCTTATTAATCTATTGCAACCAATAGCTATAGATGTATATTTCAAGTTAAAAATTGAGTTGAGTTGATTTTAGTTTAGCGTCCCTTTCAGCAGCGAGGCTATATGAGACGTGGACCTACTGATTAACGTGGAATCCGAACCACATGAGCTCCCGCCGGGAATTGAACCCGGGTCTCCCACGCCAAAGGCGCGTACGCTAACCACTTAGCCACGAAGAAGCTCAAGTTAAAAATTGAATTCGTATAGTTTGGAAGAGTACCGTAGTTTCAAACTGTGAGACGAAATTCACTTGTTCAGAATTAGAATTCTTTGACGAAACCAAAATCTTCATTAAACTTGTGTGTAATTGCTATTTTGAAGAAACCGATGTACCACAAAATGAACATATACAGAGGTATAAATATAAATATAAACGTACCAACGGCACCAACTTTCTAAAGTTTATCTGTGTGTGAATATCAATGGCGGGACGTGTTAGCCCATATGTTTTCAGAGAAGTCTCAATGTTTGATTGATTTATTTTTAGTTAAAATCGTTTATGAACACTGTTATAAAGCCCTGTGCTGTGATGATAAAGTAAAATATACCGGTACGATAAGGATAAGTTGGAGTTGCCTTAGCTCAGTCGGTAACGCGGCTGACTGAAACTGGTTCAAACTCGGGTCCAAACTAAAATTCTTGTAGGTGCGCCGCACCGCACAAGGTTATTTATGTGGGTGCCGGAGCACCCACGTGATCGGCGCGCATGAAACGTACTAAACACAAAGAAAAAGCTAAATATACTTTTCCAAGACGTTACACTGAGAAATTAAACGTTAATTATGTTCTTTCTCTTTTATCCACAAACTTTAACACTTTTGATGTTTACTTTTCATAGACACTTGTATAAAGTAATCGAGTACCATAAGATTGGATAACATAAAAGAAGCAAACATACACTCACATGAGATATTGGCTTATTATTCTATATATGCGTATTTAACCAGAAATAATATTGCGTCATAATATAAGAATTATTTAAGTAGGTTTCATCCTATTATTTAAACGTATTTCCCGGGAATTCAGAAGTCAAGCTGTGTTCCTCTGAACGGATTCGGTTATCTCGAGTCAGAAATGTTCACTTTGTTACAAAAAGGTTTAAACCAGACTTTTATGGAGCTACAAATAACTATAATACAAGCTGATTATTTCTGTAGTCGCTCCACAGTACGCATACAAGTAACAGTAATTCTACTACTACTACTACTACTACTACTACTACTAATAATAATAATAATAATAATAATAATAATAATAATAACAATGGTAATACTAACTTCATACAAAAGGTACCTATAATACCACAAAGCAGACGCTTCCGTTTCCTCAGTTAGAGTTTTCTTTTATGCCTCTAAAAGTCTTCCTAAAGATGGAGACATGGTGACTCAGTGGTAGAGCGCTTGCCTCTAGTGCGTGGGGTCCCTGGTTCGATTCCCGGCCAAGTAAATTTATGGTGAATAACATCGTGTTCATGGGTTTTCTGGAGATACTCCCGTTTCCTCCCACTTTCTCATTCCACCAATTATTCCATCATTTATTTGCTTCAATCATCGTCTCCCTTAGCCAAAATGGCATATTCATGGGACGTTAAATAGAAATATTTCATTTCATTTTCAGCTCTGACTGGCTTAGACATTACGTTACCTGATCACATAGTATGTTGTCACAGGTGTCAATGCCTTATTTTTAGCAAGGGTACCTTGGAAAAAATCTTTTAAGTTTAACGTCCCACGTCTATGCCGGTTAGGCTAAAGGAGACGGTGATGAAGAGAGATGAGTAAAATGGTGGAATGAAGAAAGTGGGAGGAAACGGGAGAATCCCGAGAAAACCCGCGAGTACGATGTTTGTCCACCACAAAGTCCACACGTCGCGAGCTGGAATCGAACCAGGGACCCCACAGGGGCGGGTCCAGGACCGACTTCTGGGAGGGGCGGTGGGTTGTCATACTGCTTTTAAGGGCTCCAAACTTTGGGATGGGTTTTACTTATATATATAAAATAAGAAAGTTTCCTCTTCTGGGGGTGGCAATCGCCCCTTTCCCCCCTGGATTCGCCCCTGGGACCCCAAGTTCCGGAGGTGAAAGCTTTACCACTGAGCGGGGCCGCGGTGGCTCAGTGGTAGAGCGTTCACCTCTGGTGCTCGGGGTCCCGGGTTCGATCCCAGCCCCCGCCAAGTGAACTTTGTGGTGGACAAACACCGTGTGTGGGGTTTTTCTCGGGGTTCTCCCGTTTCCTCCCACTTTCTTCATTCCACCATTTTTATTCATTACTCATAATCACCGTCTCCTTTAGCCTAACCGGCATAAACGTGGGACGTAAAACAAAGATTTCATTTTTTTTTTACCACTGAGCCACCGCGCCTCTCAAGGGTACCTTGGAGTTCTCTCTAAATTTTGAGAGGGATGCATAGGGTAGCCCACTTAAAATGTAGGAATTATCAAATTTAAACATTTAGTATGGTAGTAGAACACCAGGCTAGGGTTTGTACAGCCACGAATATAACTAACTAGAGGTTGGGGCTTCAAGGAATAAATACTCTTACTTCTTATTATTTCTGTTCGTGACTGCACTTCTAAGTTTTGTTAGTCCATCTCGTTCCCTTTTTGGATAAAAAATTGAGTTTAAACGCCCCTTTCAGCAGCGAAGCTATATAAGACGTGGAGCTACTGATTAATGTGTAATCCGAATCACTTGAGCTCCCGCCGGAAATAAAACCCAGATCTCCCATGAAAAATGCGCGTATGCTAATCGCTTAGCCACGAAGGAGTTCGGGTTTAAAAAAATACATTTCGGAGATTTTTAACCTATTTTTATCCTTTTTATAAGAATTCATTACTTTATATGATTATATACTTGGGTGTAGAGGTACCGTTCTCTATCATAGACAATAGATACACTCATGTCCAAAATGATTGACGCTATAACTGTCTTCTTGTATGAATATGATATGATGATTTTGCAGGGTACTTTTAATACTGATACTATGCGTATAATTGTGGTAAATTTCATAGGAAAAGAATTATAAATACGAAAATTAGAATGAGTGAAACAAAATGTCGCTAAATGTACAAGAAAGTTTTATTTCCGTTTTATTGTTCTTAGAAGGATATTATCCCACCAGCTGGAAATTAGCTCATGTGATCCCAATATAAATCAGGACTTAAAGATCAAGTATCCTCCTATAGGCCAATATCTCTTCTTTCTGTAATATCTATTATCTGCGAAAAAATAATTAAAGACAGGCTTCTCAAATTCACGTCGCCTTACATTCACACTTCTCAGCATGGTTTTCTACCGAAAAGCTCAAGTCTCACAAACTTAAGTACTCTTCTTTCCTGTGCAGTTCAATGTATAAATAACAATACTCAATTAGATGTCATTTATTTTGATCTCTCAAAGGCCTTTGATTCTGTCAGTCACATTCTTCTTCTCCACAAGCTTTCCAATAGGTTTAATGTACATGGTAAATTTCTCTCTTTAATCACCAGCTATCTAAAGGGACGTAAACAGAAAGTTCTTCTTTCAGGGGCGACTTCTAACCCCCAACCTGTGATCTCGGGGGTGCCTCAGGGAAGCCTGTATATGGACGATCTCTACTCTCACCTATCAGTTAATCCTAGTGGCCTTTTGCTTTTTGCTGACGATTGCAAATTATATAGAGAAATATCATGTTTCCACGACACAATTGCCCTACAGGAAGACATAAATTATCTTGTAGACTGTTGTGAAATGTGGCATTTGAAACTTAACAGTAAGAAATGTGACGGTATTACAATTACTCTGAAAAAGTCTCCTGTTCCCTCCAAATACCATATTAACGATTCCCCATAACACATTCTGCCAGTCATAATGATCTTGGTGTCATCTTTGATTCCAAACTCTCGTTCTCTGACCACATCTCCTCAATAGTTAAGAAGTCAATGCGTATGCTGGAGCTTCTTTACCGATTCACTGAACTACGTACTGTGGCATCATTAACATCATTTTATAAAACTCTTATAGCACCCAAGATCGAATACTGCTCTCCCATATGGGCCATGGCCGCACCTACACATCTCTCTAGACTTGAGTCTGTTCTCAATTTCTTTATTGCAATAGTACGTTTTCGTGTACCCGCAGTTCAAATATTACCTAAGGAGGAAATTTTGCGATATCTTAATATCCAGACGCCGGAAGTACGCAGAAATAACTCTGATTTGAAGTTTCTTCATAAGATTGTAAATGGGAACCTAAGATCAGAAACCCTTATTCAACAACTATCCTTACATGTCCCTTCCCGCAAAACCCGGAATACCCACCTATTCCATCTTGCACGCCCTAGGTTGACAATTATACAGAGGTCTCTTTTTCACCGAGTACCCAACTATTATAATAATCTAACAAGTGAGGTGGACATTTTTTCGAGCTACCCGGTGTTTGAAAGAGCAATAAAACGCGCGCTGGCCAAATAATATTACTTGTGCACTCTTTGTTAATAGGCCTACTATTGATGTTACTGTTGTTGTTTATTTTTTTATTATTTTTCTTTTTTTCCGCTTGTTGATATTTCCCTGTGTAAAATGGCACAATTATGCTGTATCTGGGAATTTGTTCAATAAATAAATAAATATTTACTGCTCTTTTGACATGAAATTTGACATATAAATGTCTTTGCTGATTATACAGATACTAACATTATAAAAAATACCGGGCGAATTAGTTATCAAATTATATTTCTACATAGCCCTATTTATAGACCTGCGACAATAATTTTGGACATGAGTGTACATTGATGTTCCCATTTTAAATTTTGGGAAAGGTATATACATACGACTACTCTTTAAATTTAAAGATTGTCAACAAGTAAAATTGGTAAGTGTTTTCTAGGATATATAACTCTGTATATTTGGCTGATTTACCTAGTATTCTTCTATGATTAAAATAATGTCAATACTATACGTAAGTAACACTTTATATTTCGGCGGAAATTTTGAATGTTGTGAAATTTTAATTAGCATGGGGCGGGATTTTGAATGTACGAAGTCCACTAGGATGAGTCTATCGGCTTCTTTGAAATAGGACATAAGTAAAATTATTTCTTCTTAAATATCGGGAGGGATACTTTTAACCCTCCATTAAATTTAAGAATTGCCAAATATAAAAATTAATAATTGTTCTCTAGAATTTTGGTAAATTTAAATGGTTCATGTTGATACTTTGCATGGATAAAATATTCTCAAAATTAAAATTTTGGAGATTTTGACCGCACCTAAGATGACTTTATTACATATGATCATATGGATGAGTACAGAACATATTCTAAAGTCATTGATGGAAAGTAATTTTTAATAAAATCTGATCGGTTGAACGCTACCTCTAACTCCAAATTTTTGGCTTGTAACCTGATTGTTACCTATTGATATATATTAACAATTTGCACTTCGAATCTTATAATTGTACTTACGACTCATCAGGGGCGTAAATAAGGGCCCCGCAGACCCCGCATTGCAGGCAGGGATGAATTCAGGTGGTAGCCCGGAGGGGAATCTCCCCCCGAAGAAAATTCATTCCCCCCCAGATAAACTCAAAAAAATTTAAGTCACAAAATGTAGAAATTACTTCACCTAATTATTTGCTTTTCTTTCCGTGCACGTGCAGACGAAATCTGATCTCTCAATATACATATAAATGACGCAGACCCATTCTATATAAATATTAAACATGTAACATCTAAGATAGAATACCAAATAGTAAAACCTGTATTTCTTAACGCTATGACCAAGTTTGGCAGAACATGAAATTGTCAACTGTTGAAGAAAGGTTTGTATTTTAGTAGGTATTATACTCTCGCCCTATATTATATATTAGTAGGTAGCATTAACACAGATTGAGACAGGAAAGGAAAGATAGGGAAGATCTTTCGATCGTTCCATATGATCTCTGATGTTAGCAGACTTCAGTTCTTGAAACTGTACAGTTCTTGCATTATTTAAAATAGAGCGCCTAAATCCCATTTCTCGCATCGGAAGTAACAGACGTAAATGTGTTTTACGATTGTTAAAGTAAACACACCTTTCTTTAACTAAAAATAAGTCAGTTAAAGGGTGAGATTCAGATGGCGTCATTTAGAGGGATCAGGGAGGAACAGTTATCCCTCCTGGGTTAGAGATTTATATAGAATTTATCAATATAATAGTAGCATTAAGTGAAGATTGCTATTGAAGGTGACGAAGATCCTACTCACTGCCGTGCCATGGGAGAGGGGCAAGCAGGGCAACGGCCCCGGGCGCCGAAGTAAGGGAGCAAACTTCGGGAGGAAAAAAGAAAAGGAAAGAAGGAAAGAAAAGAGAGAGGAATGAAACACATGTGCACATGTGGACATACGCATATATATAGGGATGCGCTCGAGTCGAGACATGTCTCGAATCTCGACTCGACTCGACTCGAATTCGAGTCGAGATTCGAGTCGAGACACTCTTTGTAAAATTCGAGACGAGTCGAGACAAACGTATTTCTCGACTCGAATTTTCGAGTCGAGACTCGAGTCGAGTCGAGACAGCTGGTAAAAATCTCGACTCGACTCGAATGTCTCGAAAATCTTTCTATAATTTTTAATAATATTTTGAAGAAAGTATTCGCTCAGAAACACTCGGCACGAGAATTTCGGAAACTGCAGGACTTGTCAGGTGTTCGAAGAGTGCTGTCTTCAACAAGTGGCGAAACCAAGAGGAAAAGACGTCCAAATGTCGAGGGGTTGGGCGCCCCCTACTTCATTAAAGATGTGGAGAATACGAACGAGGACAGAAAAAGAGAAAGAGAACACTGACCGTTGGGAATTATCCCTTGTTGAAGCGATGGTTGGAGTAATAAAACCAGATAGTATTTCCGCTGTTGTATTGTTGATTTCACAGAAATGTTCAAAAATAAGCAAAACGTGACTCTGCACAAGATGTTTACTTACCCATAGTTTTATTATTGTCAACTGAACCCTGAGTGTCTGGGATGTTTCTGTCCCTTCTCACTTTACAACTTGAGAGGGGAGGGGGTATTATCACCAGGGTACCACTAGTAGTTCACCGCTAAAAGAAATGCTTTAGTGCTGCATCGGAAGCGGCATGTTTTGTATATGTTTCTTAAAATGTTATCCATTCATAAAGTATAAATTCCCCCACCCTCCCCTCATTCTGTTTCCAATACAGAGAACCAACTCTTTAAATGAAGAACGAACCCTGAACCTTCCCGAAAATGCTAAAATGATTGATGCGTACAAATAAGAAATCTGTGGATGAATCAGAAAATGCAGATACATGAGAAGATACTTGATGCAGTGCAGTTCAACACATGTAAATAGATTTGAAGTGTTCATATTTGTGTATGTATACGTGTGTATGTGCTTGTTTCTGAGTATTTATATGCGCGTGTGTCTCGTAATTGTTATATTAATATCCACTGGATTAAGTGAAAGTATAAAATGGATTTGATGACTGCCAAATTGACGTCACATTGATAAGTCATTATTTTTTAATATTAATAATATTAAATTAGATTATAGTTTAGCGTCGTTTTCAGGAGCAAAGCTCTACAAGACGTGAACGTACAGTTTAATGTCGGATTTGAAACACATGAGCTCCTACCATGAATCAAACCTCGTTCGAGAAAGGCGCATCGCTAACAACATAGCAACGGGGAGCTAAACATTTAGTAATATGTATATTAAGTTGTAAAATTATATTCGTTTAATTTTCACTAATATAATCTTCACAATGTAAAGCTAGACATGTTATCTTGTTTAAAAACAAAAAGCCTATCTCTTATGTTTCCGTCTCGGGGTTGGACTGCGGGATAATAGAAATCCGAAAGAGATGTTTTTATTATATTTTGTACAGTAGATCTGCTCCTTCATAATCTCCGTGTTTGATAAGAATGAACCTCCCTGGCTCACGAAAATGTATACGTAATATAACAAACTATCAACATTAAATGCCAGACTAATATAGCAAACATTGAAGATGTTCCCCTAGAAAATTTTCTTCGGCCGCCCATGTCTGGAGGTACACAATTTTGTAACTCAGTGGATACGATGTGGATGTATTCAAAGTCCACTGATTTACCCATCAAATTTAAATTTTATAAAAATATTATCAGTGAATACTAATCTGAGGAGAACTATTTTTTTTTTTTTAATTCGAACGCAAAAGCAGTTTTTTTTCCCACCAGGTCTCGGTAATCATCCGGTACGAAAACTGAAGTTTGTACAAGTGTTTGAGAAAGGGGTCCTCCAGGAGTGTTATTTATGGGGTAATTCCTGCGTTTGTTATATACATATATAGATATAAATATAGATATACTGTATACATATAAAGATAAGTAGGAGCGGGTCTTTAAAATTAGTTCGGAAAGATAATATGAAAATCTGGTATAATTTCCAAGAATCTATCTAGTCTAATATAAATAAAATAAGCAGTTTGTTTGTGAGTTTGTCTGTCTGTATGCGGCCTGGGGACCAGACGAGTGGACCGAGAGTTACCAAATTTTGGTCAGGGGTACCTTGGCCTAGGCCCGAGATCAAGACGAAAAGTTGTTTTCAAATTTCGAACCAGGGGAGTCTCATGGGGAGGCGTTTACCGGAACCGGCTTGGGAACCAGACAAATTGACCGAGAGTTACCAAATTTTAGTCACGAATACCTTGGTCCAGGCTCCAGACCAGAGTTAAACGATTTTGTCAAAATTCGAACCAGGGGGTCTCAGGGGTTGTTTACCGGGACATGTAAAAGTAGTAGAAAATAACAGATATGAGTGTTGAATTCATAGTTTTCGCGGTCGCTGAAATCAATGGTGAAACTCCGATCGCATTAACTTCCAAATTCATGCTATGCGGCACCGGGTCGGGGGTCAACGCGAAGGGGGAGTTGAGATATCGAGACATATAAAAGTAATCCACAATGACCGATATTAGTGTCAAATCCATAGTTTTCGCGGTCTCTGAGATCAATAGTGACACTTCCATTAGCGATGATTTGCAAATTCAGCTACAATCGCATGTGGGCCGGGAGTCAGCGGGGAGGGAGAGAAAACCGAGACAAGTAAAAGTAATCCAAAATGACCGATATTAGTGTCAAATCCATACTTTCGCGGTTGCTGAGATGAATGGTGACACTTTCATTAGTGATCACTTGCAAATTCAGCTACCATTGTATGCGGGCCGGGAGTAAGCGGGGGCGGGGATACCGAAACATGTAAAAGTAATACAAAATGACCAATATTAGTGTCAAATCCATAGTTTTCGTGATCGCTGAGAACAATGGTGACACTTCCATTAGCGATATTTGCAAATTCAGATACCATTGTATGCGGGCCGAGAATCAGCGGGGGGGGGGGGGGATATACCGAGAGATGTAAAAGTAATCCACAATGACCGATATTAGTGTCAAATCCATAGTTTTTGCGGTCGCTGAGATGAATGGTGACACTTTCATTAGTGATCACTTGCTAATTCAGCTACCATTGTATGTGGGCCGGGAGTCAGCGGGGGATGGGGATACCGAAACATGTAAAAGTAATCCACAATGACTGATATTAGTGTCAAATCCATAGTTTTCGCAGTCGCTGAGATGAATGGTGACACTTTCATTAGTGATCACTTGCAAATTCAGCTACCATTGTATGCGGACCGAGAATCAGCGGGAAGGGGAGGATATACCGAGACATGTAAAAGTAATCCAAAATGATCGATTTAGTCTCAGATCCATAGTTTTCGCGGTCGCGGAAATGAGGGTAATACTTCCACAGGCCTTGACTTCCATGCGAAGAATGGGTATATTTATCTAATATATATCTACATCTATCTATCTATCTATCTATCTATCTATATATATATATATATATATATATATATATATATATATATATATATATATATATATATATATATATATATATATATATATATATATATATACAGTGAAACCTCTCTAAAGCGGACAGCCGTGGGGAATCAAAAATTGTCCGCTATAGAGAGGTGTCCGCCTTAGAGAGGTTTCAATATTTTCTTACGTAAATTAATAAACAAGGTAATACGCAATTAGATTTTTTTTTTGCATGAATCACATATTTATGAATATTACCAAAATGTTACTGTACCTGCATTATCTTGCGCAATCCAATTCGAGGCACAACATGGGAATAAGATGTTATAGTTCTCTGCACTTTATACTTATCTCTACTTGCTACGTTTCGGTGTGTTGCCAAACTTGTCTTCCTGTTTGGTTAGAGATCCAGCGGGACAGTAGAATGATGTGTCATTCCAAACAGTGGGCAACTGTCAATCACTTTTTTTTTTTCTGAAGCAGGTTGGGTGGGAGTGGAATGCAAGCAAAGGATATAAGGGTGTTGTGAAACAGAGACCCTTCCTCTGGGTTGCTGAACAGACAGTTGAGGAGGCAAAATGTTGTCACACCCACATGTTCTTCCTTGGTGACATACGTATGAAAAATGTATTTTTACTGCGTATGAAAAATGTATTTTTACTGCACTTTCCAACTTGTTTCCAGAGAAAGTGTCCGTAATACGGAGGTAAATAATACCTATAAAAGACAAAAAAGACTGTCCTTGTCCGTACTAGAGAGTGTCCGCTTTAGAGAGGTGTCCGTTAGTAGAGGTTTCACTGTATATATATATATATATATATATATATATATATATATATATATATATATATATATATATATATATATATATTGATCAAAAAAATTAGGGAATCAGATGAAAACACATGTAAAACTTCTTACGAATAATGTGAGAACACTGTATCTTGTCCAGTTCAAATTAAAATCCTGAAGGCCCAACGTGCAAACGAACCGTTTGAAACATCTGTGCACGTGATCAGTGACGTGGGCGCTAACAGATATCATTTTGTAGTGTGGCGCTGCCAATACATTCCAGCTCCAGGATACCTTTGTTTTCATTGTGTTTAGTGCGTCACAAATCTACGTAGTGAAATTGCGCAACAACGTGATTTGCCAGAATCGTTGGCATGGCGAGCTGTCGGCAGGTTGGAAGCTGGTCAGTTACAGCGGGAGGTGTCACATGCCATAGGAGTGGCACAAAGTGTGATTTCCCGATTGTGGAATCGATTACAAACAACTTGAAGTGTTCGAAGAAGACAAAGACAGAGCTGTCCACTAGCAACCAAAGCCAGAGATGATCGTTATCTCTTGTTAACAGCTCGTCAAAACCGGCGTCAGAATACAACTCTGCTCCCGCAAGCCTTCCGAACAACAACAGGACGCACAATATCCACTCAAACGGTCCGCAATCGCCTTCGAGAAGGTGGTCTCTACCCACGTAGGCCTATGGTGTGTGTCCCATTAACTACACGACACCGTGTTGATCGAAGAGCGAAGGTAGAGGAACATCGTGGGTTGGGACGCAATGAATGGGGCAATGTTTTGTTCTCTGACGAATCTCGATTCAGTGTGGAGCCTGATAATCGACGTGTTTTCATCTGGAGAGATTGTGGAACACGACAGAATCCCATGTTTGTGCGAGAAAGATCCCAGTATCATGGTGGTGGACTGATGGTGTGGGCAGGAATCAGCATTGGTGAGCGTACTGAGCTCCACATCATCCGAAATGGCTCTTTGACGGCTCTCAGATATAGGGATGAGATTATGAAAACTCTTGCTCTTCCCTATGCTGGTGCCATTGGTGATTCGTTCCTTTTCATGGATGACAATACTCGTCCTCACAGAGCTCGGTTAGTGGATGAGATGCTGGATGCTAAGGGTATCGCTCGGATGAAGTGGCTAGCATGCTCTCCGGATCTCATTCCAATTGAGCATGTCTGGAATATGCATGGCAACGAATTGCCGCTAGGCCAGTAAATCCATTAACCATTCCAGAGCTGGAAGTCGCTCTTCTGGATGAGTGGCACAACATTCCCCAAGAACTCATCGATAATCTGATTGAATCCATGCCACGCAGTTGCGAGGCTCTGTTGGCTATTCGAAGTGATCATATGACATATTAAGGAACAATCAGTGTTGTTGCCTTGCCTGTTTGTGAGCAGTTCGAGTGGTACACACATAACCGTCTTGTGTCATGAGCCATGTGAACAAGGTTTTCCGTGCCCCAACACCAGTATGTGCCCCATTTTTCTAGTGTATCTTAAAGTATTCCTTTTTGTAAGATATATATGAGTCAAACACAAGCTTATTCATACACTATCTTAAGGTCTTGTGTGATGTTTCAGCTGAACCCCTAATTTTTTTGAGAATTATATACAGTATAGTGGCGGATCCAGGATATGATCAAGGGAGGGGCTAAACCATAGTTTGCAGTTTTATCCAGTGTAAAGCAGGATTGAAGCCCATTTTATGCAGTGTATACTTGAGTGTGAAGAGAGGGGGGCGATAGCCCCCTTGGATCCGCCTCTGTGTGTATATATGTATATATATCTACCTATATATACATACATGATCGAAAATGGCCTCGAATCCATACTCGCTGAGATGAACAGAAGATGCCGTTTAAATCCACAAATTCAGCCCCATTAGTACTCTAAGGGGGATGGTGACATGTAAAGATAATTGAAAATTATCGGTATTAATGTCAAATTCATAGTTTTGGGGCTTCACAACTTCATTGGGGACAGTTTTGGTGCCCTTTGCGTCCAAAATGAAACTTATTCTTCCCGTGCGAAGAACGGATATTCTGCTAGTCTGTAATAATAACTAACGGAAGTTTCACTTAATATATTTCTCGCTGCTCAAATTTACTCACTTGTGCGGTATATGTGTGTAAAGTAGAACTAAAACCTGTTGCTTTAAGTATTTTTCCGTTAGCGAAATACATTGCATATATAGTAGGACGTCGATAATCCTAACGTCAAAAATCCGAACGCGGTCCCTAGAAGCTTTTTACATTTTGTCTTAACGCGAGAAACAAACAATAGCGTGTCCATCGACGTTATGTGAAGTCAATGTTTCTACAAAAGTTCATTTATATGTAATTGTTCGTCATGTATTTTTATTTTTTTTATTAGGCCTATAAATTTTAAGTGTGACTTACAAGAACAGTGTTATTTAGAGTACAAGCAGGTTCTTCAGAAACATTAAATGTAAGTAGCCTTACGTACGGTATTGTAATTACTGTATGTACTGAATAACCACTGTATCGATAGAAGAACATACCGTACAGTATATGTATAAGCCTAAATGGCATTTTCTTGGTCATTTTCGAAAATCCGAACAATTTGAAAATCCGAACTACCTGTGGTCCCAATTAGTTCGAATTTTCGACTTCCCACTGTATATGTTGCAGACATGTTACAGCAAGTAAGATTACTAGCATCAGGCCAACAAATAGTTTTTAAACTATATTTTCCTGTTTTTGCCAATATTTCCGAACAAATGATTTTTTTTCTAATGGTTTCAAAATTTCCGGAATTTTACATACAACAATGAAGATATCTCTATGAAATATGTCTGATTTAACATATTAACTAAAATGATTCTGTGATTAGCAAAAATGATGATTCTGATAATACCCAAATTTTCCGTTTTTTCCCCAGCTCGGGAAAACCGTAAAAAACTTTTTTTTACCCAAAATTTCTGTTTTTTTCACAGACCTTTACAACACTAGTCTGAACACACGGTGCACCGAACACTCCTACCGATGGCGAATGTTAATACCACGACATCGGCAACTACAACTGAAATGAATACGTTACCATCGCCACTAGAGCTTGGCACAATGGCAGAGCGTTGCATTATCTGATGAATCCCGATATCATCTTCATCATGACGATGTGAGGGTGCGAATCCGTCGTGTTCCAAGGGAACAGCTCCTTGACATCTGTACTGGGGGGCGGAGACAAACTGGCTGCGGCTTAATTATTATCTGGGGAACATTCAGGTGAGCATCCATGTGTCTATTGGAGCTCGAGGAAGGCACCATGACGACCGAGGCGTCACACGCTGCTTGCAGACTACGTACATTCCTTCATGACGGCCATGTTTCTCATCGGTAGTGGCATTTTTTGACAAGATAATGCACCATGTCACAAGGCCAGGAGTGTGATGGAGTGGTTCGAGGAACACAGGAGCGAGTTCCAAGTGCAAACTCTCCGGATCTGAACCCAATCGATCACATCTGGGATGTGATTGAACGTGACCTGAGGGCGCATCACCCCCTCCCCGGAATTTACGGGAATTAGATGACCTGTGTGTGCATATGTGGTGCCAACTCTCTCCAGAGACCCACCGAGGAACATTGCGACCACGCCAAGATGCGTTGCCGTTGTTATTCGTGCCAAAAGGTGGACATACTAACAATTAGGTAGGTAGTCATAATGGTCTGGCTAATGTGTGTGTATATTTTAACTCATATATTTTGTCTCGACTCGAATTTCGAGACGTCTCGACTCGAATTCGAGTCGAGTCGAGACAGAGACTGTCGAGTCGAGACACGAGTCGAGACAGCAACATATTTTCGAGTCGAGACACGAGTCGAGACAACATTTTCTCGAGTCGAGTCGAGACAGGCTTAAATCTCGACTCGACTCGACTCGAATGCATCCCTACATATATATAAAATGAAAGGAAAAAAGTAATAAAAAGTGCTTAAAATCAAGGAAAACCAGAGTTTACTTTTTAAAATTTTCTCACCTTTCGCGGCTGGTCTGTCGACTTCACTCATATATACGGGAGTGCCGTTGTATACACTCACCCCAAGCGCTGATTTTCCACGACACGGCACTAATCCTACTGAAGATTTTGTAAAGCAAACTATTGATGTGTATGCAGTGAAGAAACCAAGGCTAATATGCTTGATTTAGAATCAGAAGTGTGAGAAAGAATAATAACTTTTTGTTAAGATATTCCTATGCATGTTTGTTTTTAGGAAAAAAAATTTAAGTTAATTAAAATCTTTTTAAAAACTTCTACATTAGTAACAAACAGTGACTACTGAATATAGAAAATAATAACAAAAATAGCTACTATAAATAACAATTAAAGTTTAGCCTAAAATATTTCTGCCAGTTTTTATTTAGTTTTAGATAAAATTAAACTATTGTTTTTTTCTAGAAAAAATATAATCTCACATTGAATATTTATCAGCAATTAGTCTTAATATTAAGTAAGATGTGCATGTGAATGGAATTGTTAAATATGCTGCTTTCTTGCAAAAATACAGAAAAACAACCCCCCCCTCCCCCGAGGAGTTCACATTCTTCCCCGGGTGAAAATGTCTGAATTCAACACTGATTGCAGGGGCCCCAAATCGTAAAGTGGAACGTAGAGAAGAAGCCCCAATCCATGCTGTCTGCGGGGAGGCCCCCATGCCTTTACTTACGCCACTACTACTCATAGTTTACGATCATTGGTGTAAAAATATATAGGTCTTGGTACCTGATAGGTACCAAATTTCACAATATTAAATCCCCACGTTAAGCGGGTTTGCATATCCAGGCTCCTAACTATGAAAATATTTACGCTCACTCCAACCTTAATCATTTCACGAATTCAATCTGTTTTACGTATGTTATTAGGACATAATATCGATTGTGATTTATTCTAAAAACACTTTTATACATTGCAAGAGCTGTAACGTCCAAATATTTACTGAGAACTCATAGTCGTATCGGAATAAACAAAAGTGAGTATGGAACAGTAAACTGCTTTCACAAAAGGCAAAAGAAGATATGCGAAGGCATACAAAACAGTCGAGTGGTTTGGGTCGATACACTATCCATCACATGTTTGTGTGTTCAAACCCGGTAGCAAGTTGTTTCTTTTTTAAGTGTCTTCCTATTTTAATCCGGAGGCTGAAAATATTTCTTTGAGTAACTCATTGAAAACTTCTTTTGTTTCAAATTCGATTAGAACGGAACATTATATGAATTGCGAATCTTAAATCCATAGCTAAAAAAAATGAAGTATACTCACTACTCCATTATCCTCTGATTTGTAACGAAAAACTATTTATAAACAGTGGTGACTTCAGAAAATTATCCTCGGGGGGAATTTCAATATGCGGGTGGAGGGCAAACATTGGTAGTCTACATTGAGCACGATCGAATATATGGTCCTGAAGGCGGAAATTTCTTAGCTCGAGAGGGGTCTCAAATTCTCGCTCAGATCACGTCCTGAAAGCATCATTGCTTAAAAGCTTTTCGTAACAAATATAATATTACACTTGTTTCTCGTTCTACATTTAGAATTGGTAAAATCATAACTTATAGAGGATTATAAAAATTACAATACCAATCATGTATAAATTATCCTGTAAGTTACCAACTTTGGGTCAGATTAAAACTTAAATATTTGTTTTCGGATTGCACTTAGAAGTAAGTCCTCTCTATATAATCCTGATTGGAAAGCCATGTTTAACACTAATTAATTAATCAATATTTATACGAATATTTTTTTATTTTACTATTTTTACTATTCATTATTATATACACTTCATTTCCAAAATCAAAATCTCGAAAATGTATATTGTACGAGTGCAGACTCGCAAATAAATGATTATTTATAATATATATTGGTCTCTATTCGAAATTCTATTTAATCGAATCAGACGAGAACACAGACAGAAACATCGAGAACAGGTGAAAAAAAGAGAGAAAAAAAGCGTTGTACCCGGCGGGGACTCGAACTAGGTTCGAATGGTGCTTTAAAAGTCGAACGCCTTAGACCACTCGGCTATGGTAACAACTAGTGATTGTAGCAAAGGCTTCGAGTAGTAGTTCTTATTACAGAATAACATTTTCTATTGCCTAAAATTTAAACCTAATTTACTTTGATATAATATATCTATTAATTTGTTACATGAACACGTTTTCGTTACTTTGATGAATGATGTATGTTCTTGATATAGATTCTATTACACGTTCTTTCGTAAATATTATAGAAAGTATCAGGGTTATTTATGATCTTTCATGGAAATTGACTGGCGCATTCGCAGTACACAGACAGTTCAATTGGAAGGCGAGGAAGGAAATGCTAACACACTCTTAGAATGTTGTATCGCTGTGAAGTTTCATCGCTGTGTTTCGTGTGAACAGCTAAAATGTATTTTACGCTTGTCATTGCGTAAAGAATCACCAGGTTAATGTTTGTCCAAGTTCTCAGTAATCAACTGGACTCATGAAAAATAATTAATATTGTCATTACTGCACAATATGAAGAATAAAGAACGTAAATTACACCACATTGTTCTCGAATTCGAACTTAGCTAAGGAAGGGACAATAAACAAAATGTGATTTATTCATTCGAATTGAGATAATTCAATGAAACCAGAAATTACACAATCAAAAGGAAAAACATCGTTAAAAATACAATAATACTTTTATCCGAGATGTGAAATAAAGTTATTAATTAACTGAAATGAAAGTAATATTGGGCATGATATAGAGTAAGAAAAAAAAGCAAATGTATTCTTAGAAATGTTCAAAGTAAATTCACAAATACTTTTTGAAGATATACTACTCTACGTTTTAACGAACTAATAAGTAAACAAGCAAAGGAAAAGAATGAAGAACGAAGGTATTGCTCTTGAAAAAAATATAATAAATAAATGAAACTTAAATAAATGTTTACACAAAAAATAACACACTAGTACTTCGTGTAGTCACCTCCAGAGTCAATAACTTCTTGAAGTCTGGAGGGGATACTAGATACAAGTCGCGAGCAATACGACGGTGTGTCACGAAAATGTTGCCACAGTTCCATAACATGATTTTGAAGAAACGTTTGGTCTCTGTCTTCACGTCTCTCTTCCCATTCTTGCACCATGTAGGCCCACAGATGTTCAATTGGGTTCAAATCTGGGGATAGAGGGGGCCACTCAATACAAATTAACTGTGGATGTTCACTTAGCCACTCTCGTGTTTGCCGGGAAGTGCGAACGGCACTGTTGTCATGCATAAATATATATTCTTCCTGTTCGGGGAAGTTTCTTTCTAAGGAGGGTAACAACGTATTTTCGAGGATATTAATGTAAACACTGCTGTTCATTCTCTCAGGCACCGCAACCAAATCTCCAGGACCAGCAGCCGTCATGTATCCCCAAAAGTGTGCTGATATTCGTCCTGAACAAGAAGTTCTGATAATATTTTGTTCAGCATACCTGGTTCTGCGCGGTCTATACAATATAACTCTGCTTTGTTGCTTAGACTTGAAAACCTTCTCGTCAGTCCAGATGACTAAGTCCCAATATGACTGAGGTTGGGTTATGTTATTCTGTGCCCATTCCATTTGTCTGGCCTTGTGAGTTTCAGTCAGGAGAGTCTTCCTAGCGGGTCTTGAACAGTGTAGACCAGCCCCCAATAATCTTCTTCTTATTGTTTCGTGAGAACAATTATATTCTCTGGCTTTGTCCAAGAGGATTGACGGGTGGCGTAGAGGTCTGTTGATCACTTCTGTAACTAAAGCTTGATCTTGAGCTGTAGTTGTCACTTTTGGCCTTCCACTTCTTGTCCGAGACCTGAACCATTCACCACCTTCTTCATGTCGCTGAACCCATTTCTTGACCATTTTCTTGTCACATCCCAGATCTCTAGCAATCTGAGGCACAGTTTGTTCCATTTATGCTCGGCCTATGATTTCTCCTCTCAGAGCAACAGACAGTTCTCCACAATCTTTAGAGCGAGGCATTTTGAGAACCTGTTAGAAATTTGCGTTCTGGCGTGTATGACAAATGTCGGTAAAGTGCATCTTTCTGTTTCTACTGAGCATACACCAGTCAATTTTCATGAAAGATCATAAATAATCCTGACAATTGCTGTAATATTTATGAACGAATACGTAATAGAACCTATATTAACAACATCATTCGTTAAAGTAAAGAATACCGTAAACATAAAACAATTTCAACAGACTATTACATCAGGCCAAAATAGGCTTAAACTTCAGAGAATACAAAATAAATTTCATACTGTAACAAAAGATTGAACATGAAACACGCTTACTATATTTTCAACTTGTCACATTAGCCGAGTGGACTAAGGCATTCGGCTAGAGATTCTGAGGCACCATTCAACAGTAGTTCGGAACCCACCACAGTACAATTTGGTTTTACCTCTTCTTGACGTGTCTGTTTGTGATCCTGCCGGATTCTATTAAATATAATTTCGTAATACGTTAAAATATACGTAATATTTGAAATTCTTAACCTCCCATTTTTACATTTTTCAAGCTGTTGAGAAGAAAGAGGGAAAATGAAAGTACAAAGATTTACAATAATTACTTAGCATTTACTGTCATTGTAATTGTGGATATTTTATTTATGAAAATGTATAATGAGCTAAAAATATATTTAGTAGGTCACATGTCTCCATTTTTCGATTCTAACTTGAAAGTTACAGTTTAGGCGGTGACATATCGAAGACCCAGGGGGTTGAGAGGGTTGTAACCCCTCCCATTGAAACTTTTATATTCTATTGAAATAAAAAGTGTTTCAGTTTATTATCTTGGAAAAGCAACAATCATTGTGTGTGGAGGACGGTTTATTTATACTACGATTTATCACTTCCAAATGTGTAGAAGATGTGACTGGATATTGTGCATAATCATTCAAGAAATATAACACAACGAAGGTACTTCGTAAACCCTTCACGCCACCCCAGGAGGAGGAAGTTCGTCGCGCCGTCCCTCGGTTGGGAACTACTGCTTGCGAGGGAAACATTCTAACAGTGTGTTAGCGTTTCCTTCCTCGAATTCCAATTGAACTGTCTGTGTACTGCGAATGCGCCAGTCAATATTTCTATAATATTTACGAAAGAACGTGTAATAGAATCTATATCAAGAACATACATCATTCATCAAAGTAACGAAAACGTGTTCATGTAACAAATTAATAGATATATTATATCAAAGTAAATTAGGTTTAAATTTTAGGCAATAGAAAAATGTTATTCTGTAATAAGAACTACTACTCAAAGCCTTTGCAACAATCATTAGTTGTTACCATAGCCGAGTGGTCTAAGGCGTTCGACTTTTAAAGCACCATTCGAACTTAGTTCGAGTCCCCACCGGGTACAACGCTTTTTCTCTCTCTTTTTTTCACCTGTTCTCGATGTTTCTGTGAGTGTTCCTGTCGGATTCGATTAAATAGAATTTCGAATAGAGACCAATATAATCATTTATTTGCGACTCGCATTCGTACAATATACATTTTCGAGATTTTGATTTTGGAAATGAAGTGTATATAATATTAAATAGTAAAAATAGTAAAATAAAAAAATATTCGTATAAATATTGATTAATTAATTAGTGTTAAACATGGCTTTCCAATCAGGATTATATAGAGAGGACTTACTTCTAAGTGCAATCCGAAAACAAATATTTAAGTTTTAATCTGACCCAAAGTTGGTAACTTACAGGATAATTTATACATGATTGGTATTGTAATTTTTATAATCCTCTATAAGTTATGATTTTACCAATTCTAAATGTAGAACGAGAAACAAGTGTAATATTATATTTGTTACGAAAAGCTTTTAAGCAATGATGCTTTCAGGACGTGATCTGAGCGAGAATTTGAGACCCCTCTCGAGCTAAGAAATTTCCGCCTTCAGGACCATATATTCGATCGTGCTCAATGTAGACTACCAATGTTTGCCCTCCACCCGCATATTGAAATTCCCCCCGAGGATAATTTTCTGAAGTCACCACTGTTTATAAATAGTTTTTCGTTACAAATCAGAGGATAATGGAGTAGTGAGTATACTTCATTTTTTTTAGCTATGGATTTAAGATTCGCAATTCATATAATGTTCCGTTCTAATCGAATTTGAAACAAAAGAAGTTTTCAATGAGTTACTCAAAGAAATATTTTCAGCCTCCGGATTAAAATAGGAAGACACTTAAAAAAGAAACAACTTGCTACCGGGTTTGAACACACAAACATGTGATTGATAGTGTATCGACCCAAACCACTCGACCGTTTTGTATGCCTTTGCACATCTTCTTTTGCCTTTTGTGAAAGCAGTTTACTGTTCCATACTCACTTTTGTTTATTCCGATACGACTATGAGTTCTCAGTAAATATTTGGACGTTACAGCTCTTGCAATGTATAAAAGTGTTTTTAGAATAAATCACAATCGATATTATGTCCTAATAACATACGTAAAACAGGTTGAATTCGTGAAACGATTATGGTTGGAGTGAGCGTAAATATTTTCATAGTTAGGAGCCTGGATATGCAAACCCGCTTAACGTGGGGATTTAATATTGTGAAATTTGGTACATAATTATTGAAACCGATTGATATGAAACAATAACTTCACACTTTGAATTTTAGTTGTAACTCATAGCCTGTCATTGGTGAAAAGTTATTCTTGGTGCAATCTGATTGGCTGATTCAAACTAAATACTTTGGTGGAATGAGAATGTAAAACGAAACGGGAGCTCTTCCAGAAAACCCATGGATACGATGTTGTTCACCCCAAACTGACTTGAGATCGAACTGGGGTGAGAAAATTGTTCCATTATCATATTAGGTACAGGAGCAAACTTTCAAGTTAAATTCTTTCCTTATCTCCTCTCCTCTTTATACATCCATAGGCCTTTTCATAATCAATTTTAAATCCAACTAATAGAAATAATATGAGAAGCTTTCATTAAAATCAGATATTTTCCCCGCAAATTGTCGTGGTATAGCCACTGACATACAAATGTATCTGGTGTCGAATGGTATTGATGGATCTATGACCTCAGTGAGTTACTTAGTAGGTACTGAAAAGATAATCTGGAGGAATGCAATAATAAAATTTTAGTACCTTTCGTGATAAAGGTACGTGGTTTAAGTTAACGAACTGAAGCTTTCTTGAAGTCATAATGAAAATAGCTGTTCTCGAGATATCACTTGTGTGATATGTCATTGACCAGGACAATGTGCACATCATCTGATTGATATCCCTATGTGGAGAGGTTTTCATCTTTTAAATGAATTGAAATTTTAACGGTTTGACTTACTGATTTCTTGTTTAAACATATTTAAACGAGCAGTAGTCCCTGTTCTTTGTAGGGAGAGGACAATAAAAATAACCTCAAATAAGTCTTAAATGAAAAAAAAAAAATCAAGCGCGAAATTTCAATTCTTTAACCTTATATTAAGGCATTTCGAGATATGGACATCATATTAATAATAATTGCAACTTTCATCTCTTTTTCTTCCAACCTCTTATTTCCTGCTAGATTCTATATTTCTACCTATCTATCCATATTAATATACCTATAAAAGCTGAAACACGCATTTAATTATTTTAAATGAAAAAGACAAAATATCAAATTTTATGCTTCAACATTCCAAGAATTTCAAGATATGGACTGGACATCTTTATTATAATCACAGCAACCCTAATTCTCCTTCTCCGCCAAATTTCCAACTAATCCTTCCATAATGGTACTTTACGATACAAATCTTATAAATTGTCTAAATTTCAAATTTCTACCTTAAGCAATCTGGACTTGGGCATTGAGTGATCAGCTAGGACTTATACAGAGATATCAATTACTTCGTGAAAATTAAATTTTGTTACGTATAAATTTTAAACATGTAATAATCAAATTTAATTTCAATAATGTTAAATCCAATAAATGAATATGTTTAAAAATAAAATTAGTATTGGTTTTACAGAAAGAGTTTTAGAGAACAGGTGAAATACTTTTAGTACATTTAGATGGCAAATATAAAACCCCAATGCCACAATGATATTATGAAGAGACAGAGCAAGAAATTACAGATAATGTTAAATTGATTTTGGAAGAACAAATCACATTTAACTAGACTTGAAGAAAATGACGTCATTAAAATTCCTTTCCATTTCAAGAAAAACAGAAAATAAACTCCCATATACGTAAATCAATAGATAAGAAACAAAGCGTAAGGTTTCAAAAACGCCATTAAATTAGACGCAATTTCTGTCATTTTCTGTCACACTTGTTACTATTGAATGCAAAAGAACCCAAAATAATGCTTACCCTTAGAACTCATGGGTAAAACTGACCTGAAGAGCTTTTCACTTGAGTGTTTTACCAGGATTTTTTTTTTTTTTAAGGTACTTGGGGCTGTTACATTTCTATTTATTAAATGTCATATGTACGCCACTTCCTTTATGTTATTTCAGATCACAACCCAGAATACTGATTGTGCACAGAATACTGACCCTCTCCTTATACTGATCTAATGGCTAGCGCGTATGGTTTTGATGCATGAAATCCCGGGTTGTATTCCCGGTGGTAGAGCATCAATCGCATTGTATACAATGGTTCAGATATGCACTTTAAACTGTACTTCTGTTCTATAGGCCTATAGCTTCTCTACTCACAGAACATGTAAATATAAGCTTATCAATCAATTAATTTAATACGCAAAATGAATCTCCAACGTAGTCACATCAAAATAATTCATGTTATATAGCTCGTGTAATTTAAAATATGCTTACGGCAGTGCAGGCCAGTTCATTTGCTTCGCGGAACTTGGCTGCCATGCACTGCCATGCATGTTGAAAATAATGCCATTTACCTAAATGTTAAAATGATCATTTTTTCACCAGATAAACAAATAAGATAAACCAAACTCGATTATTCAGGTTTGTCACTAAAACTTGAACAAAGGAAGAGTCTCGATCACTTCACATATCTGAATATTACAAATACTCACCCTTAATTCTCCTTAACATTCAAACTGTTTCCAATCCAAAAGGCTAAATCTCTCTTTACTTACTTGCATCCTACATCACTGCACCATATTTCACGTTATCACATGTAAGCTCCTAACCATTTCTCATTGCATTTAGTTTAGCCTCTGTAAATTACTTGTTCACTTTTAACGCCCTAGAAATGTAAACATGACTTCTCTAACAAGACGAATTAGCGCTTCCTCATTTTTACTACAAACATTTTGCTACTACAACATATATATATATATATATATATATATATATATATATATATATAAATAAAACGAAAGATTCCTTTTTCTCAATTCATATGAGAATTACATTAATGTAAGAGAGAAAGGAAAATTGGTAGCAACCAAGCAAATTCTTCACTTTTTATTGCTTTCAATGCATCAAGCATGATGTATAAATTTAAGTGGCTTAATTTAATTAGAAATAAAAATATGCATCACAATTCCATGTGTTTCTCGAGCTGATTCAAGACTTGGTTTAAGAAAACATCCGTTTACTTAGGTATAATCAAACACGTGGATTTGTTCCTCAATTAAAATATTCAAGAGACGATGGACTAACCTTGACAGCATTTTTTTATATTTAAGTTTTTGTTTATACATTAATTTATATGAAGCTAAAATCAAAAAGTATCATTTGTACACGGCCTCAAAAACGTATTTGTTTGATTGTTGTGCTCTCTTAAATTTAGGTTAAACTTTTGAATTTCCAAGTTGTCTGAACAAGTCAGCAATAAAAGAAATGCGTACAATTAGTTTCCGTTTTACAAAATGAAAACTTATCATTTCATACTGTGAAGTCGTAGATCAATAAGTTCCGGTTCCAATAGAGGCGGAACCTGTTCTTCAGATGCTGAATCGAGCTTCTTCATGGCTAACAAGGGTGGCTATTTGAAGCGATCGCAACGCGTTTTCATTGTTCATGCGTACGCTTGGAATACGCTAACCATGTATTTAAATGTGGATGGCTAATCACAAACGCGAAAGCAATAAAAACGCGGAGAAAACGTCAGCTCGAGCGTATTTGGTGCGTTTCGGAACAATAGACCGCCTGCTGTTTAAAAGATGTCAAAAGGAAGGGAAAAAAAGGAAAGACGTGTTGCCAGGTAAGGGGATTTTTAGCAAGAAACAGCTGCTTTAAAGATGCTTTGTGCAGAGTACTGGAATTCTGCTATTATAGACCTGGATTTGGCAAGAAAGACATGGAAACCCTGACTGACTCACAGTATGATTTATAACTCTGGCGAAAGTCAAGTTACCAAATAGCCACCACCTTGGTCGCGTTCGCTGCAGGGGGTAACGCTTGGAAAACGCATTCTCAAATAGCCACAGACTAAGTGGTTAGCATACGCGTCATTGGCGTGGGAGAACCGGGTTCGATTCCAGGCGGAAGCTTATATGATTCGGATTCCACATTAATCAGTAGGTTCACGTGTCATATAGTGTCGCTGCTGAAAGGGACGCTAAACTCAAAATCAACTGAACTCGGATGCTAAATGCAATTTAGGAATCAATATTGAAATCTGAAGTTGAACTATTTTTAATATTTCCAGTTTCAGTAGAAGAATAAAAGCTGAGATGGAATTTATTTTTGGGATCCTGAATCCACATAAAACATTTCCATCCTCCTATTACCGTTTTTGCTCTATGAAATTCAATATTAGAACCGGAAATGATAGTAGTTCTCAATCACTTCTGGTTGCAACAGATGCATAAAGTCTGAGATGGAACCTACACTTACAGTACTGAATCTACGAGGACGGTTCAATAATTATTGTCCCTGACTTATAAGAAGTATTATTTTTTCCAAAAAGTCTCCTTTCATAGTAATGCACTTCTTCCACCTATGTTGTAAAGCCACTACGCCAGCTTCAAAGAAAGTCTCTGGCTGAGCCGTGAGCCATTCATCCACAGCTTCAATAACAGCTGCATTTGAGTGAAACTTCTTCCCCTTGAGGTGCTCCTTCAACTTGGGGAACAAACGAAAGTCACTAGGGGCGAGGTCGGATGAGTAGGAAGGATGTTCCAACACATCAAAACCAGCACCATGGATTGCGGCACCAGTAAGATGGCTTTTGTGGACCGGAGCATTGTCTTGGTGGAACAGTACTGTTCGCTGCAACATTTCGCGACATTTTTCCTTGACTGCTTCGCGTAACTTATTGATTAGGGTTGCATAATAGGCCCCCGTGATAGTGTGTTCAACCTCCAGGTAGTCAATAAGACGCACATCCTTCGCATCCCAAAAAATGTGGTCATAACCTTGCGTGCTGATGCTTGCACCTTGAACTTCCGTGGAGGAGGCTAACTGCTGTGCCGCCACTCCATGCTCTGTCGTTTGGACTCGGGATCATAGTGGTGGAGCGACGTCTCATCCACTGTCACAAATCTATCACAGAACTGATTCAGGTCTGCCCCCATAATCTCCAAACCAGCTCTTGAACATCGAACTCTGTCTTTCTGATGTTCACGAGATAACATTTTGGGCACCCATCGCGCTGACACCTTTCTGAATCCCAAGTCTTCATACACAATGGTTTCCACTGAGCCTACAGAGATGTGCATGATGTCTGCTAACTGTTGCACCGTGATTCATCTGTTTACTATAATCGTATCATGCACAACATCAACGTTTCCTGGGGTGCATGCTGTTGTTGAAGGACCAGTACCAGGGGCCTGTTGACAGCTTTCCCTGCCGCAACGGAAGTCGCCACACCAGTTCTTTACCACCTGGTAGGAAGAAGCCCCATCACCCAACACACTGATCATGACCTCATGAATCTCCTTTGGGCTTAACCCCTTTTTCTGGAGGTACTTGATGACAGCTCGTTGTTCGGTTTTCTTCATTTTTCAAGCTAGGTGCCACCTCTCACACCTGAAACGACAAAAAAGAATATTAATATAGCAGCTATTGTTCTGAAATTTAGCATATAGGCATCTAAGACATTAGGCTGCAATATCCCTCATCATCCATCCCAGCTGAAGCATTTTAATTATGCCGGGGACAATAATTATTGAACCTCCCTCGTACATAAAACTATTCTTTCTTGCTGTCTACTACTGTTTTTACACTGAATCGATATAACACAATTTCTTCTTGTTATATACTCCCGTTTTTACATTGAATCTATATAAAACAATTGTTTCTTGATATCTAATCGCGATTTTACGCTAGGTCGATTCGTGTTGAGAACGGAAATCGTAATATCCACACTGCAGGATTGAATTGAGGGTCAAAGATAATGAAACTTTTTCTTGGAACGATAAATCCATATCAAAAAGTAATTTCTCACTACTTCTTACTGTTCTATATCTCTATGAAGATAAATATTAAAACCGGAAGTGATAGTAAATTTCTACCATATCCAGTTGCTATTCAGATCGGTTCTTGTGGTACTAAATTCGTATCAAAAACTTGCTTCTTATTACAGTACAATCCCTCAAATCCGAACTAATTGGGGCTGAAGCCTGTTCGGATTTCGGGAAGGGGGGGTTCGGATTACCCGGAAAATAATATTACGCACTTATTTAGTCACTGAATTAGCGGTAAAACAACGTATGAGGTTAGACAGGGCAGTCGTTGAAAGGGCAGTGACCTTGACTGGCGGGTGTACACTCATGTCCAAAATGATTGTCGCATATCTATAACTGTCTTCTTGTAAGAATATAATTAGATAATGATTTTGAATAAGCATTAAGTCTAAAAATGTTAAAACCTTAAAAAAAACTAAATTTGTGTGATTAAATTTATTTTTTTTTATTTTCCAGCTGTAGTAATTTTTTTCTTCTGAGAACGTGTTCGGATTTGCCGGGTTTTCGGATTTCCGGGGTTCGGATTTGAGGAGTTGTACTGTATTATCATTTTTTCACTATGGCGATCAGTGTCGAAACCGAAAATTGTTTATTTTCATCACTTTCGGCTTGAATCGAGATATATAGGTTGAGGTAAAGCTTAGTCTTGGGATTTTGAATCTCTATCAAAAAGCCATTTCTCACAATCTTTTACCGTTTCTGCTCTATGGAGATTAATAGTGAAACCGTATGTGCTAGTTGATTTTTACCATTTCTGGACTGGCAAAGAAATACTCGTAAGGACGGAGGTTGAATATATTCTTGAAGCGCTGTTTTGCTATGTGATCAGCGTTGAAATCTGAAATGGCTTACACCGGCTATTTCTAACCATTCTGTAAGGCTTCCATACTTATGCAAAGCGTAGGTTGAAGTTTTTCTTTAAAAAAAAAAAAGAAAAAAAAGAAAGAAAAGAAAGAAACTTATTTAACTTCATCTGGTTGAAGTTTTGCAGGTCCCTCTGCTTCATTTGGCCGTTCTTTATTCATGCATTTGTGTCTGAAAAAATTAACTCTCTCAGGGCTCAGATCTTGGTCCGGTCTTATTTGTATTAATTGTAAATGAGCTATGCTAACTTGCATTCAGTATGCTTACACTTACCTGTTCGTGGAGAAACTTAAAATTGAGTTCCAACATCAAATCAATTGATATACTTTAGTAAGATATGAGAAATATCAACAAATATTATTATGATATAAATATTAGGAAAAACAAGCAAAAAAAAAAAAAAAAAAAAAACTCGATCTCTCCGCTGATATAGTGGCTAGCGTGCGCGCGGTGTCCCGACAAAACGTACCAGCGACAAAACGTACCACTTGAATTTTCGCGACAAAACGTACCACTTTTGATGACCTGTCATAAATGACAACCTGTCATGAATTAATTAAAGCATTTCTGATATTTATTCCACGACAAAACGTACCACTTATATAAATTACAACCTGTCTTGGACTAATTAAAACATTTCGGATATTTAATCCGCGACAAAACGTACCACTTCAAGCATTTTTTTTTTTCAGCGTGTTCACAGATTATTCTCCAGATCGAACAAACTTCTCTTAAAGGTTCTGTACGTGACAAACGTAACATTAAACACATTTATCAGCGAGTAAGAGAACACGAGTCTTCCAAAATACATTAGATCAATGTGGGTGCTTACATATCTAACAAAAGAGAACATAATGTTAAGAAACTACTTCCTCATGAACAGGTAAAACAACGGCAGTATAAGGTTGAGAAGAACAGACAGGTAATGTATCGAGTTGTTAAAGTGTAGAAACTCGTTGGTAAAAGAGGGCTCATTTACAGAGGAAATGTAGCAGCCTATAAACTGAAAGACACAGCTATAGATCATGGAAACTTTTTGGATATTATTCCTTTCTTAAGCAAATTTGATCTTCCGTTTAAAAGTAATTTAGATAAGGTCACCGAGAAGAGTCATATACGAGGAAGTAAGCAGGATAGTGGTCGCATAACTTTTACTAAACACGGTGAATTGTGTTTTGAATGCTATCAGCACACTTATCAGAGAAGATATTTCGAAAGAAGTATCTCAAGCTTCAATATTTTCTGTTCTATTAGACACTACTCAAGATATAGTAGTTTCAGGCCAGTGCTCTGTTGTTTTACGGTATGTTGTTAAAATGGTTATTAAACAAAGTATTGTTGTCATTGTAAAATGCATATCTACCATAGGCCAGTGTCCTTGCGGTTTACTGCTGGAAATTCTGCAGAAGTTGAACCTTGATATTAAGAAGTGTATTTGAAATTCAACCGATAGCTCAAGTAACATGCAAGGACAATATTCGGATTTTTTCAATTCACCTATGATCAGTTACACGTGTGATTCAGTTGATTTTGAGTTTAACGGCCCTTTTAGCAGCGAGGCTAAATGAGACGGGACATACTGATTTACGGGAAATCCGAAGCACATGAGCTCCCGCCAGGAATCGAACCCAGGTCTCCCACGACAAAGGCGCATACGCTAACCGCTTAACCACTAAGGAACTCAGTTACACGTGTGGTGTTACGCTCATATACTCAATCATGTCATATGTGATCTGACAAAAAATTGCATTGATTCTGTGTCATTGTTCTGCTGGACATTTGGAAGATCAAATGTCAACAAAGGCGTCTTACAGTTATTGCGGAAACAAGATGGTAGAAAACACACTGTTTTTCAGAAAAAGTTTGGTCATTTTTCGAACCCAGAAAGTGCTTTGTATATAGAGTTAACCATAATAATTAAGAAAATTGCTTCTACAGAAAATATCAAACCAAAAGCTAGGTGTAAAGCGAAAGGATATATAAAAGATCTTCTCAAGTTCAAAACAACTCGGACAGCACAAATGTTCCTTAAGATATTTCAAGTGATGACCTCTACGTCAAACTATCTTCAAATAGAGGGTGCTGCTAGTGTAGTCCTATCGGATGGTGCAGACTACTCTGTTCCAAGTGGAAGAGTAGAGAGATGATTTTGAATCGGTTAAGAATGCAGCATTTAGCTTTGCACAATGGGCCAATAACAAATTTGAAGACTTAGAACGTGATTTCTTTCTTTCTTTCTTTCTTTTTTTTTCTATTGGCCTGTCGACAATTCGCCTTCAGAGGTGGACAAAGATTTTCCTGTGAATATTAATATGAAGCTGCTTCTATCCAATGACCAGGTACTGCATCGAAGCATTCAACACAATATTGGACATGGTAGTTTCGAGTATTTCTTCAAGATTCAAGAAGCAATGTACTTTATGGATTATTTGGACCCTAGACACTTCAACCAAGTAACAGAACTTCCAGACGTGCCTTTCGATAAACTTACATATTTTCTGAAAAACTTCAGTAAAGAAGTTTCCAAGGATAATATAAATGTAATCTCTTGGACTTTTGAAGGACGTGGATAGCCTTGAAAGTCAGTCTTGATGACGAGCACAACTGAGAAAAAATGACTGTCCTGATGGTGCAAGTGATTCAGAATTAGGAGCAAATACATTTGTTTACAAGGAAAGCGAATGCAAGACGTGTTGCAAAATTGTCCAATGTGCTGCTTTTTAATTTGGCAGAATTGTAAATTTTGCAGTAATACTTATTCAGGTTTCCAGCATACAAATTTTTATTGACTTTGCCCGTAACTCAGGTAACATGTGAAAGAAATTTTTCAGAACTTAAATAAACTGAAATACATTAAAAATAGGCTAACTAGTACCATGTCTCAGGAACATTTGAAAACATTTATGTTGATGTCTATTGAAAAAGATTTATTAAAAAATATTTCGAATGCAAAAGTGATAGATAGAGTAGCATCAAAAACTAGTACACTAAAACATCTGCTAATTTTGTAATATAGTATACGTTCTCCTTGAACTTCATATAATATTTTGAACAATTCAGATAATATACTGATGAAAGAATATCATGTTTTAATTGTCAATTGTTAATACTATTGACTTACTGTAGAAAGAAAACTGTGCAACTTGATTTGTGACATTGAGATGCTGGTGGCCCTTGTGGGAGAAAGCGCCCGCGCCCCTCTAATAATACCTATCCGTCCCTGGTCCAAAGCCTGGATAAAGTGTGATGGAAATCAGCAAATATTAAAATATTGCATATGCAAGATTCTTGCTGGTATTGGTCTGGCGAGAATCTTGCAGGTATGGTCTTGGTGTTGCGAGAATCTTGAAGGCATGGTCTTAGTCTTAGCCTTAGTCTTAGTCTTGGTCTTGCATCGGTACTTTTCTCACCACCAATCTGTTCAACTTTTAACCTTATTTTGGCTGATATATATATACTTATATGCTGTCCTATCAAGTGGTACGTTTTGTCGCCTGTCATTATTTGATGGCTGATTGGAAGACTCTTCGCAAGTAGCCCTCCAGGCAAGTGGTACGTTTTGTCGCTTGTCATTATTTAAAGTGTTTTTAGAAAACCCTTCACAAGCATCCCTCAGGGTAAGTGGTACGTTTTGTCGGTGGTACGTTTTGTCGCTAGTACGTTTTGTCGCGTATTCCGTGCGCGCACCTTTCTGCCCGTCGTCCCGAGACGTACGTTTCTGCGGAAAACAATTTTAACGTACCGATATTCAAAAAGTAAGTTGGGATGGGAGCTGTCTAAATTATTACTTTGTTTCAAGTTATAGGTCAAAGAGTTATTGATCCTACAAGTTTGATTCCAAACGTCCCAGTCCTTGTATGCTAAAAAACCAAGCTGCTTTGTGGTAGACAAACACCGTGTGCGTGGGTATCGTCGGGATTCTCCCCCCGTTTCCTCCCACTTTCTTCATTCCACCACTTCATTCATTTCTCATCATGACTTTTCCTTTAGCCTAGAAGGCATAACCATGGGACGTGAAACTTAAAGATCTTATTTCATTTTTTAAGAACCAAGAGCTGAATAATGGCATCCCATGGAGGAATATGCCCCTTTGGTATTGCCAAATAGTAAAAGAAAAATTGAAAATTATTATTTTTCAGTTTTTTTTTTTTTTGGGGGGGGGGACAAATTCTGCAAATTTGTATCATTATGACAAATTTTGTGGAATATGTCCTCTGTCCCCCTTTGTAGTGTATATGTGAATAGATAACTTTATTTATTTTTGGTTTCTAATCGTAGGCCAAAGCGCTATGGGTACTGCAAGTTTTGCTCCGTTGTCCCAGTCCCTCTAGGCTAGATCCAAAGAACCGAAAATTAACAAATCCATTGACGCCAATCGGAAGGTGATGACCAAAAGAGACACGCCAAAATCTTACATTCTTTTTGTACACAAATGAGATCTTTTGTTGCACAAACGTGTACAATTAATGCTCTAACGATAAAGACTATTTTGGCGCCAATCGACGTTGTGTGAGGTTAGCGTCTAAGCTAGATAGTGAATATCTCACACTTTGTGTTGTGAACAAACGATGAACTAACGACTGAGACCATTTTAGTGCCAATCGGCGTTGGTGGGGAGCTTGCGCCTAAACTAGAAACGCCAATATTCCATACTTCCTGTTGAGCACAAACGAAATTTTTCATACAGAAACATCCACAAATGACGCACAAATGATTGAGAACATTTGGTGTCAATCGGCATTGGTTAGGGCCTCCGTCTAAATTAGATTTGCCAATATCACACACTTTTTGCTTTGCACAAACGATGGACTAAATATTGAGACCATTTTGGCACCAATTGGTATTGGTGGGGGTGAGGGGTTGGTGCCTAAACTAAATGCGCCAATATCTCACACTTCCTGTTCTGCATAAACGAAGATTTTGCGTGGACATATATATATATATATATATATATATATATATATATATATATATATATATATATATATATATATATATATATATATATATACATTTGAGACTATTTTGGTGAAAATCGGAAGAGGTGGGGGTGATTGTCTAAATGGATATGGTCTCGAGTACTATTTGTGCTTTGGCCATTGAACGCATTACGCTGATTCGGACTCCACCTTAAACTGTACGTCCACATCTCAAGCCTAGCCTTGGTGCCGGAAACTTCAAGTGAACAAAGAAAATACAAGGCGCTTTGGATTTCCATTTTGATTAAATGGCCAACATTCGTGGTACCTGGTTCGATCTCTGGTGGAATACTTACCGTAAATACAAACATGAAAAGTGATTCGGATACCACTTTTATGCAATAAGCCCTTCCCTTTTTGTATAGACTTGTACTTAAAAGGGAAAGTTAATTTTAATCAATGAATGAATTTATCCTTAGTTCTATGTTCTTATAACACTATTGAAGTTAGATCCAAAGTACTAGGACAGTTTTTATCTTAGTTGTACTCCAAGAAGGATCTGAATTTAGGGACCAAGCATGCATAAATTAAGAGTAAGCGTTCTTGTTTCGGAATTGAGATGTACCACTTCGCATCCCATTGTCAATCATCCCATCGTTTCCCAATTTCGTTGAATTTTCTTCAGTTTATCAAGCGAATAATGCAATGGATTCTTAAAATAAGCCGACTTCTTTTCAAATTCCATTTTATCTTTCATGATTATTATTTCAATGTAAAAATGCATTAATAACTATACCAGCAACTTGATTAATACAAACACACTTACTTTGACACAATAACATATGTACTTCAGTGTTATGGTACCATTTCTAACTCTTGGCGTACGCTTCTGCAAATTGGAGCTCCCTTGGACTCGAGTGACCTTAGAATCACTTTTCTCAAATGGATTCGTGCTCACTAATCTCAGTGAGGTTTACACTAGCTTAGAGTTGCATTCACTCGAGCCTGGATTGGGTATTTTTAAAAGGCTCGCGTGCTAGCTCGATCTCATGTGCGGGTATCTCATTGGGCTCGCATTTATTTGTGTTTGCCCTGGCTATCATTTTTGCGGATCGCACTCGTTTTGGTTGCACTCATTAACGTCGCTACGGCTCTCACTCACTCGGACTCAGATTCTAGCTCACGCTATCCACTTACAGCACTAATATTTATAAGTGCCTGGGATCAGCTATTGAGCTCAAGGTCAATTGAGCCTCAAGAGGTCGCTTGACGAATTTTTAACATCTCTGCACTACACAGACACACAAAACATTCAAGTTCCGTTGCTCCATTTACGACTAATAGAAATAAGACCGGATCAAGATCCGAACCCTGAGGAACTACTAATGTTGTGAATGTTTCAAACATAAATATATGAGTAATTTAAAGAAAGAGAGAGATTTGTTGCAAAATTTCAACCAAATGAAGCAGAAGAGTACCTAGGTAAAATAATACAGCGATTTTTTTTTTTTTTTTTTTTTTTAAATTTCAACTACGCTATCTATAATTCTTGTACACAGAGCGGTTAGAAATTTTGGGTTTCAAGGTTGATCAGCATAAAGCAACGTGATTTCCAGCTTAGGTTTAATATGACATTACAAAACAAGACTTTGTTCTACCCTATCGTTGTTCGAAACCCAAAACAAACTGCTGATGACACTTCAAGAGAAACCTACCAGAAACTATCCCCGCCATATATCCTTAATTGCTGTCATATCGATGATTATTTCAAAACAAAACGAACACGTGAACATTTCTTCTTGAGGAAGCACGACAAGAAGTGACACTTTCACATTAACAAGATCTATTACTATGTTGCTTGCATCTAGCGTTTGCTTTCAATGTATACAGAAATCACATTGTGCATGACACGCATGTTACACTATAATATCGTTACACTGTATTTCTTATTACAAAAGACAAAGCAAGTAATTAATATTTACTGCCAGTATCTAACCATTAAAATGACAAATAAAAGAATGAAAGAAGAAACAAATGGCATTGAGCATACGTATGCTTCGAGTACTTATTCTCAAGACACAATGAACTAAAAGAAAAAAAATCGTAGTAACAATAGCAATAAATGTATCAAGAGCTTATCAGAAAAAAAATCATCCTTACTACATGGTACAATTAATAAAACTAACTTTTAATGATCTCCAGCAGTTTTACAGAGCATAACGTGACTGATAACACTGGAATTTAAATGAATCCAATGCTCAAGCTCAAAAGTTACAAAGAGTTCTGAAACATATCTCAAGGCAAGGGCATCGATGTTGGGGGCCCGGGCCCCTCCCAAAGCTCGTATGGGCCCCATGTATTTTATGAATATGTATTTTTCATTGTTATATATATATATATATATATATATATATATATATATATATATATATATATATATATACAGAGAGAGAGAGAGAGAGAGAGAGAGAGAGAGAGAGAGAGAGATACTAGCCTTCGGCTGTTGCATTATATCAACACTAAAAGGTCATTGTTGTAATAAAAGAAAAATACAGTAGCCGAGATAAAAGAAAAAGAGAGTCGAACTCCGATTTTCTACTTGTCAGATCGACAATCGAAATGAATGAGTAAACTCATTTCGTTACTTTCGATGTCAATGAAAGTGCAAGGTTCCCACAAGTTACATGTCCGATTCCAAACAATATGCTGGTAGATACGGAAAGCATAAATGTTTCACAATTAACGTTAGTTTCTTACAGTCACGTTTTTCCCCATCATCTTTGATTCATTTTTTTCTTTAGTTTCTTTTTCTTCGGAAATTCAACCAAAAATTACAATTCTTTCTTTGGTTATAATGTTTATAGATCAGCCCAAAATGCGTACGAGTATAACCAGTGCGTTTCTTTGAAGAAAAATAAAAAAGTTGCCGATACTCTGATTATGAATTAGTTATTGGAGCAACTTTCCACACCGTTAATGCATCCTCCGATATACCCCTGTCTTCAGATCGTTTCTTTAGTTTGACATTAACTGCAGAATGAGAACATTGCAGCAATCGTGACTCTACATATTTCTTACTATCCTGATGAACAACAGTCCGGAGATTATCTATACAGACAGAGATGACCAAGATGAAGATACTCTTAAGATCCATCTGAGAAAACTCCCTTTATCATACACTGCAAAATATTACAACTGAGCCCGAAGTGTAAAGCATGTGGCATGTCCGGGACTCTATTTTCTTGAAGATACGGAAATTACGATTCCCCTTACTTCAGCAACCTCTCTTCTCCGAGTTGGTCAATTGTTCCTCGGAACTAAGATAAATTCTAATATTATTACATGTCGATCTTCTGCAAGACACATTCTTTAACAAAAAGTGTCTCAGTCTAGTCCCTTCACATTTTGATTTTTCACACTTAGACAAAATTTTCTGGAAAAAAAAAGTGTCTACTTACGATAAATCCGTTTACTTTTTTTTAACATATGTATTTGGAAATTCTGGCCTGCTCATTAGGATTTAGGATTTATAGTTCTGAGCATTCGGCATCTATGGTGATGTATCCCGTCACATATGAGGGATGACATCCCTCGGCGAGCATACTATCCGGGGAAAGGAAAAGAAGGGGGCTAAGAACCTTTAAGTTAAGTACCACCCCGACATTTGCCTGCTGTGAATGAGGAAAACCCAGGAAAACCTCATTCAGGATGACTAGCCTGCAAAAGCTTTTTACGCTTTTTCGACCGAGTGCCCCCATCGGGAATGGCCTGCTTATTAATATGTTTTAT
Organism: Thermobia domestica; assembly: GCF_964235325.1. Taxonomy (NCBI): domain Eukaryota; kingdom Metazoa; phylum Arthropoda; class Insecta; order Zygentoma; family Lepismatidae; genus Thermobia; species Thermobia domestica. Next base: position 134,167,637 of record NC_137466.1, on the reverse strand, counting down.
AACCCTGGCAGTTTGGGAATTGACGATCACTAATAAGGAGAAACTATTATTTGAAATATTCTATATGTTCGTACAGCATATATTAATTGAACAGTATATTGTTTATCTCTGAAACAGATTTACGAGTATTCAAATTCCATGTAAACATTACGATGAACAAATTTAATTTGCGAATATTTTTTCAGTATAATGTCACCGTTATCATGCCGATGTAATGGGGAATATACAGCATATACTCACCTAATATTTTTATAGTCCAGCATATACTCACCTCAAATCTACAAAAGAACAAGTGTATACGGGAATGAGTACGCGTTAGATTATTTAAAACGATCTAGCTTATATCCACAAAAAATTCTAGCAATACATCACTGACCATGCAGATATTTGATTCGAGAGCATTAGTGTTAGAATGTAAGATGGTCTATTTTACAAGGTCGAACCCAAGGATCATAAGAAAAAAAAAAAAACTTGTCCAATATACTGTACACTGTGTACATGCTGTATCTTGAAGTCCTAATTGATTTCAAGTAATCACTCCTATTACATTCCTAAGCATATATTTCTTACTAAATATGGAATTTAGTATTTTATGTCACGAACATCACAGTCTTTATATTTAGTGAAATCGATCGAAATGTTTATATTTGAGACATATTTGATAATACCTAAATGTTGATAACTTAGATGTGTGATATGTTCAATATTTCAATATACGGCATATATCGAATTTTAGTATTGAGTCGACATCGACTTCCAAATTCAAATTCCATTCAGATATTTAGGGACGGTACCGAGACGAGACTAGATACAATCGCGTTCTCGTCTCGGTCGATAAATAGCAATTTTCAGTCTCGGTCTTATCTCAAGTCAAAAATTGTCGTCTCAATCTCGGTCTGATCTCGATCAACAGATGCTTGTCTCGATCTTGATCTAGGTCTTAAGGGCCAGGTCTCATTCTCGTATCGATAGTCTCGAAATAAATTGTGTGAAATTAAAAACATATAATTGTTATCTTACAACCTGTCATTTCCTCTTTTTATTTTTCACTTCATTCTTGACAGTAAAACTATTGTAGACCACGCAACCCCTTGTAGATAAGTGACCAACGCTCATGTTTTCTGTTCGTATTCATGGGTTCAATTCCCAATGGGTGTATTAAGCCTTGGATAGAAAACATGAAAACCGAGTAGTGATTCACATTCCATTTTAAGCTATAAATATATTTTATATAGCCTCGGTCTGAAAAGGAACATTAAACGCTTATTAATTAACTACAATACAAATTTATTTCCTCCCTTTCAATCAGCGTCATTCACTATCGCATAGTAGAAAACACGATAGTAGGTAGCAGCAAGAATATGCAAATTTTACGATTTTTTATTTATTGTCCATTATATATTCTTTGACTGCTGTTCTCCACAGAAAATAACGCTTATTGTCTTAACAAATATTTGTAACTCACTATTGCAATATGTTTTATTTCCAATTCATTGGTAAAAGTGCGGGGAAACGCCGTCCCCCACCTCCAAAAATATGTACGGCGTTCCCCAATTCCCAAAAACTATAATGGGCAAAGATAGGCAGGGGGACGGCGTGACGTCATGCCGCTACCTACCGCCCCCTACCTTTTCAGACCCACTTTTACCCCGGTATTGATAAAATGCTTTATTCTATTACCGTTTTAATTCTCAGAGATTATACCACAAGCTTCCCACAAATTTATGGTCAGTTTAATTCTTAATAATAGCTGCGTCACTCATCTAAGTTATACAGTCTAGGTTTTGAATCATAAAAATGGTTAAATTCTAAATCTGACGTATCGCCTAGTTCAGTTTCACTTTTAAGTATATTTCACTTTTTACACTAGTTTATGAGGTTGAAATGCATTAATAAACATATTCCTGATTTTCTTCTAATCTAATGCCCGAGTAAGATGCCCACAAGGAACTCATGTTAATATCGTACTTCAGGCGGAGGGTTAATATTCGAGGCATCGGCACAAAAGGCCCGGTTTCGATTTACAGTAGGTGTTCATGTAGTTCAAATGCAACGTCCCCGACTATGCTGAAAATAATTCCTTGCTTTTTGTTCCGAACTGAAAACTAAGAAAAATTCCGAATTGAAATCAAAGGAGCCACTTTGTAGTCGGAGGCCTTACTCCTTTATTAGTACTTCTCACATTGTATAGATTTGAAGGCCTCTGACTACATGGCTGCTCCTTAGTTTTCAGTTCGGATTTTTTTATATATATATATATATATATATAGCTTTAAGTTCAGAACAAAGGGCGATGAATTATTTTGACCATAGTCGGATATTTAAAATATGTTTTCTTTATAATTATTATACGCTGGACTTGAACGGCGTCGGGGTTGTTACTATTCATCTCACCGATCCCGAAAACTATGAATTTGACACTAATGTTCCGCGTCCCGCGTGCTTGTTATCTCCTTTTATGCATGCAATATAACCCCCGTAATCTTCCTCCCGTGAATAAATTTTAATCAGGGCTTAGATTATCTGTTTACAAAATTTGATGGCTCTGGGCACTCCTTTCTATGGAAATGTCTAATAACAGACACACACACATTATTATTATTATTATTATTATTATTATTATTATTATTATTATTATTATTATTATTATTATTATTATTATTATTATTAATTTTAGAGCTTGACAAATATTATTTTTAGTATTTATGACGACTATTCTGGGACTAAAAAATATATTTGGTGTTAATTTGACAAGGAATTTTTAATCCGATATTATTTTACTTTATTTTATCATTATGTTTTCTTGTTTTAGTATATAGCTTACAATGTATATAATATGTGTTTATCTTGTCTGATAAAGTGCTGTATTTTTGCCGTTAGGCTGTTCATGGTACAGAACATTATTATTATTATTATTATTATTATTATTATTATTATTATTATTATTATTATTATTATTATTATTATTATTATTATTATTAAGATATATGGTTTAACAGTACCAAGAAAAGTCTATATTAAAAAGAAGAGTGATTCTTGTAACGCATATAGTATACAGTACAATTCTTGCTAAATTTAAGAATTTTTGAAGTTACTCCATTCTACTTTTCAAATATTTACGACCATATTTGATATTACACATAATGAACTTTATTTACAAGTAGTATGTGCGCACTGTTGGGACAAAAAAAAAAATATGTATGCAATTAGTTTCTTCACATTGTCTATTTCTCATAGATACCAGAATAAAACACTGTCAATTGCATCAGATGAACAAGAACGACAAAAAATTGTTTTCCTCGAAAATTGCGCCTGAAAATTTACCCTCACGGATGTCATTTTGTTCAGATGTATCGATTGACATACATCTATCATCTTCATCTTCGGACATTTTGTTCTCGTTGTTGTTGTTGTTGTTAAATACTAATATTATACAATTCATAATTTTGTGTGAAGTACGGTATTTGAAACGAAAATGGGATTATCACGACTGCATGTTTTAATCTAAAGCCGAATCCAAGATGGTGACACATTCGTAGGAGGCGTGAAATTAAAATTAGTCAAGTAAATGTGGTGTTTTATTCCTTAATGATGGATGTGGGAGCAGAAAATTATAAATGAGAAGATGAGAATCGAATAATGTCAATCATATGACAACAGAACTCATGAGAAGTGATGTTGGTTAGTCCACATGAATAGTAAGTATTTTTTGTGTCATGGCAGAAACCAAAATGATGGAATGCACGTCAATACAATCTCTTTCCATCAAATTTTATTCCTTTTACATTATCACAGTAGTACCGACAGATAATAGTATCTTTATTTGCATACAGACTATGAAGGAGGGAAAAAAATACTAGGTAAAAAAAAAGAAAGAAAGAAAAAAAGAAAAGTTTTGGCTTTGAATAGATTTCATTATTTTTATTATCTTTTTCCCTCCTTACTTATTTTTAGCTATTTCTATGTGTTATCCATTGGTAAAATTTTGCTGTACAAATTTGCTAGCGAGCCGAGTTCGATTCCTGGTGAAGGTTCATCAGATTCGGATCCCATGTTACTCTGTAGGCTCTCGTCCCATATAGCCTCACTTCTGAAAGAGGCGCTAAAATGCAATACAATACAATACAAACAGATTAGCAACGAAAACTAATGTATACGAAAGAGATTCATTTAGAGGGGTCCTAAATTTACTCGTGTTTCTAGATCTGGATACAACTCAAAGAATGCATCTCAATATTTTGGAATGTTTTTGAATCATATAGTAGATGTTATTAGTATGTTGACTGTCGTTAAAATTAAGAGAATTATTAACAAATATCAATGTCACATGTAGACACGTCAAGAGTTTGGTTTGTTTAGTGTGATATTTTCTCAATTAACATTGAAACCGAAAGTGGTCGTAGATTTCTACTACCTTCGATTTTAGTAGAAGGATTAGCGTGAAGATGAATACATAGCGTGACCCATTTAATACGCAAAAAAGCAGCTAATGAAGTCCACGTGTGTACATGCAGTGTTCCCAAATGTAAGTAAAAGTGTAAAAAAAATATATATATATTTACAAAACATGGTAAATCGCATGTCACACATGTGCATGGACATGCAGCCCACCAATTTCAGCGCAGATTTGTGTGTTGGATCGGTAGTTATCGTAGTCGAAGAAGAATGGTTCATTTTCACCATCAGCTTGTCCAAAATTCTGCCCTTAATGGCGTACCCGCCACAACGTGGTTTTTGAAGTTTTATGCTACGCACTGGCAACACTGCCTGTGTTGAAGTGCAACAGAATGTGTGTTTAGGTACTGTTTATCACATGAAATCATTGAAAGCACTAAATAAAAATATTGCAAAAAGTAGGAAAAACAACGTAACTTACATACACGCTGGGTTAAAACCAGGAAGTGGTTAAGTATTGCCGGTTCCAATTTCAGTACAGCTCACAGATGATGAGAAGAATCCTAGCAGTAGTGTGACGTAGGCATGAGCTGGCCCACTTTTCGCACGGGGGTTTCAAATGACACCACGGAGTAGCACACATATAACTTTACCCGGAGTGGCAGACATCTAGGTATAGGCCACACCTCAAACACCGAAAATGGACTTGACCGTGTCGTTGACCTTTCCCCTACCCCTGTTTTAGGATTCTTCTCGTCATCTGTGAGCTGTAGAGGGTTAAGAAAGATTATGCTGCCTATTCTTAGAATGCTAAATCAATTTAATAATAATAATAAAAAAAACGCCTCTCGATATCTCTTATCGTTTTTGTTCTATGTAGATCAATATTGACACCGGAAGTTGTAGTGGATTGCTACCATTTCCGGCTTTAGTAGAAAGTTTACTGTTCTAGTAGAAAGGTTATTGGAGATGAAGTTTATTGTTGGGGGTGCTTAATTCATTTCAGACAACCGCTTCTCGCTATCTATTACCGTTTCAGCTCTATAGTGATCAATGTTAAAAACGGAAATGTAATATTTCTTTCACTTGTGCTCAGGGGCGGATCCAGGACCGACTTCTGGGAGGGGGCGGAGGGTTGTCATAATGCTACTTTTAAGAGCTCTAAACTCTGGGGTGGATTTTATTTATATATATAATATAAGAAAGTTTCCTCTTCTGGCCCCCCTGGATCCGCCCCTGCTTGTGGTTTGAATATCCCCCCCATCAAGTAACTCGATTTCTAACTTTTCATTCTCTACATCCTGGTCAAAATTGATGGTGATCCATTTAGTAGTTCTTCAGGTTTTTGTCTCTCAAATGGACGAACAGGATAAATACATAAAGTAGTTTTGATAAGCCAAACTCTTAAAAACGAAAGTACAGTAGAGCGTCGATTATCCGAAGTAATTGGGGGACATGGGTGTTCGGAAAACTGGTTTGTTCGGATAATCGAACTGTACATGTTTATTTGCCATGCGCGGAGCGGCACCCCTCAACTCTAAGCTGGCGCAGCTGTTGCTGTAAACAGCTTTGATACTGCCGCTACTTCTACAGCCTGTGCCAAACCGACAGAAGTGTGCTGATTGTTGAAACACAGCGACTGGCGGCTTGGCCGGTCAGCAGCGCCTTATGAAGGCCCCATTAGAAGCAATGTTCCGCCAGCGGTGGCTCAGTGCGGCGACTACTGTGGGAAACTTGGTTTGGGACTGAGGGGGATGATGGACGGTAGGGTGGAGAGTAACAGGTGCGAGCGAGCACACAGTTCGGTTAAGCGGTCGTTCGGTTGACCGACGTTCGGATAATCGACGCTCTACTGTAGTTATAAAAGATCATACTTTCAACTGTTCTTTTTTTATTTTTTATTTTATTTTATTTTATTTTATTTTTTGACCGAAGAATTCTGTATTAACATAAGCATCTTATTTTTTAAAAAATCAATAGAAAGACATATCGTATATGAATTGATTGATCTCAAAGAACGATTAACAATACTAGAACCATGTTAAATGGAACTAATACTGAAATACATTCTGATCAACATTTTCATCATGTTACCAGTAAGACGAACGTTATCAAGGTAACAGCATAAAATTATCAATTAACTCTTGAACTTTAAATTTTCATATAAATAAACCGTGCTGTACTAAAACGTAGAAGAAAAAAAAACAATGGATTATGTCTACAGACGGATTCATAGCGAAAGTAGACAATAAAGGGATAGATTACCAACATCGAATGCTCATAATGTTATTACAATAGCTTGGTGAAATACGTTAGAAACAAGATTCCATTGAAACAAAAAGTACTCTGTATTATTATGATAATTATCAACTAGATAACCAATAAGGCACTCATCTACCAAATTTCTTCAAGATGCTAATGACGCACACGTTAGCTTTTTATCTAAACAAACACGTAAAAAAAATATGACATTTCTACTTAAAAGAATAAAACTGAATAACATATTTTAAAATGAAGAGCATTTTAAACAAAGAATAGATTATTTTGTTGTATGAGCAATAGTTCATCAGTAATAGTACGAACTCAGTTGAGATTACGAAACAGTTTCACTGCGTCTTGGCACCTATTGTTCTCAGACGTAAGTGAATTACTTCTTTAATTAAAAAATAAAAATAAAAAAGAGCTGTAATTCATGAGAGTCAACGAACAACGGCAAATGAATTTAAAATATTCTTCTGGGAGTTTATAGTACATATTTAACTTTCCAACATCGTTTTCAAAGAAGAAACTGATTTGATCTGTTGTAATGTGGATGCCAATAATAGAAAGTTCTTGTATATGACAAAAGGAGTGCCATTATCCTGTTAAGCATTATGAAAAAAAAAAAAAACTAATGCTAATTGTAAACTTTTATCTGTAGGTATAGATAGGTTATGTTCAGATGAGTTTAAATCTTTATGAAAAACTAATTTAACAGTTGTAAAGAAAATTAAAGATAGTTTTTTTCTGTTTATTTTTGTGAAGTTTTGTAATGCAAATCAATATTTAGAAAACTTTTTATACTTCCAATCCCTTTTGTATGTCTTAAATTTACTGATACTGTATTTGCAAAGGGACACCTACAGGATATCCTTACACGAGTAGAACAACATAATTCCTGTGACTTTTTGAACCAGACTAATGCTGGAACAAATAACTAATAACTGTAAAATGACTATAAAATTACTATGTTCAAAACTATACATTCGGGCTTCTTGGGAAATGACCATCACCAATGTAGCCTTTAAAACAAGAAAAAGGTTCCCCATCCCTGATTCAGGGGGTAAAAGTAAAGGGAACTACACTATTATTGCCGAGAAGCATGTGTAGTAATGTCGTGCATGTTGCCTACAGCATATCGATCAAACGTTTATTCTGAGAATCAAAGTATAGCTGAGCGTAGTGAAATTGTGGGTCTTGCATTACAAGGCCAAAATGCATCTCAAATCGTAAGAGCACTTTGTTGAAACCGACGAACTGTTCCCAAATGTTTGGAATTAAATGAACTAAATCTTCGCTCAGATCATTCAGACTAGGACATGAACTCCAGCTCAGGATGAAGTGCTGATAGAAGACGTCAGTAACATTCCAATATGCCATAGATCCATCTTACAGGCAGGACCGTTGCTAGAGATTTCGGCGCCCGGGACGAAGTAGAATTCGGCGCTCCCCTACACTCATTACACCAAGCGTCTCCACCCTTCCTTTTTTTCTTTTTACATATGAGAGAAGCAGCTTTTGTTGTTATACTATGTTGCTTTTTTTTTTTTTTTTTAATCAAGCTGCTTGGACATAATTGCAACAGCCAAAAGCGATCATTATGTATTCTTTCACAAATAAGAGCTGTTTTCAAGAGGCGTATTTTGGACTTTTTGTTGAACTTAAGAAAACTACCTTTGGTTGGTATACAGATCTACTTGGAGATCAGTTATGGAAATTTACAGTACAACTATTGGTAATGTTTCATACTTTTGATAAGAAATTGAATTTCAATACATTAGAAACTATGTGCTTTTTAAATGTTCGAAATGGGTAGAGATGCAAAAAAGCCGGTTTTTTTGAATCGATGTTTTTTTTCACATAAAAAGCCGGCTTTTTTGGAAAAAAAACGAGAATTTTGGAAATTTTGGCTTTTTTCATTTTCATGATTTTTCTATCTAAATAGCTTTCTTATAGTATATTCTATAGTTAGATAAGAATTCCATGACCTAAATGCCATATTTCGCTCTGAAATTCAGCATCAAGATGGATGGAGCACATGTTTTACGAATTAAAGCTAACATGAAGAATGTAGTATTTGAGGGTAATTAGGAACTTTTGAGTTATCGACATTTTTTCTTCTTCTCTAGATCATTGTAGTTTGTCATCAGTGTTTCATTTCTAAGAGCTTAGTACTCTAGCTTCTAGCGCAAAAGTTAAACTTATGTTTTTCTATATATCCGTCAAAGCGTACGTTTTTCAATATATCCGTAAAACCGTACTTCCACATTTCTGTTATACTGTAGCTGTGTAACAATTTAGCAATAATTTTCCGGATACAATCTTGAATACTAATTTATACAAATAATCAGTAGCGGATTGAGAAAAGTACTTTGGGAGGAGTTTCTCTGATTGTTTCGTTTTCTAAAATGTCAATTTTATTTGGGAGGAGTTTGAAGTTTATGAGTACAGGCATATTTCGTTTCGTTGATATATTTAGCGATAATCTTCCGAATACAACCTTGAAGATCATTTTATACTGAGAATCAGTGGCGGATTTGGAAGAGTATTTTGGGAGGGGTTTTTCTTACTAATGTTTAGTTTTTTAAACATTCGTAATTTTTATTTGACGGGAGCTTAAAGTTTATGAGTAAAGGCATAACTAATAGATATTTCCTTTGTTTTAGACATTCCGTAATTTTGGGGAACAGGCTTCAGTCCGAAAGACCACCCCTCTAACCTTCGCAAAACCGTCACTGCTGGTAATTAGTAATAATAACGATTTAAAAACAATAAGAAAGGAAGTCGGCCAACTCACAGTACACGCACTATTTCTACTTTACAGATGGAATGAAGAAAAGCTTTGTCAGAATGGTCGAATGCTGGGTTGAATCCCGAACTTCCCGATAGAAGCGCAAAAGCTCCACTCAGCCATGTTTGTTGTGCAGTTGTATTTATCTTAAATATATTCCGTAGTTTTTTTTTTTTTTGTGGTGGTGGTGGGGTGGGGAGAGTTCCGTAATGACATGAAGGGTGTGATCCAAGAACATGGTAACCAACAAATTTTCAATTGCTGAGTTATGCAGCAGATAGACAGCAACGCATACCGCTTCACTCAGTCCTTCATGTATAGTCTTATGTGAACAATCAGCTTTCCGACTTTCAAAATGGATTGTGCAGCAGAAAATCTCTAATTTCTTAAAATAGTAAAATTGTGGGTTACCATGTTCTTGCCTCATACCCTTCATATGTTGAATCCCTCTTGTTAAAAATTCAGAAAACTTGAGGACTGAGTAAACCATGATGGTGGTTATATAAAACTATAGAATTTCAAGAATATACAGAACCAAAAGCTCTAGATGTGCAGCCTTTAAGTGTATCATATAAATCTAAGTATTTCTCTTATGTTTTATTTTAGTTTTATTTTGTTCCAAAAAGAGGGTATGGAATATTTTGAAGTAAACATACTACATAGAATTTTGCTAGTTATTTGTGTATTTTTTAAAAGAAGTATTTCTTTTAGGGTTGGCTGGTTCACACCAGCTGTTTTTTTTTTCTTTTTTTAAATAAACAACTGGTTTAAACCAAAAAAATAAAAAGAAAAAAATGCGAATCGTGTGAACTTCATGGTGACGTTTCCACACATCAAACAATCTGCATTAGTTTTATTTCCTTTTCACCTTTTAATCAAGGTGTCCCATGTTCAATTCTCGGTTGAACTACAACCCTTCTTTCATGCGTAAACAAAGTAGCGGTTCGGATGTAACTTTAAGCGAGTCTTCTCCTTGATAACCTCGGTATTACGTAAGGATGTTAAGACTGAACATACGAAAGGAAACCAAATTGTATATTTCTGCATGCCTGAATGCCTGTTATTTTTATAAAGAAGCCAAGGTTGCTTAAATATATTGATAGAAATTGGCATAATTTATCGATTGCCTACGTAGCTTCCAACATTAGCTTGGATTGGACTTTCAATGATATGGACGTACTAAATTTGTAATTTAGTACCTCAGTTTTAGCATACTGATTATGATACGTTGACCTTTAAATTTTACATGTAAAGCAATAACAGGATTTTTCCGTTATTGTTTTACATTTAGAGTAATGACGGGATTTCCCGATGGCTAGGGCGGGAGTTTCTCAATTTAAGAAATTTACTGACCGGACTTCTTTAAGCTTATGTGACCTCTTCCAGCATAACCCCGTTGTTGTATAACACCAAGGCGAAACAAACTTATTTCTGTCAATATGTAGGGGAAGGCGTTGTACCTTTGAAACAATGTATTTGGTCTAGAATTAATTCGTGCGGTTGGTACGCACACATTGAAGCTGTAGTACAAACACAAAATACATAAATACCTTAAGAAAAATATTGTCCATCGCTAGCCACCACTTTCGCCCATCTGTCAGGCAATGTACGGATTCCGTGGCGAAAGAAGTCCTCATCCTTGGAAGCGATCCAGTCAGAGACCCATGTTTCGATATCTTCTCAAGAAGTAAACCGTTCTCCAATCAAATCGTTGTTCATGCAATCGAACAAGTAGTAGTCCGAAGGAGCAACGTCTGGTGAATACGGCGGGTGGGGCAAAACTTCCCATCCGACATTTTCTAAATAGGTTTTGACCGGTTTTGCGACATGTGGGCGAGCGTTATCATGTTGAACAATAAGTTTATCATGTCTGTTCTCCATTCTGGTCGTGTTCTGGCCAGAGCTTGCTTCAAACGCATTAATTGTCGTCGACAACGTTCTCCATTCATAGTTTCACCCGGTTGCAGCAGCTCATAGTACACCACACCTTTCATATCCCACCATATGCACAGCATAACCTTTGCACAGTGAATATCTCGTTTTGGTTGTGATGGACCTGGTTCACCTGGTTTCACCCAGGCCTTTTTTCGTTTAGAGTTCTCGTAATGGATCCACTTCTCATCACCCGTAATAATTCGATGCAGAAACCCCTTTCTGCTCTGTCGTTGAAGCAGCAATTCGCAAATGGTTTTTCGTCTTTCAACGTCTCTGTCTTTCAATTCATGTGGAACCCAATGTGACATCTTTTGAATCATTCCCATGGCTTTCAAGCGTTTGGAGACTGTTGTTTGATCAACGCCTAATGCTGCTGCAAGTTGTTCCTGCGTTTGACACGAATCCTGCTCGAGCAATGCTGTCAATTCTTCGTCTTGAAATTTTTTTGTCTGTCCAGCTCGCTCTTGGTCTGCCAAGCCGAAATCACCACTTCTAAACCGTGCAAACCACTTCTGACACGTTCGCTCAGCTAGAGCATGGTCACCATACACTTCCACCAAAATACGATGACTTTAAGTCGCACTTTTCTGCATGTTAAAGTAATGCAGCAGGACACCCCGCAAAAACACTTTATCAGGCACAAATTGCGCCATGTTCACTTAACTACAAACTGGTGTTGTTGACGCTTTAATCCACTGCCCTATACTACGAACGATACGCGATGACAGGGGTTTGCAACACATGTGTGGATACACGGAACTGTGGGACGCTCCGTTCGTTGCGCCATCTCTTGTCCACCCGCACGAATTAATTCCTAGACCAAATACCTTTGAACACCTGTGCTTTTATCGAATTCAGAGCCATCTAGGTGCAGTGATTAAAATTCATTTGAAAGATTTAATGAAAAAAAAAAAACACTACAAACTTGTTTGGCTGTTGTTTACTGAGTGTTGTGTCGAGTAATGTTCCTTTTAATTTTTTCACGTCCAAACTTGGGGTAGAATCATTGGTGAATACAGTAATATTTTTAGTTTTAACTTCTGTTCAATATTTAAGCTAGTGGAGAACTTTTTTTCGTAATGGTGACCCTCTTGTACCTATGAACATTAATGCATCGTGTACCTTTGAACGATAAATAATACTGTTTAAAGCTACACAATGTAAATAGTTAAAACAATTGATATATTTTATATAGGTTAGGTTAGGATATAAAGTTATTAATTATAATTTTAAGTAGTTCCTATATATTCACTTATTTTATAACATAATGTTAAGAGTTGTATATGCTCAACTTTATTGTTCACAAGTTTTTGTTAGAACTTCTCTTCAATTTTTAATTTAATTGATAAAATTTTATAGCTAAACCTTTTATTGCAATTTATATCTGTTAATATTTGTGGTTTCTGTTTATATTATTGCCGCAGAAACATTGTGATTATCACTGTTCAAAGGTACAAGAGGGTCTGTTCAAAGGCACACGACCATAATGTACCTGTGAACAAAACGGATTTGTCCTTATTTTATCTTATAAAAGCTATTGTAATTACGTAACACGTTTAAAAATCATCCTATCTGATAGCAAAGAGATGACACTTCAAATGTACGACAAAAATTGGGGGAAAAGTGCCGTAAAACGGCGCTACTTTGACATAGAGAGGGGCTACTTTGACAGATAAGCAATTCGTGCTTCCTGTGAGAATTGTTTCATATACTTTCATAGGTAAAGGCTGATATGGTGTCCACGGTGCGAATTGCCGGAGGGGATGAGGGATTTCTCCCATTGTATTTCTACCCCCTCTCAATATCCTTCCTGTCCCCCTAAAACGCACTCACTTCGGCGCATTTATTTAAACTAAACAATTCTGGCTATTTTAGCCACCATTTTTAAAATATACTCAAAAACTTTTAATTTACGATTTTTAAAGTCTAAATTGTTTTAAGCGCAACGGTTATTTATCCAAATTTGTAAATAAGTATTCCAGGAACTTGCAGCAGTGCCACTCCGAAACAAGAAATCTTAGCGTATCTTATATACTATAATATTAAGTGAACAAAAATGCTTATATTTATATATATATATATTATATCTAGCTTATATTATTGTTCGTTTAAATGGAAATAAACATATCTCTGAAAAATCTATAGCTTTTGGCGTTTATTATTTTCAGATGTATGATGCAGCTCATAACAACAAACTTAATTAGCAAATTTATTACAACATTATGAATAATTTATACCCAGGTCGAAGATTACAAGATTGCATTAAACAGATTTATTATGAGTCATGTTAACATGATTTATCGAAGTTTCCAGTCATGTAGCCAAGGTGTTCAATAAAACACCTTTCCTGCCTTCAATGTATGCTTATTCATTTATTTGTATGTTTATATATATCATATGTTGGAATCTATGCCTGGCTTTCTGCATTCAGTTAGATTTCTGAATCAAACAATAAGAAGCATCCCTTGCTAATTGATAACAACAACTTAGTACGCCTTTCACATTACTTTCTTTATGAATTATAAAGATTTTAAAATAGTGAGCTCGATAACACAGAAATGTCTTTTTTTTAGCTAGGAACAATTAATTCATATTTGTTCTAACACAAGCAGAATTATTAACATTATTTCTATATATTTTTCTTTTTCTGAAGAGCAATATATCCATATTTACTTTCAGGCATTACAAATCTTTTTTTCACTTTAGTTATGTTTACATAACAATAATACAGTTAATAATAAATAACGTACCTAACCTAATATACTATACCTAACCTAAATAACTTAATCTATCTAACTTAACCTATTCTTTTGTTATAAAACAAATAGACTCGATCTATCACTTATACATACAAAACAATTATTGATCGCATAACCAGTGCATAGATCACAGGCATCATACATAGATAGCATAAAAGGGCAAATAAGAAAAGGTGATATTGCTGCGCTGACTTATAATACTCAACTTTTTCTTTGTCTCAATTCCTGATCAATGGAAACTACTCTATTGAGAACGAGCTGCAAATGTGAAATATCAATTCGACCTACAATGATCCGGTAAATATCGTTACCCTACTCCAATAGTTTCGTTATGTAGTTTCTTGTGTGCCATTGTAATTTCTTTTCTCGTTGGATTATATATACACACAATTTTGAACATGTCCCCCTTATAGTCTGATCAGATATGTGCGACCGCGAGTGTAACTTAATTAGCACCACATACTTCCTTTAAACTTGCAAAGGAACACATATACTGAAGAATATATATATTGAAGAATTTCTAGTTCACTTTTATGAAATTAAAATTTATAAGAAACAGGTTATTTCAGAAACATTACCAAGGACGACGATCTTCATTTCTTATGACAAATCTAAATTTATATTACCTTCATCATCCACTTGACCTTTTTTTTAAATGTCCCGTACACTATTAATATCGAAATTAACTTTTATCAGGTTGAGTTCAAATCCAAATATATTCTTTTTGAGGAAAAAGAATTAGATTTTCTGGTCCAGACGACGAACTATGTACGTTAATTTATATTCATAACTGCACTTCTTCTATTGTCACAAACAGTATAATTATGGTAATACGAAATCTTATGGAGTATAAATGGAGTATAAATAAATTCATTCAGTTGAAGCTATGGACTATTTACTCGAATTACATTATAAAATGTATATCAAATTTGTGTACATTCGCTTAAACATGTTAGCACTATACTTGCACACACCAAATAAATAACATTAAGTGCAGGTCAAAATTAAACACGCCAAGATAAACGAACTCATACCTAACAATAAGCATATTTAAACTCATACCTAACAATAATCATATTTAAACTCATACCTAACAATAAGCATATTTAAAATTGATTTCAATGATACGATTTGTTTTTACCAAAAGCAGATCGTAACATTTTTCCCCGGCGGCTGGAAAAAATATTTTTAATTATTTTTTATTTGAAGTCCTTCAATAACTCTGTTCTCTTCTCATCGGAACAATCAAATAATTTTATGTTGGATAAGTTTTGACTAGGAACGTCTCTCCCCTTCAAATCTTTTAGACAAACAAAATTTTTACATACTTTAGTAACAACATATGGACCACTATATACTGGCATGTATTTATGTGTGATCTTTCTATACGCATCCGAAAGAAAATGTGTTTTTACCATAACTAAATTTCTCTCACATATTCCTACTGGATTGGATGTTTTTGCATGTAATTTTCGTTTTCTCTTGGTGAGCAGTCGAGGGACTACCTGAATGTGTTTAGTTGATTCTTCTAATTGTTGCAATTCCAACGGCCACGGAAATTTCTCCTGAAACCTATGACTAGCTGAATATGACAGGAACATTTCTGCTGGTGTACAATTGATGGTACTATTATAAGAATAATTTAGTAAATCTTGCACAGGTTTCAATACATCTTTCCATTTAGTATGGTTGTCATGGCACATCAGTCGAATAAGTCGATTTAGTTCCCGATGGGAACGTTCTACGATCCCATTACCTTTTGGATTGTATGGGGTCGTTAAAGTATGTTTTATACCATGTTTTCTACAATAACTTTTCCATCGTTCTGAGACAAATTGTGGGCCTTTATCAGATGTTACATGACTCGGATATGGCACTAAATAAAAATAATCCTTCTCTAGGACACGAATAATTTCTGTAACTTTAGCCGTTTTTAATGGTAAATAACACACGAACCTTGTGTATACATCTATGATTGATAAAATAAAATAATATCCGTAACTGCAAGGCAATTTCCCAACCAAATCTATACACAATTTTTGATGTGGTTTATCAGCCTGAATATGTAAATCCTCTCGAGCTATCTTTCGATTCGAAAATTTTGCTCTAGCACACAGTTCACAGTTTTTAATATACTTTACAAACGTTTGTTTTTGTTTTCTCCAAAAAAATAAAGTTTTCGCTAACTTTACACATTTATTCACTCCGAAGTGTCCCGTATTATGAATATTTTCTACTACCCGATTAATTAACAAAGATGGAACTACAAGTAACCAGGGCTTTAATTTCGAGTTTCTCACAAAAATTAAACCATTACTACATTTTATAGTTTCACATGTCGGTGTAAGCTGAAGTTTCCCTTTTAATTGCTGACAATAGGAATCAGTAGTTTGCATATTAGCAATCTCTTGTTGTTCAAACCAAGTTTCCGGATCGTAATCAACAAAATTTACGTAGTATCTTTCTAGATTATCAGTAACTTCCGGAGTATTTCGACTTAAGATATCAGCTATTTCGTTATCCCTTCCTTTTATGTGCTCAAATGTTAAATCATATCGTTGCAACTTTAACAAAATTTTTGTGGTTCTAGGATCTAAATTTTGAAGTGTAAATGCAAAGGTAACAGCACTGTTATCACAATGTACTGTGATTTTCCTTCCTAAAATATAGTAGGAAAAATGTTCGCATAGAAATAGCACGGCTAACAATTCAAGCTGGAAAATAGAATACGACATTTCGTGTAACTTTAGTTTCCTACTAGCGTATTCGATTACCAACACTTCCCCTGCATCATCATATTGCGCTAGATATCCCGCCAAATTCTCACAGGACGCATCTGAGAATACATGAAAAGGTTTCGTAAAATTTGGTTGGCTTAATGCAGGTGGCTCACTTATGAGAATACGTAATTGTTGAAATAATTCAATAAGGTCTGGGGTCAACCTAAATTTCCTGTCCTTTTTTATTAGATCAAATAAAGGTGCCGTAAGAAACGCAAAATTAGGTATAAATTTCCTTCTCCAAGATAGAAGTCCAAGAAACGATCTCAACCTCTTTTTGGTAGTAGGAATAGGGAAATTCTTAATGGCCTCATTTTGTTTAGGATTTGATTTTACTTCCTTTCCATTTATACTATGACCTAAAAATAAAATTTCATTTTTAAAGAACCGACACTTTTTGAAATTCAAAGCAAAATTACCCAATTCGAGAATTTTAAACACCTCTTCTAAATGAGTAAAATGATCTGATATATTTTGACTAAAACATAAAATGTCATCAAGATAGATTGTCACGAAATGTCTTGTATCCAATCTAAAATAAGAATTCATAACATTTTGGAAC
Organism: Thermobia domestica; assembly: GCF_964235325.1. Taxonomy (NCBI): domain Eukaryota; kingdom Metazoa; phylum Arthropoda; class Insecta; order Zygentoma; family Lepismatidae; genus Thermobia; species Thermobia domestica. The sequence continues at coordinate 134,150,156 of NC_137466.1, read as the reverse complement.
ACGCTTGGGCTAGATTTTAGTCCCATAGGTAGTACACATAGAACATACTGACGACCTAAATATAAAAAGCTAGTACATTTATACGAATCTGGGTGGAGTCGAACCCCATAGTAGCCCATTATGGCATCCATCGCACTAAAAACCTTAGCTCCGGAAATTCTTGTGAGTATCTCATTAATCGGTTCAACTTGTATCTTTGGAGAGATAACTTTATTATTAAGTAATCTAAAATCAATTACAGGCCTAATACCCCCTGATGGTTTTCGGACGCAGTGAATCGGGTTTCGATAACTGCTAGGGCTTTCTTTTGCAATACCTAACATTATCCATTTCTTAATTTCGGCTTCGAATTCAGATTGCATCGCCTGCGGTATCGGATAGATCTTACCTATGACTGGTTCGTTGTCCATTAACTCAATTCTATAAGGTTCACATTTAATCGGCTTTGGATACTCGCAAAACAAATGTTTGTATCTGACTAATAAATCTAGTAATTTTGTTCTTGTCTCAGTGTCTAAATCAGTTCGTTCTTTAATGTAATCATTCAATTCTTTTTCCGAAATTTCTCCCAAATCTTTTATATCCGGAGGTAATGTAACCCGTTCATTCGATAATTTATTATATGTATTAACTGTATCACTATCACTTAACTGTACCAATAAAACCTTTGGATAAGAAATATCCAACACTACGGTTTCTTGCCTATTGTTCTTCAAAGTTAATTTCCGATTCTCACTATCCAGAACGACATTGAACCTCACAAAGAATGGTGAACCCAGTAGTAAATCTGCTTTCATGTCTTTTACTACAAACACTGGAACGTCAAACAAATTACCTTGAATATTTAGAGTTAATTCTATCGACCCTTTTACTATGAAATTGTCTTTTCCAGCAAACGCATTTAATTGTATCTTAGATACGGGCTTCAATTTGGCTGATCGAAAAGAATTTTGTAAAGTTAACCATGTACTATAATTTAGAAGGCTAAGCTCCGCACCAGTGTCCAAGATGCAACTTAAATGTATTCCTCCTATTTCACAATTTACTGTTGGGGAGGGGTAGACTTCAAGATTTACCGTATTACTATCCTCCTCTTCCTTTAACACAAATCGAGTTAAAAACTTTAAAGCTTCTGGTTCAATTTCGAGATTTTCTTTTTCCAATTTGGTTTTCTCTTGTGGGGAGAGAAGTTCCGATGAGCAGACGCCGTCTCCCCTTAGGGGCGACTGCTTACGATGTTTTCCGACCGACAACTATTCCCGGCTAACGAGTAAGTTGGATTACCCGAATAGCCTCCTACAGCCGGATATGGTGGATTTAAAGCAGAGGTTACTGAGGTTATTACCGGTACTGATAGCTGCGAATTAAACATAGTCATTGCAGGCTGCGTATTAAAAGATGGTTTCACCCCATAGAAATTAGAAGGTAAATATGGTGAAGGAATATTAGGGATATTACTATAACTACCCAACGACACCGGAGTGGGTCCAACGTTCAAACTAGGACTCCAATTTGGATTAGTAGGACCAAATCTCCTACCTTCATTCCAATTGTTACGTCTTTGCATATTATTACAATTTCCACCTGACGAAAAATTTCGTTTATTACGATTACTATTAACCGAATTACCTCTTCCGAAATTTCTGTTTAGTTTTACAGGTTCCGTTTGTACTGCGTTATCGGTTTTAGCTTTCTTAGTTCTTTCCATGCCTGTTTGTCTAACAGTCGGTCTCTTAATTTGAGGTTTGAAAAACTCAAAGTTTTGGGTTTCTAAATTTGAGGGATGGCCCTCCATATCTTCCAGTTTTAAGGTTAGTTCCTGGACAGTACTAACCGTTCCTAATTTGAATATTTTTGCCTCTTCTGCCGGCAAACAGTCAAGAATCAAATCTTTCAGTTCCTGGTCTGAAGGCGAACTCACTATGGCGTGATAATGGTCAATTATGTACCATACAAACTCTGACAACGATGAAAATTTAGATTTATCATACCTCAGCGAGTAGAGGCGACGTTTCTGAGCTCTCTCTACTTGCGGAGATATGTATTGTAACTTAAAGAGCTTCAGAAAATCTTTAAACGTTTTTATTTTAAATTCGATACTTCTATACCACGTTTTTGCAGCACGCTCTAAACACCAAGATAGGATATACTTCTTGTCCTTTTCGCGAAGGCAGTACATACTCATTGCCTTTAATAGATCATCAAGAAATATCCTAGCTGATCCCGTTGTTTTTCCATCAAATTTAGGAAAATGGTGCAAGTTTCGTAAATATTCACCAGATCTTACTCCTGATACAGTATCAGATGAACTACTCCCATCCGGACTATTTTCTCGACTCTTACGACTAGAATTTCTATTCACCCTCATACACTGATTCACTACTACTTCTCGCTTCCGGTTACGCCTTCTACGTCGATCATCACGGCTTTGTATTTTGTCACCGTCATCTGACTTTTCATCCCGTTCACAACTTACTACTGACGTCTCAGTAGTATCTCCACTACTATTTTCATCATCCGCAAACTCTTTTAACTGAGTTTCGTACTCATTTCCTTTCTCTTTTTCTCTTACCGGCCTACCAATTTTACCTATAAATTTCGAACTTATCTTTTGATTTCTTGACGGGACCTGGAGATCCCTACTGGATCCCTCATCATGCCTCTCCTGTCTATCCAACCGAGATGAAAGATCATTAATTCTTTTACCTAACTGACTAATTTCTCCTCTGATAACATTTTCGTATTTCTCACTTATCTCATCAATCCTTTGACTAACTAGATTATTCAACTTCTTTTCCTTCTCGCTACATTTTTCTGAACTTTTTCGAAATGCAACAGCTGTATCCCGTTCTAACGCTTTCATTTGATTCAACATCTTCTCATTTGCCTCTTTTAAATTTTTACATTTTTCATTCGTCTGATCTAAATTGGCTTTACAATTTTCTTTAATACTATCTACTTCTATAGTTAGCTTAGAAAAATCCTCCGCTACAACACCTATCCTATTTTCTACACTTTCGGTTATGGATACAATACTCTCATTAACATTTCTTTCTACATTCAGCATATTTTCCTTTATCTTCTCTACATCTGTTGCAATGACATTTACCTCCTCTGAACATTTAAGTCTTACTTCGTTTAAATTTTCAGTCAGCTGTGAGGTAACTAATTTAATTTCCGACTTTACAGCAGATAACTCATGAGACATCTTTGTATCTAACTCAAGAATAGACGATTTCATACAACTAATTTCTGATTTTACAAATTTAAAATCTGATTTTACAGAGTTGATGTCCATGGACAACTTTTGTTGGAATCCTTCCATTATATTCTTCAAGCTCTCGAGGAGCGGTCCCCCTCCAATTTCGATTTCTGGTATTTGTTTCCGTGAAATTATTTTGGAAGTTTGATCCATTTCGGTATTATTTCTTTCTGCTTCAGAAAGAACGGATACATTTGGTCCAGATACAATAACATTTTCTTGAGTCTCAGAACCTGTTTCATTACCTTGTCCATTTTCACTTAGGCAGTCAACAATATCGATTCCCACTGAACATGTTTGACATACCCAATCACCATTTCTTTGTTTAATTGATTCGAGCTCTAAACTCGTTAACGTTATACACTTCAAATGAAACAATCGTTCACACTTATCACAGCAAAGAGATTCGCTACAGTCTGGAATCCTTTTACGTTTACAACATACATGAGTATCTAGTTCCATATCAACCATATTAAAGTTGATCAACATTATAATTCCATTAAAAATTCGCTAGTCACACACATCTGAACAGACAAATAAAGGGACAAAACAGGAAAGTAACAAAGATCTATCATTAACATCTTGTTGGCTTCTTAAATGCTTACCCAGTTTCACGTCGGAGATGTACACCCCACATATTTTTTTTTTACTTACTAAATTTTTATTCACATTTCTTTCCTGAGACAAATCCAAAATTAGGAAAAGGAAAAATCCTAAAGCATAAGTCACAAGTTTAAGAATAGTACTATTTAATAAATCCTGGCTGGGTCGCCACTTTAAAACGCACTCACTTCGGCGCATTTATTTAAACTAAACAATTCTGGCTATTTTAGCCACCATTTTTAAAATATACTCAAAAACTTTTAATTTACGATTTTTAAAGTCTAAATTGTTTTAAGCGCAACGGTTATTTATCCAAATTTGTAAATAAGTATTCCAGGAACTTGCAGCAGTGCCACTCCGAAACAAGAAATCTTAGCGTATCTTATATACTATAATATTAAGTGAACAAAAATGCTTATATTTATATATATATATATTATATCTAGCTTATATTATTGTTCGTTTAAATGGAAATAAACATATCTCTGAAAAATCTATAGCTTTTGGCGTTTATTATTTTCAGATGTATGATGCAGCTCATAACAACAAACTTAATTAGCAAATTTATTACAACATTATGAATAATTTATACCCAGGTCGAAGATTACAAGATTGCATTAAACAGATTTATTATGAGTCATGTTAACATGATTTATCGAAGTTTCCAGTCATGTAGCCAAGGTGTTCAATAAAACACCTTTCCTGCCTTCAATGTATGCTTATTCATTTATTTGTATGTTTATATATATCATATGTTGGAATCTATGCCTGGCTTTCTGCATTCAGTTAGATTTCTGAATCAAACAATAAGAAGCATCCCTTGCTAATTGATAACAACAACTTAGTACGCCTTTCACATTACTTTCTTTATGAATTATAAAGATTTTAAAATAGTGAGCTCGATAACACAGAAATGTCTTTTTTTTAGCTAGGAACAATTAATTCATATTTGTTCTAACACAAGCAGAATTATTAACATTATTTCTATATATTTTTCTTTTTCTGAAGAGCAATATATCCATATTTACTTTCAGGCATTACAAATCTTTTTTTCACTTTAGTTATGTTTACATAACAATAATACAGTTAATAATAAATAACGTACCTAACCTAATATACTATACCTAACCTAAATAACTTAATCTATCTAACTTAACCTATTCTTTTGTTATAAAACAAATAGACTCGATCTATCACTTATACATACAAAACAATTATTGATCGCATAACCAGTGCATAGATCACAGGCATCATACATAGATAGCATAAAAGGGCAAATAAGAAAAGGTGATATTGCTGCGCTGACTTATAATACTCAACTTTTTCTTTGTCTCAATTCCTGATCAATGGAAACTACTCTATTGAGAACGAGCTGCAAATGTGAAATATCAATTCGACCTACAATGATCCGGTAAATATCGTTACCCTACTCCAATAGTTTCGTTATGTAGTTTCTTGTGTGCCATTGTAATTTCTTTTCTCGTTGGATTATATATACACACAATTTTGAACATGTCCCCCTTATAGTCTGATCAGATATGTGCGACCGCGAGTGTAACTTAATTAGCACCACATACTTCCTTTAAACTTGCAAAGGAACACATATACTGAAGAATATATATATTGAAGAATTTCTAGTTCACTTTTATGAAATTAAAATTTATAAGAAACAGGTTATTTCAGAAACATTACCAAGGACGACGATCTTCATTTCTTATGACAAATCTAAATTTATATTACCTTCATCATCCACTTGACCTTTTTTTTAAATGTCCCGTACACTATTAATATCGAAATTAACTTTTATCAGGTTGAGTTCAAATCCAAATATATTCTTTTTGAGGAAAAAGAATTAGATTTTCTGGTCCAGACGACGAACTATGTACGTTAATTTATATTCATAACTGCACTTCTTCTATTGTCACAAACAGTATAATTATGGTAATACGAAATCTTATGGAGTATAAATGGAGTATAAATAAATTCATTCAGTTGAAGCTATGGACTATTTACTCGAATTACATTATAAAATGTATATCAAATTTGTGTACATTCGCTTAAACATGTTAGCACTATACTTGCACACACCAAATAAATAACATTAAGTGCAGGTCAAAATTAAACACGCCAAGATAAACGAACTCATACCTAACAATAAGCATATTTAAACTCATACCTAACAATAATCATATTTAAACTCATACCTAACAATAAGCATATTTAAAATTGATTTCAATGATACGATTTGTTTTTACCAAAAGCAGATCGTAACACCCCAATATATAATATAAGGGCTTCTAGATCCGCCACTGTTTATTTCCCCCTAAAATGAATAATCTAATTCGCACTCAAGGGTGGAAGAGAGTGGATTCAATGTGTCCTGTGCAAAAAATGGGTGTGTGGGTTTTGTAATGGTGGATCAAAAAATCCTCAGTATGCTTGTTACGACTGTGATGTTGACGACTAAAGTTTTTCTTTCCATTGTTACATGCAAAGATAACATACCGGTACATATGTAATTATGTTAAAAGTAAAGTAAAGTAAAAAAAATTAATAAAGTAGAGTAAAAAATAAAGTAACAATGTAAGGTAAAGTACCGTGTATGTTCAAAGTGAAAGATGTTAAAAGTAACGCTTTAGAAAAACTTGTATAGTGGTGTATAATGATGTACCACAACAAAATAAAGATTTCGTGCTTATCAAATACAGCATACTGTACCTTACACATGACCAAAACCGTGTTTTATACATTTTACATAAATTCCATGTCAAAAATAACTCCATACGTTGAGTAACTTTGACCTTCTGCAGCAAATACATAAGATGTCAAAGTAGCCCCACCCCCGGGGCTACATTGACCGGCATTTCTTAATTTCTTCCCGCCAAAACTTACTTGTAGAGACTTAGGTTAAGTAGTGGATGTGATAGCCTAGATACCTATTGTTATGATGAGAATAGTATCATTCATTGGTTGCAGAAAGTGTCCCGTGTACACATCTAAACTAGTCCAAAACATGTCAAAGTAGCCCCGTTTTACGGTGCTGAATATTAGCACCAAAATTTCGAAGACTCTAAAAGTGTTCACAGGTACAACACCTTCCCCTAATATAAATACATAAAGCAAAATATCTAAACCCAAAAAACCTGGTTTAAGCCAAAAAAGCCTAGTTTAAACTTCCCCCAAAAAACGGGTTTTTGGCATTTTCAAAAACAACCATGGTTCTTGCCAACCCTGCTTACTTTTGTATATACGAGGTTAAAAATAATCTTATTATATGCATTGGTTAATCCAATGGAATTCATAATGTAAATATGTTGAGAAGTAAAATTGTTTGAAATATCTTTTCGAAATTCATGGTTTATTTTTGAGGTTTTATATTATTATCGGCATCAACCACTAATTAAATGACTTTCTGTGTTATAGACAAGCGAAACAAAATCTGCTTTATTAATTTAAAGCAGAATTTTGAAAAAAGCCCAAAATTTCCCAAACAAAAAAGCGAAGCAGAAAAAACCGAGTTTTTTTTTTTTCAAAAAAGCCGGTTTTTTCCCGGGCCCTTGCATCTCGAGAAATGGGTGACAGCTAATTTAAAGTAATAATTGTAAACTTTTGTAATTTTATTCTGTATGTGACGACACACATAGCATTTTAATTTCGACTCTCTTCACATCAGCAATTAATCGGGTTGAATTTGTTAATGATAGACTTTCTTTTATTACTCTTAAGGGTTGGTGGTGTGATATTGTTTCAAATGTACGTACATGCCCCAACAGAAGATGAGGATGACGATATAAAAGACGCCTTTTTTAAGGAGAAGTATCATAGGTATTCGACCAAGTCACGCGATACCATATGAAATTCTATTAGAGGATTTCAATGCGAAGATATAGCACAGGATATTTTAAAACCGGTTATGGGAAAAGAAAGTCTGCATAAGGTAAGTAATGATAACGGCGTTAGTTTCGTGAACTTTGGAACATCCAAAAACCCTATCGTGAAGAATACAAAATTCCCACTTCGTGACGGTCATAAATACAAATGGATCTCGCCAGATGGAAGAATACACAATCAAATTGATCACGTTTAGTAGATAGAAGAAGACAGTCTAGCATAATTGATGTTTGCTCCTTCACAGGACTCGACTGTGACACTGATCACTATCTGGTAGCAGCGATAAAAAGAGAGCGAGATTATCGTTGAATAAAGAGAATATTCAACATCTGAAAACGGAGAAGTTAAGTTTAAAGAAATTAGAGAAGAATAGGCGAGAGGGGGATACTAGATTCAAGTGTGATAGATTCTCGTTTTTAAAAAGTTATGAGAGCACTAATGTTGAGGATACTTGGGTTCAAATTAGGGTAGCATTAACATTTCAGCAAGAGAAAAATTGGAGCACGTGGAAATACTTTGGAACAAATCATGGTTCGTCCAGGAATGCACCAAACTAACGGAGAAGGAAAAATAGGCGAAACTGCGTTGACTACAAAATCCGAAGGATGTAACTACACTAAATTTCGTAACATCAGACAGGAAACTTAAAAACTATTTAGAAGAGAGAAACGCGATTTTTTGAAAGCTTAAATTAATGAACTTGAAGCAAATAGTAAAAGAAAAAAATCGAGATATGTTTAAGGGCTCCACGAATTTAAGAAAGGGTATCAACCTCGCGCTTATATATTAAAGAGAGAGAACGGTACAATTCTTACTGATACAGATAGCATCTTAAATAGATGGAAAGATATCTTTAACGATTTGCTTAACACGCAGCCAGGGGAAAGGAAAATGCACAGCAGAACCATAACTTTCAGAACCTAGCCGAACAGAAGTAGAAATTGCTCTAAAAGAATTAAAGAAACACAAATATCCAGGTGTAGACGATATTCCGGCTGAGTTAATTTTCGCTAGAGAGGAAAACTGTGGAACAAGATACACAAACTCATTCTCCTTATCTGGACCAAGGAGGAATTAGCACAAGAGTTGAAAGAATGAATCATTGTTCCAATTTACAAGAAAGGCGACAAAGCGGATTGTAATAATTATCAAGGCATTTCTCTTGCTTCAACATCCTATAAAATCCTCTCAAACATTTTATTAACAAGATTGATCCCATACGCGGATGAAATTCTTGGAGATTATCAGTGTGGATTTACACGAAATCAATCAACTATGAACAAGATATTTACCGTTCGACAAATACTCGAGAAGAAATGGGAACACAATCCCATACATCAATTATCTATTGATTTTAAAAGGGTTACGATTCTATTAGGAGAAATATTATACAACATTCTTACAGAATTTGTAATACGGAAAAAGCTAGTTAGATTAATTAAGATGTGTTTGAACTTATCCCAAAGTAAAGTCCGAATAGGAAAGTTCTTGTCCACGAGCTTCCCCGTCGAGAATGGCCTGAAACAAGGAGATGCGTTGTCGACATTATTATTCAACTTTATTCTGGAGTACGTTATAAGAAAAATCAACGATAGCAACCAGGGCCTACAGCTGAATTGTATTCACAAGGTTATGGCGTATACTGATTATGTAAATCTGATAGGAGGAGAACAATAGAAAGAAATGCAGATACGTTATTAAATGCTTGCAGGTTTAGAAGTAAATGCAGAAAAAAAAACTAAATACATGGAAGTTCACTGGGATCGTAATACTGCAAATTATGGGTGCGTCAAAGTATCAAATAGTATTTTCGAAAAAGTGGATATTTTCAAAGATTTAGGATCAATATTAACAGACCAAAATCATATCCACGAAGAAATTAAATATCGACTCAAAGCAGAAAATTCGTGTTATTATTCAGTCCAAAATCTTTTGTCGTCGGGAACTCTATCGAGAAATTTGAAGCTCAACATATGTAGAACGATAAACATGCCTGTTGTTCTATATTGTTGCGAAACATAGTCGCTTACTTTAAGGGAAGAACACAAACTGAAAGTATTTGAGAATAACATCCTGAGACGAATATTCGGATCGAAGAGAAACAGCTATGGGGAATGGCGGAAACTTCATAATCAGGAACTGCGTAATTTATACTCTTATGACCAAACATTGTTATGGTCATCAATTCTAGGAGGCTGAGGTGGGCAGGTCATGTAGCGAGAATGAAAGAAAGTAGGAACACTTTCAGTTTTGACTGGAAATCGAATCGAAAAACGTCCATTAGGAAGACCTAGGAGCAGATGGAAGAACAATATTAATATGAATCTCGCAGAAATACGAATACAAAGTAGAAACGATTCAATTTGGTAAGGACAGAAGTGATTGGAGAGGTTTCATGAATGCATCATTGAACCTCCGGGATCTGTAGGCCATAGATGTAGTTAGTTCTTTTACGGTAAAAATATTTTATGAAATATAACGGAAATTCAGAAGGTTTATACTGTATTTTGTATATGTAGATAGATAAAAAAAAAAGGAGCACAACTGATACGTATGCATAGAAAACATATCCTGACGATACAGCTAGTTAATGGAGAAATTATTTCAATAAATTTCTTTGAATTGGAAGCATTTCATATGTAAATGGAATAATAAAAAAAGTGTAACTGGTAGTGACTAGTCTTTGAAAAAGACGAAATTCGTTGGGTTAAGTTCTTACCCTTTTAGCCCCTAATTTATGGTTTCAAGTATGTTTTTATTCCCTTTGTTTACCTTTATTTTTAACAATGTCGCGCAAACAGCAGCTTGTGTGTGTCTCTTCTCTCATTTTCATACCTTCATACTGTCGTGATTAATCCGATTGGATAGAAAAGCGTGATTAACTAAGCAAACTGATCACTATCAAAACGCTGAACACGTATTTCAGACTTCGGCCGTTTCCGATTTTGAAAACACTCCTACGTACACTATAAGCCACTACTCGGCACCTTGTATATCACATCGTCATTAACGAATCATAATAACTTTCTTTAAGTTATAAGTAAAAACTTGTTTTGACTCTTATTGAAAATATTAGGTTGCGAGCGGAGCGAGCAAGAAAATTTTTAAATGTATTTCTTTGCAAACTGACAATAATATTGATTTAATAGGACGCCAATTCTTTTACGGGTCGCCGCGTCATTTACTCTTTCCCGACACCTTTTCTTTTTTCTTGCTCGTTCGGCGTCCGCTTGCTATCAGCGCCCGGGCAACCGTCCCGCTCGCTCCCCCTATAGCTACGGCTTTGCTTGCGGGACAAGTTTGTAGTGTACGGCTGTCACCATACGGGAAAGGTTAAAGGCAGCTTGCCTGAGAGCTGTTGCCCTGCGAAAAAAGATCATTCTCACAGAGGCACACAAAGCGAGATGTTTATAATGGGCAGAGTGGAACGTTGAACTCTCTCAGTCATACTGGGATTTAACTATATGGAGTGATGAGAAGGTATTCCTGTTCGATCAATGAGGGAGACTCATAGGTCACAAGGGACAAGATATGTGCCTCAACATGTAGTGTAGACAGAGTAATACAAGGAAATTGGAGCACACATCTGGGTCCACATGCCAAACGTTAGCCCAAGAGAGCGTGTGCCGGGGTGAATGGCAGCCAGGTTTATATTGCCTGAAGAAACCTTGCTACCATCTTTTCTTACAAATTTTCCACACCAAGAGACATTTATGTTCATGCACGACAATGCTGTGCATACATCCAGACGTATATAGGCATGACTGCAAGAACATCCTAAACTCATTTGCGTGGCCTGCCCTCCACAGTCTGCTGATCTCAACCCAATGTAGCATCTACGTGGTTTCAGGATGTAGGAAAGATTAGAAAGACGAGATGATAGAAACTAGATTATTCTAGAAGCCCATATTCTAGAAGTATGGAGTTCTATTACAATAAGCTCGATGACTTTTCTGCACTTGTTGCAAGCACTCAGGAGTGACTGTGTGCCGTAGGAATTTGTGGTGTCTGATCTCTATTTGGCCGTCCATGTTGGTTTAATAGTGGTCGAACATCGAAACGGTGGGTTCTCTCGAGGTTCGTCAGTTTCTTCCCACCTCATCATTCCACAACTTTCGTCGTTCATCAATAACTTGCATTTTCCTGTCTTCTTGAGTTTTAGCTAAATTAGCGTGGAACGTTAACACTATTTGACCTTGTTGCTCCTGAGCAACACGAAAGTTCTATATTTTTCCTCACGAGCATATTTATTGTAAGTCTTCCGATTGGCGGTGATGCCAAGATGCTAAATCTCTTTTGTTGGATTTTTTTTTTTTTTTTTTTGCGCTCCGGGAGTTCGCAAATTTGGCCGTAGATAGGGATGCGCACGAGACGAGTCGAGACAGAATTTTCTGATAAAATTCGAGTCGAGACACAGCTCTTCCACTAGAAAAATATACATTTTTCGAGTCGAGACATCGCTTTTACAGCACATTTTCGAGACGAGACAGCCTCAAATCTTGTCTCGTGCGCATTCCTAGCCGTAGATGTCTCTAGAATATTGACGTGTTTCCAACGTTTGGCGCCTTGAGTTTCCGTTTTGTTTGTTTAATTGTGTGCAGAACTGAAGAAATAAAAGTTTAGTTTTGCGATTTCACTAGAAGCTAGGTGAAGGCTCACTTGATGTAGTGATCCGCTGCAGCTGACACTACAATTAATATTATTAGTTATGTTAATACGTCCATTTTATTTCAATCTATGTTATTATTTTGATAGTTGTTTGTTCATTATTTTTAAAAAATATATGTTTAAAGTTACGATTTTTACGAATGTAAAATCAAAAAGCGAAATGGAACAAATTTGCATCTCAAAAAGTAGAAGTTTGATATAAAATAAACAAACGAATGTATAGATGTACAAACACTAACGTACGGAAAAAGAGTCTGCATATTTTAACTAGTGTATAAAATCTGAAAAAAAAAAATCGTTGATTGTAAACACAATTCTCTAATATTAGGAAAAGAATCAACGTAAGGTATTATTTATTATTACTTTTAACATATATATTTCAATTTAGATTTTGGAGAGAAGATTGGCATTAAAATGCAAAATCACTAGAAGAGCAGGTTCGGAGGGTGGAAACCTTTCCCCCTCATAATACATTAGCCACTCAAGATGAAAGACCTAGAATTATAACAGTTACCGGTACCTATTAACCAAATTCTCAGTATAATTTCAATTTGGCATTGACTGTTACAACGTTCAGATAATTGGTTCATATACCAAAGAAATTAGTATCATGACGGAACTGACGTAGTTTAAGACATACTTTATTAGAGTAAGCATTATGATTTATGTGGCATCATATGTGTATATAATGGATAAAATAGCAGCAATTGTAGTATGCAATATTTCTGATTTCATCTGTAGACACCATACTCGTGATTTCCTCTGTGTTGACATCTTAGTGTCCCTGGCTAATTCAAATATATTCAGTATATAATTAGTAATCTCGTGTTACATCGATGTATGCATAGATGTGTATATGTTGTATAAAGTAGAGTGAAAAATATAAATGGTACGGAATTTTTAAAGTATACAATAAATAATAATTACGACTATAGTAAATGAATGATGAATATAGTAAATGAATAATTAAATATAAATAATAATAAAGATAAAACTGCGTAAATAATGATGAAACGATAATATTAATAGCAATGCTTACGTCTGAATGATTACAAGATTGATCCAGTCTAATGCCAGGCATCTAAATGAGGAAACGAGTAACATCAATAAATGCGCTTATAGAGTAACGGTGATTTAAGAATGTTAAGATATACGATTATGAAATACTACAAATTATCCCGTGAAGACTCGATAGTACAAGTTATGAGCTCTAATGCCGTTGTTATTTATCATGCCATATAACTTAACTATTTTCCTAGTGAATTGAAACATCTTAAGTATTATGAATAACTGGAGTCCAAAACTGAAGACATCAATATTATTACCAGGTTATTAAGGTAATTGTTCACCACTACGTCTGCCGTTGTAACGTTATTATCAAATGTTGTAAGTAATACTAAAATTGATAAAGGTTATGTTGCTATTGTGAAAATGCTATTAACTTGCCAGATTTACCTTGAAGGTGTTATTTTATTTATCTTCTAACCTATTGATTTCCTTTGTTTCATATCAAATGTACAGTTCTGTTCTACGATATTAATCCATTGAGAATATAATCTCATAGTGAAGTTGTTGTTAAGATCATTTCAAAATTATCAATTTTGTGTTTAGAGTGTAATATCGATTTCGCAGAATGTGCCAACGATAATAATATACAAATATGTATGTTCTAATCAGAAAATCGAATTCACGTGACGCATTTATCCCGCAACAACGAATCTGGATTGCTTTAACATCTTTTCCGCGGCGATCGCTGCGGTGGCGACCTAATAACTGGGCTACTTAATTTCAGTTTCCCCCAGGCGATGGAAGGACGAGACAAAAAAAAAAAAAAAAAAAAAAGAAATTTTTAACGTTGCGCGAACAACAAAAATTAGATTTAGTACAATGTTTATGTAAAATATTATGGCAATATCTAACTCACTAAAGTAGTAATTACGGCTTTGAAAACTGTGTTGCTTGAGAGCAACAATGCCAGAATATGGTGTATTTCAAGACCGTATCCTTGTATATGGAAATTATATGGGACATGCCGATAAAGCTAGCACTTTCACAAGCGTCCCTCTCCCGATCTTGGAAGCAATCACCAACATAGTCAGGGATGTAGATAGGGGGCCATGGGAACACGGGTCCCCCAAAATTTAGCTTGCCCCCTAATTGTCATGAGTTTACTATATATTTGTTTGTAAACTCACTATATAATTACTGGCCCAAGTCGTTTCCATTTGCAAATATGCCCCTCAAAATCAGAACTTTGGCTATGTTACTGCACATAGTGTAAAATAGTGCATTACCGCAACTACCAGTTTGTTACGATTGCGCAAGCACTGGTTTTCTCGGTTCGTCCATGGGGTTTGAATTTATTACGACCATTTGTTTGAAACAAACAAAAGTAAGGGAAGTGTTTCAAATAAATTTATGGTTAGCAGAACAACGCATTACGGACTTTTTATCAACTAGTCCCAGGTTCGATTCCCTGTGGGGGCACAATATTCTTTCGGATCTCACGTTGAACTGAAAGTCTGTCCTTAGGACGTCATCATTCAATGAAAAACAATGACAAACCACCAGAGGTTCACCTTGCCTAGTGATCCGTGAGTAATTGTTTTGTAGGCCTATCATCAGAAATACGTATATTCGCAAACTACATGCCTCTGTTTATGTAAGAATATAATGACAGTGTATAGTTATTTTGGTATTATCATATATTATATATATATATATATATATATATATATATATATGGGGGGATTTGTATATCCCACACATATCTTTGTAGAAGAACGTAATCAGAATGTAATTGCTTGATATTTAAGTAGATCATAGCCAGCAAACAAAAATACACATAAAGAATGGGAGATGTTACACGGGCATTGTTGCTTGTGGGCAACATATCACATTTCATTTATTGTAAACAATAAATTCATTTTCATCCTAAATTTTGAATTTAGTGCCTAAAATATGCAAATCACCCAAATTTGAAATTTTTAACAACTCTTTCATGCTTTGCCATGCCAATAAAAGGGTTATACTAAAGGATTAATTTTATTTATTTTTTTATTTCACGCTTGTTTCGATGGTTTTAGTTTTCCATTACATAATTATTACATCAATAACTCTGGATGTGCGAACAAGAAGTTCTCGTTCCGCTATTGAAAGTGTCATTGTATTTTCATGTTCTACTCATTTCTTCAAGAGAAAGAAATGATTAATATTTATTCTCTTCGTTCGTTTTATTTCTCCGGTTTATCTTCGAGGTTGTGTAAGTTTCATTTCTATCTGTAACTGAAACGCTCCTTTTTTCGAATGGGAAGAATAGATTTATAAAAGCATTCGAACCCCTTTCCCCTCTTATGACACACAAAATGAAAACGTAATGATAAAAATCCGTAATGTTACATTCTTTCTGCTCATACCTATCAATCGATGGAGGCTGAATTTGAACTTAACCCTTAGACTACCAACGGGACACATGTATCCGATGAAAAGAATTGAAACACAATTTTGATTTTTAAATTGTAAAACACCTGTAATCAGGGTGGGATCCAGGATTTTCTGAAGGGGGGGTGCACCATACTTACCAAAATAACCAATTTCATTGAAACTCTTCAAAGTGACATGTGACAATATTCTTTACACCTGATACATAGAACGCGGGGGGAGGGGTATTTTAAAGAGGGTCACAAATGATATGAAGGAAAAAATGTTCTCTTCCTGGCTTCTGTTTTCTTCCCTACTTGACAAATGCTATATTACTTTGTTTGGTGAATCATTTTCCTTCAACCTTCAGAAAATGGACTTAAACTATTGCTTTCGTACAACCTCTCTTTCTTTCAAGCCTCAAACGGAAACATGACGGCAGAAAGTTTCGAAAAGTGTTGCTATTTTCAGTGCTAGCTTCTCATTTTAGATAATGTATACTTAAAAGGAAGGAGGATGCATGTGCACCCCCCTAAATCCGGCCCTGCCTGTGATATATGTCCCATCCCTTAGTCTCCCCCCACTCCATATGAACATAACCCATCATGACTAACTTATAACAAACCTATTTAAGATGTATAAGGTATATATATATATATATATATATATATATATATATATATATATATATATATATATATATATATATATATATATATATATATATACATACCTATCCTTATATTGACAAAAATTGATGGTTTAAGAACGGTATCAAGAGTTACTTAACCTATACTACTCTATCGTACGCTACCCTAATCTTATCTACTCTTTCCTACCCTATCCCACACTTGGTTCAAGGGCCAAACGTTGGATTTAGGATTTAACAGAACAGTATTTGTGTGAAGTTAAGCATAGTTTGCAGCCAAACGTTATGTAAAAGAACTCAGTGGTAGAGCGTTCACCTCTGGTGCTTAGGGTCCCAGGTTCGATCCCAGCTCCCGCCAAGTGATCTTTGTGGTGGACAAACACCGTGTGCGTGGGTTTTCTCAGGGTTCTCCCGTTTCCTCCCACTTTCTTCATTCCACCATTTCATTCATTTCTCATCTTTACCGTCTTCTTTAGCCTAGCCGGCATAACCGTGGGACGTAAAACGCAAAGATTTCATTTCATTATGTAAAAGAAAGGGAACTGTTCCCCTCAAACCCACCCTTACTTGAAAATGTAGTTTGAAAAGCAGAAATTACTGATCTGTTAGTTTTTTTTTTTTTTTTTTTTTTTTAACACTGCCTTCACTATCTGGACCCCAGTTATAACATATTATCCACATTTGATTTGATTTTGAGTTAAGTGTCTCCAGCAGCGAGACTATATGAAGCGTGGACCTACCTACAGCTTAACGTGAAATCCGAACCACTTGAGCTCTCGCCGGGAATCTACCCCGAGTCTTCCACGCTATCGCACTTACCATAGCACAAAACTGCGTGCATCTATACATTCTGAAATATCAGACACCTAGCTTCCTTTTCATTAGTTAATATGGCTTTCTTTTTTTATATAAAAAAAGGATATGTTTGTTTGCCAGCAATAGGGTATGGTCCCTTTCCCGAGGAGTGAACTTCGCTCTTCTTCTTCTTCTTTTTCATATCTAGTATTAAAAGTTAACCACATGGTACGCGAATCAGTTTTTAGTTTTTACACGCACTTTTTACCCAATCAAACACATAATATTGGGTGACGTCATGTCGTAAACGTCATAGTTTTATGTAACTTCCGATTATTCGTGGATAAGTTAATCCTTTCTCACTAATTGTTGGTGCAACGATGTAAGGTTCTTATCCAAAGATAAAAATAATCAACGGATTATCTTATCCGATCTTAATCTTCAATTAATGCAACTGAGCATCAGTGTTTTTTAAAAAAAAAATCCTTTCATTCAAATGAAATAACCTTCATGAATTGTCGTATTAACCTTGTTAATTTCCGCTAGCTATTAAAGAAATTTAATACAAATGCATTAGAAAGTTAGATTTAGTGTTAATAGTATTTAATGTTAAGAATTGTTCGTAAATGTGATTGGGAATTTGAGAAGAGTTTGTTAACTATTTATGTGCAAGTGTATGCCATGTTAACCATTTGCTAGGAAGTTGAAGTTGAGTTCCAAATTTAATGAAGAGTCTTGTTATCTGAACCTATTTCGCGTATGTTATTTGAAATTGATAGACGTTCCATTCCATTGATTGTTTTCTTACTTAGTTTATGGGAATTGAACCAGTTTTATGGTTTTATGGTATCTTTTGTATCTCGTTTGATTTTTGAAGAAAGAAATAAAAATAAAAGCAATCTGAATCAACCTTGCGTCGTGAAAGTTTCCCATATGTTAAAGAATCTTGAAGAAAGAAAAAAAACAGGAAAAAGAAACTGTATAATAACAAAGTTATGAGGAATATTTAACAGTCTTAATGATTGAAAGTTATTATGATTATTATTTGGAAAACAACTTACATCCGTTATTGTTACGTATACTGTATCTTCAGTTAAAACAGTTTTATTATCTAGATTTTATTCCAACAAATGTTGTTACTAAGCACTTCGGCAGTATGTATGACGAAAGACAAATCCTACACACAAATTAACAAACTTTTTTTTTCTCATAACATTGAAGCAATAACAGAAGATCAGAAGCACAAATGTATGTTATGGAGATACAGGGGCGTCGGAACCCGGGGGGGAGGAAGATACTCGTTTTGCCCCTCACTTTCAGAATGTAGAAACGTCACACACTAGTGATTATATGATTTTTTTTTTATGGCAATGTGAAAAAATTATCTGTTCCAGATTCATCTTTCTCTTTGAGACATGGGACAGAGTGCTTTTTCTGACTCCATATTAGACAGAAAGGTTTAGGGAAAAGAACTGAAGATTCTCTTTATTTCCATTGTTGTACATTTTCAAAACACTGTAAATTCTTTAAGAATTGTCGTTTATGTAATCATAGTTCTGAATATGGAACGAGTCGTCGAATGAGATTTTCAAATTTAAAAAAAAAGAAAGTTTAAATGCGTTAAATATATTTTCTATAAATTTAAATTAGTGTTCATACGAAGAATATGCAGAGTGCAGTAAGTTTTGTACTAAGACGGAAAAATATATCCCTGGTTGGGTGTCTTAGGGGAAAATCTCTAATCAGATTCCAATCTAACTACAAACGAATTCAAATTACGTTAGAAGAAATCATCAATAATACAAGTGGCACTGGTCTAAATGACGATCGAAAAGTAGTACAGAAAGGGTATTTGAATGAATAAATTCGAAATGATGTTTTTTTCTGATAGTCAGTATACATGCTTTTGTAGGGACGTATGCAGGGGGTGGGTCCTGGGGGTCCGGACCCCCCTGCCGAAATTTCGACTTTTGTGTGAATTTAGCCTAATTTTAGATTCAATTTTAGGAATTTTAATATAAAATACCCTCATATTGAGTTTGGACACCCCGAAATAAATTCCTGCGTACGCTACTGTGCTTTTGTACCTTGCAAAACAACTGATAAAAGTGCTTCAAAATTCTGAAGCTTCTGCTTCTGGAGCTAAAAGAGCAGCAGTGATTCTAGAGAATACTCTGAGAAATCTACGAACAGACAGTGCATTTGAAAACATCTATAAGAAAGCAAAGGAAAATTTAGATAGTCTGCACTTGAAATTGCCCACTTCATCAAGAACAAAGAAAACACAAGTTAGGTTGGAACAGACTAATAACCCTTCTAAAGCAGCTACCCTACAACCTATATCAGATCTTCGAAAAAAATACTTCGAAATCATTGACTACTTGCTGAATGAAGTGCAGCGTCGTTTGAATTAGCCAGGCCTCAAACAACCTCATAAAACTCGAGAAGATACTTCGTGAAGGAGCTGTATGTGATGGTGAGTTTCTCTCAAGAGATTATTTGAAGCAAGAATTCGGAGTTCATGCCTCAGATTTTAACCTGGATAGATTATGCGCTCAGCTACTTTGATGACCACCAGCATATTAAAAACTATTAGTGCTGAAACCTCAACTGTTCGCAGCTTAGGGCAGCGCTTCCCAACCTTTTTCAACTTGCGGAACACTACAGGTGTAACTTTAATTCTCGCGGCACACTCATATAGATATTATTTGTAAATATGAAATACCATGGTAATTCTTTTCTGTGATTACTGATCTCCTTCTCACAGAGAAGAAAGCTCGATCACTGGTTTTCCTCCATGGTAAATCATTATGCTTATTTTTCATTCTAATTTAAAAACAGAAAACAATTGCAATGAGATATAGGAATCAGGTTTTTAAAAGTACACCTTTTTCGAAAACTCTATCCAACCTTTCACTAAGAAGGAAGATAATTAAATAACGAACGAACAAACAAATCTCTTTTACTTTTAAAACACAAAGTTAATTTGTATGCATGTTTGCTTTGTCGAAAAGATTGAATGATATTTTAAAATTTCAAGTTATGAAATAGTCTGCAACAATAAAGAAGCAATAATGATAAATAATGATAACAAATATTTTTTTCAACATTAAAAATGTACAGAAAAGTACGAAACTTAAAATTGTAGATTTATAGTAGAGGAAATAATATGAAATGCACATACACATTTTCCCCTTTGTCTTGCAATTTGATTGTTATAGAATTAATAATTTTGTTTCGATTTCCTCGCGGCACACCGGTTGGGAAACGCTGGTCTAGGGACTTTCGTTCTTACTGTGCGAGCTTCTTTAGTATCTTGCAAAGATCATTCAGCTCTTTGCGTCGTCTAACGATATATTTGAGAACATCCATGATGCAGAAAAGAATATGGCTCAGTGATAGAACATTCACCTCCGGTACTTGGGGTCCCGGGTTCGATCCCACCTCGCGCTGTGTGGACTTTGCAGTGGACAAACACCGTATGCGTGGGTTTTATCTGGGATCTCCCGTTTCCTCCCACTTTCTTCAATCCACCATTTCATTCATTTCTCACCATCACGGTCTGCTTTAGCCTAACCGGCATAATCGTGGGACGTAAAACTCAAAGATTTCATTTAATTTCATTTACCAATAGCAACATAGTTTTCCTAGTAATCCTGGAGTATTACAAGAATAAAATCGCAAACTATTTTTATAGCATACTAGCAGCGTTCACCCCGCTTCGCTGGGGTCACCCCGGAACGCAATAAACTTTGTTACTTAGATAATTTTTACTTTTTCGCTTTCAAGTGATATGATAAAAACCATAGAAGAATGGAGTAAATGTTAACATTATATCGCCTGTCATTTATGTTAACCCGCCGAGTGACACGGTCATGTGGGTTGCATATAAATACGGTTAGATTTAGCTATGATGAGCTAACAAAGGATTTGTACGTTATGGACACTTGAATGGTCAATTATCTCAAGACACTGGTAATTGAAAATTAAAGTGATATGATAAAAACCATCTAGGGTCCAAATCTTAATAACCCCCCAAAAATGAAAGAAATTGGTTCAGCCGTATTAGCGTGATGAGCTAACAAAGGATTTGTACGTTCTCTTTTATATATATAGATTCTTGTATGTTTATTATAACTTGTTACCATTATATGTACGTACCTATACCTAGGTATATACTTCATTTGGGTATCATATGGATATAGGTAAAAAGGTAATAGGGATAAGAGACAAGATGCGAAATCCTGGGGGAGTTGGGGAGGAACTTCCCATTCAAGATTTTTCGAAGGAAATTTCCTTCTCTGGGAGTGAATAAAGTGACATTATTGTCAGAAATTTGCAAATGAATTACGGTAATTCATTTATAAATATCTCCTATATAATTAATAGGTGGTACCCTTCTACCGATCCTCCTCAGTCCTCACCTCACTTTAAAAACAAAACGCCACGTCTACCAAATGTGTATCCTACCCATCCTGATATATGATCCTCCAGCATGGCAATGTTACATGCGCCATCTCCAGGTGGTCCAAAACAAAGCAACCAGAGCAATAGACATGGACACCTGTATCCTACAAATTCATGAAGATCTGGAAATTCCTCATCTACACGAATTCCTACACTTTCACTCAACAAAGTTCTGGACGAATATTTCAATCTCAGCAGACCCAGCCATCGCGACTATAGGCACCAGAGAACCGCCTCGAAGACTCTATAGAATGCCAAGAAGAACATACAAGGATCTGCGACTGTTGCGATCCCTACGACCAAATACGTGAATCAAAATCAAAACAACAAGCTCCAACTCAGATAGATGACAAGGGTTTCGGCTCGAAACTTCTTACTCTCTATCGCCACGAAATTTCAATGATCAATAGGTGAACTAATGGTTAGTGGTATCTAATCTTACATAGTTCAGTCGAAGCATTCCAGTGAGAAGAGCAATTTCTCTTTTAACTCTTGTCTCTTCTTCCCTTCTATACACTCACCCTATAAGAGATTTAGACCTATAGCATTCCAGTTGGAAATCTTTAACAAAAACTACTTCATGTTAGGCCAATAAGATTGATCCAGAAGAATAATATAAAATTGTTAATTTTTAAATCAAAAACGCCCTATTAGATCAGATTCGCTCAAGAAACTTTCCCACTGGTTAACTGTTAGCGTGGCTTTGAAACTTCATATTTCCTAACCCAAAAGATTGGTTACATTTAATGGAGAAAAGACTTACAAAGATGTATCAAATACTGAGGTGAATTATCTCTAAAAGCCTTTTTTTTTTTTTTTTTTTTTTGTATGCTGCAGACCTTAAGGTGAGGAAAGTGTGACGGTAATTACAGCTTTCTACGTCAACCTGTCAAGTACCTGGAGCAATTTAAAGACAGCACATCTACTTGAACATTACTCCAAGGAGCTGGTGCGCGATGTTATTAGTTTTTTATGGGCCAAGTTAGACAGACAAATCTTATATTTATTGAGAATAGGTGGAGGTCTATGAAGAGAGTGTTATGTCGCAGAAACAAATGTTATGTGTGGTACAACTCATTCGCAGTGGTAGGATTACTGTGACAGATGATGGCATAAGTGCCACACCAGCAACGTTCATCACCGACAGGAATGTGTGTGACGTAGATGCGATTATTCGTGAAGACAAAAGAGTGAGGCTGTACAACAGTGCAGATGGACTGCAAATCTCATATGGTTCACCGAGGAGTAATGTACACTTGCCTTCAGGACAGTGTGAGCGCGCTGGGTGCCAAAATATCTAAGTAAGGACCAAAAACACCTTAGAACAGGGTATTTGCTGATCCACCTCCCACGATATGCCCATGAAGAAAATTCCTCCCTTCCTCACATGATAACGAACGGTGAAGCTCCAATATCTCTATGAACGCCTGAATTAAAAGGCCAGAGCATGACATGGAAACATTCGTCGTCACCACTGGCCAAGAAATAAAAGACCACGACATCTGTCAAGGAAATAATGGCAACTGTGTTTTGGGACTGTCATTATATTATTTCTGGCAAGGATACGAGCATTACTGCGAACACGTACTGCTAAACTATGAACAGGCTGACAGCAACTATACATCAGAAACAAAAAGGGCCACTATGAGAGGCAATATTGTTGCTGCACGATAACGCATGACTATGTGCAGCCCAACGGACTGTTACACACATCAATTCGGAAATCAGCTTCAATTGGGAAATTCTTGACCATACTCGGTATAACCCTGATTTAGATCCTTCCGACCCTAAGAACCCATCGATCTATGGGAAACGTGGAGCAACATTCTTTACAAAGGGCATGGACGATTTGGTGTCATGTTGGAATGCATGTTTGGACCGTAATGGTGTCTATAAGGAATGTTAGTGTAATACCATGTATCAAACATGATACAGTTTCAGATATTTATATCTGCATATTTTTCACTAAATCGAAAATTCACCTTACTTTTTGGTACACCTTTGTACTAATAAAAGGAAAGAAAGCGCACACAGACACATGTAAATAACTATACAGTGAAAGATTGCAATGTACATCCTACTACTATGTCATGTCCAATAACGGAGATAAAGTTTAATGTCTAACTTGGAAGAAATCGACCATCGGATCACGTACACATATTGTTCGCTAATCAACGCTAAAGATTTTCGGAGTGAAATATTTTCTCTTAAGTTTCATAGAAATGCATTTCCACACGTTAATTTTGATCTTCATGGAGATTTTATTGACTTCCAAGCATATCTTTAGAAAATGATTGAATGTTTCCGTGAATTGTAAAACGCACTAAAACCAATTTTTAATTATTCAACAAAGATGGAAGCAAAACGTAAAACAAGAAACAGTTCTTGTGTTTCATATCTCAAGCGTGAAACAACTATTACCAAGTATTAACCAAACCGTTCTATAATCTTTTTTCTTCTGTAAATATGTTCAGCAAGGAAACTTCTTAACCACATTATCAAACAATATATTTGCTATAAATTATACAATTAATCTATATGTTTAGAAGTTTTTTTAAAAACACTCTTTGCTTTCTAAATCTTCTTTATGTGCTTACCGGCTGATAAGGGGGAAAAACCGCCATATTTCACATCATTAAATAAAACGGATGGAGGACAATCGCACTAACATTTCTCGCTCTTATTTCTAAATTAAATGAGTCATACTGTAGTTATTACTGAAACATTTCGATGAAATATGAACGAAACTATAATACATTTTTTGAAAATGTTCGATGAAAACTTACTCCTCAAGAGTAAACTACTCCTTATGGATTCTTCATAAAAAAAAAAATGACATGCCATATTATAGGTTTGTTATTGAAATATGAACCAAACCGTTTGATTTTTTTTTTTTTTTTTTTTTTTTTTTTTTTAGAATAAACAGATTCCAAAAATAAACTACTCTTATAGATATCTACAGAAGAAACGGGTTACGCAACGTAATAAGATTATTAATTAAATATTTATGGAATCTGAACAAAATCGGCTGTAGTATGTAGTTTTTAAGGAAACCGTCCGAGGGTAAACTGCCGCTTGTTCGCTTTTGAACGTTTCTGAGGGAAGCTGTTTATGCTGCGTTTTAGCGTTCTTAATGAAATATATAGGATATTTATGAAATAAGAAAATCCCCTGAGCAATTTTCGAGAAAATCGTCCGTAAAAACTCGTCAATGAACAAACTATCCCTTTTAGAGCAGGAGTGATTTTCCCATATTATAACATCATTAACGAGGTATTTATTAAATATTAACAAAAACGTCTGCGTCACAGTCGAGGAAACAGTTCGAGAAAGCTCATTCCCGAGAGTAAAAAGCTTGTTGTGGAGTTTTCCAGTAGAAATTACGCACATTGTAGGACTGTTTGTGAAAAAGAACTAAATCATTTAAATAAAAATAGTTAATTCGTAAAGAAATACCCCAGGAGTACTATTCTCAATCTTTCCTAGAGAAACAACTTGTACCGAATTATAGGATTGTTAACGATATATAAATTCACGGATTTTATTTGGGTCTAGAATCTGTAACTGAAGTCCGATTTTCATACGGTTTGTGACAAATGATCTAAGAAGGATGGGAGATTTATGGGATTATGTTTACTGGTTTAAATTCATCCGGGGGAATATCGGTCACGACTCAAGAAAAACAGCAAATATTCGCCAGTGTACCTTACAATTAGAATAAGATTTTGTATTTTTAAAGCAAAATTACAGAATACAAATTAAATGTTAGTGAGAATACAAATTAAGTGTTTGTGCTAACACCTATAAATCAAATTTTAAAATGCTATAGCCGGTTTCTTGCGACACACGACGAAGAGATTTCTTGGGCGACCTAAGGAGTCGATAACTGACATCTTCCACAACACCCGCCTGCGGGGTCCGATGCTTCCCTATCTCGCCCAGAAGCGGTCCTGTTTTATTCCGATTTATTGACTAGCGACCAGTGTTGGGCAAAATCAATTGAAATCAATTGCAATTGATCAATCAATTGAAAGTAATTGCTCTGAAAATCAATTGCAAATGATTTCAATTTGTAATTGACAATTAATTTCAATTGCAAATGAATTCAATCATAAAACCTGCAATTAAATTTTCGTCAATTGTTAATTGGTCACCAGGCAATTGAAACTTTTAATTGTTAATTGTCAATCGCAAAGAGTGCAATTGAAACATTTAATTGTTAATTGCAATTGACAATTGAAACTTGTAATTGTTAATTGTAATTGTTAATTGCAATTGAAGTCAGCAATTAAAACTGAAGATAAGAAGATGTGTGTATATTGTGTTGTCCACTCGTTACTGTTTTACATATTTCAAATAAGGTACTTCGCAATAAGAAATGCTGGATAACTAGCATCCCTTCGCCCCCCTGGGAAGAAAAGCCGCGAAACTAAGTATTTTTTTAATATATTATGTTTATGGTTTTATCCCCCTCGAAAGAACTCCATATGCCCGTCATGCATACAATAGGAATGGGCACGAGCGAGTTCGAGCGAGTTTTCTTTAAAACTCGTCTCGACTCGAAGCAGACATCTTTGAGCTCGACTCGAGAACTCGGCTCGAAAAATTTTCCCCAACTCGACTCGAATTCGGATCGAGTTTCCAGTCGAGTCGAGCCAAAAGGAGCCAATCCGAGCTAAATCCTTTTTGTAGTTCCAAGTACTACTCTCTTCAAGTATCCTACATAGACAATATAATTATCAATGATACTACTACTATTACTATAACTAATTATTATTATAACATCGTGTACCTGTATAAACATGGAATATAGGCGGTTTGTATCTGAATACTAAAAATTAGTTGACTGTCGATCTCGGTCGTCAAGAAAACGTCAGGAGGCAAGGACATCAGTCACGAGGTTCTAGGTTTGAGTTCAGGAGGAGCAAGCATTCGGGTTCGAGCCAAAAATTGTTAAAAGTTATAGGAGTCCAGCCAAACATGTTCAAAACTGCTCGACCCTGGTTTAAGGTTGTCGCCGACTCAAGCGGCTCGCTCACAACTCATTCGCTTATCAAGCCGAACCGAGAAGTCAGCCGAGTCAACAGTTCATCCAACCGAGCCAGCTTGAGCCGATGGCTCACACGAGCCGAACCGAACCGAGCTGATTGCTTACCCCAACCGAGCCGGTTAGAGCCATTGGCTCCAATCGAACCGAGTCAATGACTCATCCCTACGAGCCGGCTCAAGCCATCGGCTCAATTGAGCCCAGTCGATGGGTCATCCCAACCAAGCCAGCTCAAGCTGTACGCTCAGTTGAACCGAGCCGAGCCGGTTGACATCACTATCCCGGTTGGACTTCTACTTTGGCTAAAAAATTGGTCCGTGCAGTTCTCAGCCTTGATGGTAAGAACTACAGTATATACTTATATTGGTGCTCACGGCGTCATTAACTTGTTCCCCCACCAACGAATTTCGAGATACTTTGTTTTGCATCTTTATTGTGTGGTTTGTGTCGCTTTATGCGCCTATTCCCACATTTTGTGCGTCACCGGAAGTGGGTCAAAATGGGCCTACAAATATGGCGGAACAAGTTATTACTGTTCCGCCACCAATTAATTTCGAGGTCGTTTCCTTCACATCGTGTTGTGCCGTTTTGTGCGTCTACTTCCACGTTTTGTGCGTCATGGGAAGTGGGTTAAAATGAGTCCCCAAGGTGGGGCGAAAATAAATCACTGTTTCGTCATTAACGAATTTCGAGGTCGTTTCTTTCGCATCGTTTAGTGCCAGTTTCTTGCCGTTTTCAGCGCGTATTTTCACGTTTTGTGCGTCACCGGAAGTAGGTCAAAATGGGCTTCCAGGATGGGACGAAAATGACCAAGAGTTCCGCCACTATCGAATTTCGAGGTCGTTAATTTCACAACGCGTACCCTTTTGTGCGCCTATTTCGACGTTTTGTGCGTCACTGGAAGACGGTCAAAATGGGCCTCAAAGGTGGGACGAGAATGACCCACTGCTTCGTCACTACCGAATTTCGTGGTCCTTCATTTCGCATCGACTAATGAATTTTCGTGCCGTTTCGTGCCCCTATTTCCACGTTTTGCGCGTCACCATAAGTGTGTCATATGTTCCTCCAAAGTGTTACGAAAATGACCCACTGTTCCGCCACTATCGAATTTCTAGGTCGTTTCTTTCGCATCGTTTAGTGCCTATTTTTTAAAAAGTTTTCTGTGCCTATTTCCTCATCTTGAGTATCACCGGAAGTGAGTTAAACGGGCCTTCAAAGTGGGAGTTAAATGGCTCACTGCTCCGCCACTATCGAATTTCGAGGTCCTTCCTTTCGCATTGACTAGTGCCTGTTTTGTTCCGTTTTGTGCCCCTATTTCCACGTTTTGTTCGTCACTAGAAGTGTCTTAAGATTAGCCTCCAAGGTGTGACGAAAATGACCCACTGTTCCGACACTATCGAATTTCTAGATCGTTACTTTCGTATCGTTTAATGTCTTTTTTTTTAGTTTTCTGCACCTATTTCTCGTCTTGTGCATCACCCGAGGTGAGTTAAACGGGCCTTTAAAGTGGGAGTTAAATGGTTCACTGTTCTGCCACTATCGAATTTCGGGGTCGGTTCTTTCGCATCGTTTAGTGCCTGTTTTGTACGTTTCGTGCGTCAAAATGGACCTACGAATATAACGAAATAAGTTAATGCTGTTCCGCCACCAACGAATTTGGAGGACGTTTCCTTCACATCGTTTAGTGTGTATTTTGTACCGTTCTGTTCGCCTACTTCCACGTTTTGAGCATCACCAGAAATGCGTCAAAATGGTCCATCAAGGTGTGAGGAAAGAGAGACTTTGTTCCGCCACTATCGAATTTGGAAGTCGTTTCTTTCGCACCGTATAGTGCCTGTTTTGTACTGTTTTGTGCTCCTATTTCCACTTTATGCACGAAAATGAGTCAAAATGGCCTACAAGCATAGCGGAATAACTTAATGCTGTTCCGTCACCATCGATTGTCGAGGTCGTTTCCTTCACATTTTTTATGCATGATTTGTGTCGCTTTGTGCATCAGTAGAAGTGGGTCAAAATGGGCCTTGAAAGTGGGATGAATATGTCTTTTTCTGCCATATTTGTAGTTCTTCTTTGACCCACTTTCGTTGGCGCACAAAACATGAAAATATGGGCAAAAACGTTACAAAACATGCACTAAACAATGCAAAAAAAGCAACCTCGAAATTCGATACTGGTGGGAGAGTGGGCCATTTTTCTTCCCACATTGAATGCCCGATTTGACCCACTACCATTGATTCACAAAACGTGGAAATAGGCTTACAAAACGGTAGAAAACACACACAAGACGATGTGAAGGAAAAGACCTCGAAATCGTTCCTGATGGAACAGCATTAACTTATTCCGCCTTATTTGTAGGATAACATTGACCAATTTCCGGTGACGCACAAAACGAGGAAATAGGCGTATAAAACGACACAAAAATGGAAATTTAGCTCAATTACATTGGTAAGCTTAATTATATGGAAAATTTTATACATTTTTTCCTTTACGTTGGTCTATTTTACATTGATTTGGGACTTTCAAATTTTATTCTTTTTTCCACTGAAAAGTATCTATAATTCAACAAGGAAATAAATATCAATTATAATTATAATACTTATATGTATAATTGAATTAATTGTAATTTGGTCCATGACAAACACTTTACCATTTCGTACTAGCTGTTATGCCCGTTCTTCGCACGGATCAGATAAAATATCATGTAAACAAACTGAACAACGGGAGAACAATTAAGAAACATTTCAAAAATTGGATATATTTTGTGTGAATATATATCCAACAACGTACATGTGTTTTCATTGGGAAGGCAGATGGGGGCTGAATTTGAACGTAAACACTATCGGGGGTGTCACTAAACATCTGAGCAACCCCGATAAATGTGGATTCGACACAAATATTATTCATTTTCTACTACTTTTACATGTTCCGGTGAACACCCCCTCTGACCCCCTTGGTTCGAATTGTGAAAAAACTCTCTGGCTCCCAGCCGATACCGCGAAACTATGAATGTGACACTAACATCTGCCATTTTCTACTACTTTTTACATATTCCGGTAAAAGCCCTATGATCCTGTGGTTCCAATTTTGAAAAAAACAACGCCTCTGGCCCGCAGGCGATGGGGCTGTATTTGGAAGTCAGCACCTGTGGAAGTATCACCATTCATCTCGGCGATAGAGAAAACTATGGTTTTGACACTAATATCGGCCATTTTTCCATTATTTTTACACGTCTCGCAATTCCCCACCCCCGATGACTCCCGGCCCGCA
Organism: Thermobia domestica; assembly: GCF_964235325.1. NCBI lineage: Eukaryota > Metazoa > Arthropoda > Insecta > Zygentoma > Lepismatidae > Thermobia > Thermobia domestica. The sequence continues at coordinate 134,120,087 of NC_137466.1, read as the reverse complement.
TACAATGGTGGCTAAATTTGAAAATCATCGCTAATGAAAGTATCACCACTGATCTCAGCGACGGCGAAAACTACGGATTTTACACTAATATCGGTTATTGTGGATTATTTTTACATGTCTCGTGATCCCCTTTATAATGCCCCCGTTCCTTAGCTGATGGAGGCTAAATGTGAAAGTAAACGCGGTCTTTAGTTTCACCATTGAGCTCAGCGACCCCGAAAACTATGGACTTGACATTAATATTGGTCATTTTCGACTATTTTTACATGTCTGGGAACTCTCCCCTCTGGTGACCCAAGGCCCGCATACAACGATGGATGAATTTGAAAGTCATCGGCTAATGGTAGTGTCACCATTGATCTCAGCAACCGCGAAAACTATGGATTTGACACTAATATCGGTCATTTTTTATTACTTTTACGTTTCCGTATTCCTCCCCCCCCCCTTGTTGACCCACGGCCCGCAGCCGAATTGGGTGAATTTGGCAGTTAATGCGATCGAAGTTTTACCATTGATCTCAGCGACCGACACTGATATCGGTCATTTTTTTACTACTTTTACATGTCTCGGTAAACGCCCCTCTGAGACCCCCTGGTTCGAATTTTGTCAAAAACGCTTCGTCTTGGTGTGGGACTGGACCAAGGTATCTTTGATCAAAATTTGGTAACTCTCGGTCACCTTGTCTGGTCCCTAGGCTGGTCCCGGTAAACGTCTTCCTGAGACCCCCTAGTTCGAAATTAAAAAAAAAAACTCTTCGTCTTGATCTGGGGCCTAGACCAAGCTACCCGTGATCAAGTTTTGAAAAGTTTCGGTCCACTCGTCTGGTCCACAGGCCTCACAGAGATAGAAAGACAGACAGACACGAACAAACTCTTTAATTTATTTATATGAGAAAGGTCAGATCCGTCGTTATTGCAATAAAGCGGTGCTTGAGCGATTGATCGTAGAAATTCAAACTCCGATAAGTGATAATTTCATAAGCTTGTTTTATTAAAGTTTAAACTCTTTAGTCAGTAGAGAAGAGGGCGTGAATCATGGGTGAGAGTTGATGACAATGGGTTTTGGTGGGTCTGTGGGTCACAGTGGGGGAGAGTGGTTCATGGTGGGTGGTAGGTCAGAGTGGGTCACGGTGGGTTGTGGGTCACGATGGGTGGTGAGTCAATTGGTCGTGGCTAAAGTTTTCATTGCCCCACGCCCTCTCTGAACTACAGTGTTGAAAATTAATCAGTGAAAATCAATTGCAATTGATCAATCAATTGAAAGTAACTGCTGTGGAAATCAATTGCAATTGAATTAATTGCCAATTAATTTCAATTGCAATTGATTGACTGAATTCAATTGCAATTACTTTCCACTGCAATTACTTTCAATCAAATTGATTAATTGCAATTGATTCTCCATTATTAATGGCCAACTGCAATTAACAATTAACCATTACTTACTTCAGTTGTTAATTGCAATTAACAATTAAATTTACAGATTAATTGTTAATTGTTAATTCAATTGAAATTTGCCCAACACTGCTAGCGACCATATTATGTTCCTGTCTGAGAGAGAATGTGAGGCAAATTTGTTTCTAAATGCCCTTTGCGTACCAACAACAGATTCCGTTCTCCAAAATCTTTTAACGATGAATTCATTTTGCACCAAAGAGTACACTATTCTCACTGTGTCCTGATCATACTTATTGACCTTGGCAAGGTTGCGATCTAACGAAGAAAACTCGAATCTCCACACCGCAGCGCAACTCATTCCGAATAGCTATAAGGTACACTGGCATTTATTTGCTGTTTTTCTTGAAGCGTGACCGATATTACCCCGGATGAATTTAAACCAGTAACATATTTCCATAAATCTCCCATCCTTCGTTGATCATTTGCTACAAACTGCATGAAAATCGGACTTCAGTTACAGATTCTAGACCCAAATGAAATCCGTAAGTTTTAAAAGAATCACCCTGTATGAAGAAATTTATTATAGCCGTTTTCAAGAAAATCACAAATTTCAATTTTCACCCTCCAATAAACTACCTTATTAGAAGAGAGTAGGAAGAAAATTCACCCCCCCACACACACACACATACACACTAGAAAATCTTATGATTAATATTTGATCTGGGTATTGAACAATATTGCCTCTAAGCAGATGAATATTATATATATATAAGGTGTAAAAATGAATGTGTTTAAATCTATGTGTACGAAAAATCTTCACCGAGAATTTTTTTCTCTCTCCCGAAAGGAATAAAGTTTTATTTTCTGCTAGTGCATGGAACTAGTGTGCTGTTTCATCCTGGTCTGGCGGTAGTGGTAAATGTAATAACTACTGCCTGTTTTATACTCATGTCTTTCTCTTTCGGAATAATATTGATATGGAAGTTTCCCTGTGAGTTGGTATATTGTGAAAGTGAAAAGTTAAAAACCATACCAGGCCCGAACTTCATTTGTTATGTTGAAAATTTGGTTAAGATCTGTTGGGTGGTTCAAGAGAAGTTACTAACATAGTCACTTTCAATTTTATATATAACATAATAGATTTCTTAGAGACACATCACTGATATGTAATTTCATCCATATTGACTCTCCAATTTTTACTTAAATAATTATTTTTCTGATCAGAGTATATAGCCTATTTATTTATTAAAATTAAAATAAATCACAATAGTTTTAATAACGTAACGTTTGATTAAAACAACGTTAAGATATTGAAACTGTTACAACTTATTTTAATAAATAAGTATATACTCTGGTCAGGAAAGTATTAATTATTTAAATCACTGATATGTTTTCTTAAATACTAGTACTTATTGTATTCTTTGGTAGGTATACTTACCACCTGGTATAATAGTAGTAAATATACCTACAAAAGAACATAAAAAGAACAAGAATTTAGAACATCTCTATATATACCATGACAATTAAAGAAGTGTTCAACGTCGAAGCCGATGATTTTTTTCTCAATATAATAAATGTTGCTAGGTATTAATATTTGGATAAAAGATACAAGAAAGCTTTCAAAACTTGGACCAATAAACAGTCTATAGCTACATTATTCAAATTACTACGTTATTGTTTTAAAATAATATTAAATTAGGAACTTACGTTAGAGCTCAGCCGAAACATTGTATACGAATTTCAACACAAATCGAGATTCTAACTTCTAATCAGGACAAAATAAGTTTTTCATTTTTAGATTAGAAAATAATTTAGTCTATGGGAGAATATTTTCATAGTAACAATTGAAATGGTAACAATTCTATTATTTTCTTTAATAGTGTTACACAAACAAACGTGTAACGAGACATTTACATACGTTATAGATCGTTGGGACGTTGATTAGGAAAGACCTTATTTCTCCGCGCTCTCGCTTGGATAATTCTACTACAACCAGGGTTGTGTCACTTTGTGACAATACTGGCACATACAAGAATTACAAAATAGTGATCTCGAAAGATCCCCTTATTGGATATCAGTGATATTACGAAACGTACAGAGTCATGTTTTTGGTGTTCTGGAAAACATACTCGCTCTCATCATTGATCTATTTATGGGCCTCCTGCTGACCAAGGAATGACTACATCACCAGCCGACCAAGAGACAGCCATTCCAAGACGTCAACACTAATACCCAGGCAGCATTGCAAAATAATACACTCTGTGGCACAAGGCATTGGCTCTATTCAGGCAAAACAGCAGTCTCCTCCGCTACAGACTGTCAATAGTCAGATTCCTGGTTTTCAGCAGCACCACCATTTCCTGACACCACAAATGTATCTGGCCCTTATGCGGCCCAGACATAAGATGCATCTAATGTGGACATGGAAGATATTTCAGATGGAGAACCGTATAGAAAAGCCAAAAACCTTTAGAGGCAGACAGCCTGCGTCTTTACCTCCAATACCAACGCAAAATTCCTCTGATGCTCTAACTTCTGCACCTCAAGGCACTTCACAAAACCAGCAAGCAAGTACTGACAATTAACTTGGCCAATCAAGTGGCTTTTCCAAACCTAAGGCTATTTATGTATATGGTGTAAACAACCGATATGGCTTTTCCAAAATCATGCAGGTAGTATGTGATGTTGAACCTAAAGCTCAACAGACCAGTGATTTCATTCGCTTTCAATGCAAAACCGCTAAAGATTACTGCAAATGTAACAACTGTAAATACGCCAAGGAAGTTCCTCAAAAGGCCAAACCCCTCAAGGTAGTAATCAGGAAACTCCTCTTAAACACCCTGTAGAGGACATTAAACAAGACTTAATTGACAACGACTTCCCGGTATTGGAAGTTCATCAACTTCGTGGGAAAACCAAGACTTCAGAGGATAGAGTACCTCTCCCGCTCTTTTTGGTCGTCTTTACTCGGAATTAGAGAAGTCAGAACATTTTCACTACCCCGTACCTACTTCGTTACAAGATTCAGGTTGAACTTTATCGACCTTCACATGTTCTACAGTGCTATAATTGCCAACGCATCGGACATTCTCAGTCTAGCTGCCATGCACAGCCACGATGCCTCAAGTGTCCACAGGCTCACAACAGCAGAGAATGCCCGAAGAAAACAAGAGAACAGGCAGCTTTCTGTGTCAATTGCTCTGGCAATCATCGAGCAAATTTCCGTGGTTGCACAGTGTTTCTTCAATGAAAGCAACGCCGTGAAAATCCCCAAAACATCAAGCAACAAACAGAATTTAGCACTTCAGAAAGCAGCTACCTCACCACCAATTCATTCACCATCCCCTTCCACATCAACTTCCGCTGCTCCCCGAACTGCATCAGCCACACCCTCAAGTTCTCCTGTCGATAAGTCTTCTTCTACAGGACTTGGCAACACCATTAAAAAAATACCTACCCTCTTCAAAGGGATGCATCTGCAGACGGTTTTGGAAAAACTCAAAAAGGGACTTATACGTTACAAAAAAGAGAAGGACACCTTTGTAAAAATAACAGCGGTCATCGAAACCATAATGGATATCATCGATACAGGCTGCGTTTAAGCTCCCTAGCGGTAATCACAGGATGGAAACTTATTTCCGGAATATTTCATGATCATAGGTCCTTCAGTTACTGCCTCTTCAGAAACAACCTGGGCTCATCAGTGGCTCCCACCCTCACAGCAGATGCTCCTTAAGCGCCCTTTCCTACTGCCTCTGGGAACAGATGAATACGAAGTCCAAAACTTCACATGCTTGGTTAAAACTGCGACAGTTGCATTTCGTTTCTGATAACATATGCTGATTAACTTCCGATTTGAGGCAGAGGTTCTTTGAACGAACTCAGAACTCAGTGCAAGTAAAACCAGTGGTTTTTAATCATCTAGAGGAGGTTATATGCTCTACACTGCTAAAATCACTAGAATGAGTTGGTATTCGAACACCAACATTGGACATTTTTTGTTTCAGAAGTGGAGAAATTTCAAACCACCTCCCTCCACACGAACACTGTATAGTATGTAACACTAAAAGGTACCTACAATATTTTAACTGCGTCTGAAATTTTAAATCATATAGCCCTCCCTCTGTTCGAGCGCTATCGCGTGTGCCTTTTGATGTATGTGGTCCTCGATTTGATTCCTAGTGCGAGAGAACAGAAAATTTTAATTATCATTCATCCTCTTTTCATTATACTTTCATTAATTGTCCGTCTCCTTTAGCCTAAAGGGTATAACCATACGACGTTATACTTAGTATGATTTCATTTGTAAAATATATGTAAATGAAAAAAATATATATATGTTCTGAATATTGCATTAAAAAAATATATGATGCGGCCGAAATATTGTCTGTAATTATTATTACCAAGTTTCAAGAGGAATCTTGTCAACAGATTTATAATGAAGATAACACAATTCAAATGTCTTCTTCTGAAAGATATTGACGTACAAGAACTCTTATCTATATTTTTATTGAAAGTCATTGGGTCTAGTTATCAGTCTAGTATCAATGGGCGAACGGAGTGAGGGTAATGGAGTCAACTGCTCTCCCCTGGATTTTCTAAATTTGTTGGGTTCTTCATAATACATATCTGAAAATATTAGATATGCTTGTTCATCCACTGTAATACTCTTGTTAATAAAGCCATGCAACATGCATTAATAATAATTGTTTTCAATGAAGTATTATGTGCATTAAGATACGCATCTTCGCAACTTCGCTTGACTGTCAGTCTTCCCCTCCTCCTTCCTTGAAAAAAATCGTTTGGGGGTTTCTGGTTATATTCTAAATTACACTATTCTGTTAACACAATCGAACATTTACATTTATATAGATACTAAAAATATATTTTCTAGTTGTTATAGTAATTCTTAACAATACTTTATTATAAATTTAATGAAACAATACTCGGATAATGTAAAATTTCTTCAATGACCACATTTTTACAGTCGTCAAGTTACAAGCTGAAACGTGAAACGCGAGAAATCAATTTAGACCATTATTAATAGATATGAATGGTAGGTGTATTCGATTAGTTACAATATAAAATAACTTTTGTTATCAAAGGCGAACAATAGTACACTTCAGTAAGTGAAACTCATTGATGGGGCCGCGGTGGTTCAATGGTATAGCGCCTACCCTGGTTTGATCCCAGTTGCTGTTAACTGGACTTTGTGGTGAACAAACACCATGTGCGAGAGTTTTCTCTGGGTTCTCCCGTTTTATCCCACTTTCTTCATTTTACCATTATCACCATTACCATCATCTTCCTTAGCCTCGGTGCACAATCGTGGGATGTTAAACTAAGAAACTTCAAAGACCAAAGAATTATTTTAAAAAGTACGGTATTTTCGTGGTTGCATTTACATTATCTTTAGATCGACATTGTAGACATAAAAAAAAAGTGTTGATTGAAAAGTAATGCCTCCATGGCTGTAAATAACTTCTGGTTTTCGAACTAATAGGTCATTTATTCTTAATGTAATGCCCTATTCACTTTTCGACACAGTCTCCATCCCTTTTCAGATTTACACCACCGTGCAACTAGTCAGGCAAATCAGTCACATAATTCCAGTGGCGGTTGTTGACATTCAGAACGAAATCGATATCCCTTAAAGTTCTTTTATCTTTGGGAAGAGGAAAAAGTCTGAAGGTGCAAGGTCGGGGATGTACGCCGGGTGCAGTAGAACCTCCTTGAACTGCAGGTGCTGCAACCCCTCAAGTTTTGCGTCTTGTGTGCAGGCGGACGTTCTCGTGTTGCAGAATAGGTTCCAAACCCTTCTACACGCGGAGCAACCGTGAGTGGAGCTTCTCTAATGTTTCCACACAGCGTTGAGGGTCACCGTGATTCCCTGATCCAAGAGGTCAAAGAGAACGACATCCCACAAAAAATGGTGCCCATGATTTTCTTTCAGATTAAACCACTTTGAACTTTTAGGGTGGATATGTGCTATGGAAGTACTCTAACAATTGAGTCTTGTTCTCGGGATCAAAACGTACTCATGGTTCATCCCTGATGAGAATGGGTTGAAGAAAAGCCTCATCCTTATGCTCGTACCGGGACAACTGATCCTGACAAACTTGCTTCCTCTGCACTTTGTGCTCTTGCGTGAGCATCCGCAGGACCCAAGAAGCACACACCTTGTGATGCCCCAGCACCTCAGTTCAATAAAGTGGGAAATGTTGAGTTCTGTGGTGGTCGGTCTGAGTCAACGGTTACTGTGAATCATTTGTTCGACAGATTTTGATGCTGCTCATATAATGCGGTGAGGGGTCATCTACTACGGGGTTGATCAAGCATACTAGATATAGCCGAATTTCCTTCTTTCAATTGTCTGAAACACCGTCTCACAGCGCTGATGTCAACGGTAGCGTCACCATAAATAACTGTCAATCGATGAAGAATTTGAATAGGCTCGAAACCCTCAACCTGTCCGAAACCCAATGATAACTCGCTGCTCCAATCAAATCTCCGAGTTGGTTGCAATCTTCTTCAGTAATCAGCACACCAACTACATTTGAGAACAAAGAAAAGAAGTGCATTATATAAAGGTCTTATGTAATCTAGTACAAAAAGTATTTTGAAAATAGGTTAACAAATAAAAAGCAGAAGTTATAGTCATGGACGTATCGTGGTATCTTCTAAATTGAGCAGAAAATTGTTGAACATTTTGAGTTCCAACTATATGAGGAACAGAAAATGAAGTCTCAGCAAAAGTATACTGGAAAGCAAAGATATTAAATTTTGTTTTGGAGGAAACTGAATTCTAAGGAACATGACAAGAGTGATAAAAGGAGAAAGGAATAAATTGTAAATGATAAATGATGTTAAAGCGGGAAAAGATTCACCATTCCGACAAAATAGTCAGTGGAGACCTGTGCTGCACGCAAAACTTGCGTGCTAATGTCTCATGAATCGAATAGTAACAGTAATATACTAATTATGATTCACGTTCATATATTCATGATTGTGCTTTTAAATATGTATTATTGAAAATACTATATAACAGGGTGATATCCGTAATGCATTACAAAGCCCCAATCAACATAGTCAAAAGATCAGTTTCTTTAGGTTAGCAGAGACGTCCATTTTGCAATCGAAGCTCAGACTCACAGACCTCAATGAGACTCCCATTCGCCAATCTCAATTATATCCACGCTATCTAGGGTTCGCTATCCTCAATATTACTCGCGTCCACTAACCTCATTGCGATCGCGGTTGCTGAAGTGGGGGTATTGAAACTTGGAATTTCTCTTAGCAGATGTCATTCCTTGCAACACAGAGGAAGATGAGCAATATCAATAAATAATAATAATAATAATAATAATAATAATAATAATAATAATAATAATAATAATAATAATAATAATAAAAAGACACACACAGGTAGTGAAAGTTAATTTTTGTGGCGTTAGTAAGTTGATAGCAAACTAGCTTTACTAATAATAAACTCTAGATAACTACAACAATCCTGCAATTATGGAGAAACAGGTAAGGCAGGAAATGACTGTTTATCATATAATAAAAGTTTCTTGTTCGATTTCTGTCTTGGACGCTCGGTTTCCCTTGTTTTATCAAATGCAAATGAATCTTATCACAAAATTGTCGAGTTAAACTTTTACGCAAACTACAGCTATGCTTACCATATATTCAACACCTAATTTCTATCACTATCACAACTGAAAATATAATTTTAAGAAAGGAGAGAAACTGATTAGTTTCAAGCAGTAGCTTACGGAGAATTTTGGCAACGGGGTGGGCAGGGACGTTCAAGCACGCAATTTTATTTCCTTTTAGGACAAGCGTGATTTTTGTAAAAAAACATAAGTCACTACTCAATTGGCACTGTTACTACGTGCCCGAATATGAAAAGTAGTTAATGAAGAAAAATATACACACATGTTCTCAAAACTTTAGGGAATGTGCGGATAACAGTGACAATCATGAACGATTGGTTCAAAAATGTTTCTTCTTGCTCAAAAGTGTGAAAAAGGTACCTGGTACAGCGGGGGACACTTCTAAATGGTACAGCCATATGGAGATTTACGGCTAAGGTGTACCATTTAGAAGTGTCCCCCGCTGTACAAGTACCTACAATTGACACTGGTGTAGGTATTAAGACTGCAGTCCATCGTCTGATGGCATTTCATGCCCAATGGGATTGAGGTCTGATAACCATACTGACCACTCGATACTCATGATGCCTTTATGCTGCGGGTAATCCTCCTCCAACTGTGTCTTATGTGGACGTGTATTATCATTCAAAACGAAATACAGGACCGTATGCATAACTACAGACGTTCTTTTCTCAACGTTGTAAGTCAGAGTCTGCATCTCTTGAGTTTCTTGCTTTCCTTATAGAGCGGCAGGGGCGGATCCAGGAGAGCGATCGGGGCGATTGCCACCCTCCCCCCAGAAGAGAAAATTTTCTTACTTTTTATATATAAATAAAACCCATCCCAGAGTTTGGAGCTCTTAAAAATAGCTCTAAGTAGCAGTATTACAACCCATCGAATCCCCCCAGAAGTCCATCCTGGATCCGCCCCTGTAGAGCGGTATACTGTTCAAGAATGACATTTCTTACACCTCAGCTGTTTCCACCTGCTGCTGGAACACATGAAGTGATGTACGGGCCTCGCACATGATGCCACTCCATACCATGAAGAGAAAGCCTCCATATCCCTTTCAATAACATTTTAGTGTTGGTAACGTGCTTCTGGTGCCCTCCAAACAAACAGACTCACTCTCCAAACTGAATCGGGATTTGTCACTGAAGAGTACACTACTTAAATGTTCTGATTCTTGGGTCTACTCACTTTGGGCCAAACATCATTGTAGGTGCGCCTAACGCTCCTGTAGTGTGAGAGGAATACATATTGCGGGTCGATGTTCTTACAATAAGCATAAGGCATTATCGCCGATATACACTTTGACGTCACACGTGGGTTCCAGAAGCAGCTGCAAGGTCTCGACCTAGTATATCTCCTGTTCTCATTGGTCTTCGTAGGGCATTAAAGACCGGATAACTACCCTCACGCGATGTAGTTGTACGTCGACGACCTCCACAACACTGCCTTTCAACGTTTCCACCGGCCAGGAAACGATTCCACAGTCACAACACTGCAAGGAACATGCCAGTCCCTAACCATACCTTATTGACTTTTTCCATATAATCTATAGATGACCCGGCCTTGCATTACATCATTTACATGTAGTTTCTAGGCTATCGTGTGTTCCTAGAACATGTTCACTATGACCGGTATGTACCGCACACTCCCAAAACCAAACTCACCAATTACCTGTTTTTGCCGCTACGAACGTTCTTCGTGTTATCGCAGCTATAGAAGGCACTTGTGTTGCCGAACGGGTTAACTACGTTATTTCAGCCCGGCGTGCTAGCCCATATGACATTCACAACATCAACATGATATAAGGGCTACTTTTGAAAATTGACATTTCCTTAAATTCTGGACATGAGCAATATAGGTTGGAACGTGAACATTTCCAAAATAATCACAACAAACAGAAAGAATTCTGGTGCACGTAGTATAATTTTTTCTACATTTACGATTTAGATTTCTGGGCTTTTGACATCTAAGGCCATTTAGCCCATCACGTTTGAGGGATGACGTCCTTCGGCGAGCACAGTATCCGGGGAAAGAGTAGGAAGGGGAAGCGGCCTGGGACCTCTATGTTAGCTACCAACCCGGTATTTGCCTGGTGTGAATGAAGAAAACCCATGAAAACCTAATTTAAGGTGGCTGACCTGAAAAAGTGTTTTACACTATTTCGGCCGAGTGCCCCCAACAGGAATGGACTCCAGGAGCACTCGCACCGAAGGCGAGAGGGTTAGCGACTACGTTACGAGGGGTCACTTTTTCTACCTTTCTCAGAAACAGCCTCGAACCCTATTTCACCTCGCAAGTCCCAAATTTCCTAATATTTATATCATTATTTGAGTGCAACAAAGAAAGAAGGTAAAGATATTATTGAATACATGTAGGTCTATTTGTGTTCTACAGTACCGGTAATGAAGATTAAATTTAGAATAAGTTGAAAATATTAACTTCCGTATGACAATTAAATACACTTTTTGCATACTGTGGGTTATTCCTAAAGTCAGGTAATAATAATAATAATAATAATAATAATAATCTATATATATAAAAGAGAACGTACAAAATTTTGTCCGCTCATCACGCTAATACGGCTGAACCAATTTCTTTCATTTTTGGGGGGTTATTAAGATTTGGACCCTAGATGGTTTTTATCATATCACTTTAATTTTCAATTACCAGTGTCTTGAGATAATTGACCATTCAAGTGTCCATAACGTACAAATCCTTTGTTAGCTCATCATAGCTAAATCTAACCGTATTTATATGCAACCCACATGACCGTGTCACTCGGCGGGTTAACATAAATGACAGGCGATATAATGTTAACATTTACTCCAATCTTCTATGGTTTTTATCATATCACTTGAAAGCGAAAAAGTAAAAATTATCTAAGTAACAAAGTTTATTGCGTTCCGGGGTGACCCCAGCGAAGCGGGGTGAACGCTGCTAGTAATAATAATAATAATAATAATAATAATAATACCTAATAATCTACCGTGTAGATTACTGACATTTTTGAAATTATAGCCTCACCCAGAATTGAAAATGATGCTATTTTCCTCTTACGATCAGTAAAATATCGGGGGGGGGGGGGTTGTAATACTGCTAGTTAGAGCTACTTTTAAGAGCTCCAAACTCTGGGATGGGTTTTATTTATATATAAAATAGGAAAGTTTCCTCTTCTGGGGAGGGGGGGATTGCCCCGATCGCTCCCCATGGATCCGCCTTTGCCTTGCACATGAATGAACATCTTAAAGTTCTGTCTTGAAAATTGTATAATCAGATTATATAATTTGCAGATCAAATAAATAGAAAGGATAATATTAATCATAGTAATGAATAATGAGGCTTGTTTTGTAGAAGTTATATTGAAACTCGGAATTGAACAACTCATCCTCTACACCAGCTATTAAATGTATGTTATTACACTTAGAAAATAAAAGACAGTAAATACTACCCCCCAAAAAAATGAAATGAAATTTTTAAGTTTTACGTCCCACGGTTATGCCGGTTAGGATAAAGGAGACGGGGATGATGAGTAATGAATGAAATGGTGGAATGAAGAAAGTAGAAGGAAGCGGAAGAACCCCGAAGAAACCCACGCACACGGTGTTTGTCCACCACAAAGTCCACTTAGCGGGAGCAGGGATTGAACCCGGTACCCCATACACCAGAGGTGAACGCTCTACCACAGAACCACCGCGGCCCCTAAATACTACAAGCATATGCTACGCAATTTAACACCAGAAGTCCGCTTGGGGTGTCTTTTCTGATCCCAACATGATATATTTTATTACTTATACTTTTACTTGTTCTTTTTTTTTTTTTTTTTACTTTGTTTTACAGAGGTTTCTCTGTATAATTTTATATATTTTATTCAAAAGAAGCAATAAACTTAGAAACAAAGAAACAAAGTTTATAGAAGACTCCGTATTGGGATCCAAAAAGACCCCAAGTGGACTTCGAGAAAATTTCAAAAACGTGAACACTTTATATATTTCCCTGGAGTTGTATATAGAAGAGTGGATATGCCAACTGTGCTTACTGCAAAACAATTGAGTTTTGCTCTCCGGTATCATTTCATGTTGTTTGCTTTGCGTTGGTGTACCATTTTTGTGGAAGTGATACAGCTTATCTTCCATTTTGCAGATAAAAGAAATATACTTGCTGTATTGGAAAATCTTAAATTTGCAAAAGGGTACAACGCACAACAGACAAAACGTGATTTATTTTGTGATACTGGGGAGAACTGTTATGATGACAGTAGTGCCAGTAATGCGGATAAGGACTTTACAGAGTATCTAGACGAATTGGGAAGATTATAATGGAACCGAAGTCAGTAAAACATAATTCGAATCAATTGGAGAAAATGCGAGATCACTTTCTAGTCATGCTGGTAATGTCCAATGAACCTCAACTAAACCTATTCTCAAGAGACAACCTGCTCAAAACTTGTTCAAAGAAGAGGGGAATTTCTCCGCGTACTGAAAGGAATTAGTTAAATATGGAATACAAATTTTACACAGGCAAAAGAGATCACTTTGCTAAGCAATCTGCAATAAGTGGGATCAGCTCGGTGGTTTGGAGATTTGCTAGAGAGAGAGAGAAAAAAAAACTGGACCGCTCTATTGGGGCAGATCCAGGATGGACTTCTGGGGGGAGGCGATGGGTTGTAATACTGCTACTTAGAGCTACTTTTAAGAGCTCCAAACTCTGGAATGGGTTTTATTTATATATATAAAGTAAGAAAATTTTCCCTTCTGGGGGCGGCAATCGCCCCGATCGCCCTCCTGGATCCGCCCCTGCCGCTCTATAAAGAAAGCAAGAAACTCAAGAGATGAAGACTCTGACTTACAACGTTGAAAAAACGACGTCTGTGGTATGTAGCAAAAGTTCGGAATTTGTGTGTACAGAGTGCACAAGAAAAGTAGTCTGTATGCTAGTGTTGCCACGAGACGAGACGAGACGAGACTTCAAGCTGTCCCGTCTCGTCTCGTGCAAAGCATGTCTCGTCTCGTGTCTCGTCTGGAAAAAAATGTGTTCGTCCCGTCTCGTGTCTCGTCTCGAGAGGTTCTGTCCCATCTCGTCTCGTCTCGTTTTGTCTCGTCTTGTCTCGTAAAAAATATAGCATCATACCATGGAAACGAAAGTAAAATGTAGCAGGCTGCACCATGCTAATCAAGATACAATTAAGTTACAAGTATTATCCAGAACACACAAGACAAGAAATGTCACGGTAGCTACACAATGAAGCCTTCACCTCTGGTGTATGTGGTAGTCGGTTCGATCTCGGTTAGTGCCATGTGAGCTTTCTGGTGGACAAACATTGAATGTGTGTGGGGACTGCGGTGACTCAGTGGTAGAGCGTTCACCTCTGGTGCTTGGGGTTTCGGGTTCGATCCCAGCCCCGCCAAGTGAACTTTGTGGTGGACAAACACCGTGTGCGTGGGTTTTCTCGGAGTTTTCCCGTTTCCTCTCACTTTCTTCATTCCACCATTTCGTTCATTACTCATCATCACTGTCTCCTTTAGCCTAACCGGCATAACCGTGGGACGTAAAACTCAAAGATTTCATTTCATTTCATTTCATTTTTCGAATGTTTGTGTTTTCTCGAAGTTGTCTAGTATCCTACTACTTTCTTCATTCCACTAATTTTCCCATCATCATCCATTCGACCAAAGTTGCCTAAAGGTCTTAAAAATAAATTCAAATAAGCTCACAAGGCAAGGACAAATAGTTTAGAAGATAATATATCTCTGGTGTTAGTTGTCTGAGGCTTCTCGACCCTGGCTTTTTTTTTTTTTTTTTAACATTCTGAAACATTGAAATTTGTTTCACCAGTTTCAATACACGAATATACAGAAATTACTCATAGGTACGTCGAAGATGAAGACACTAATGTCAAATAATGTTTACACGACAAGCAAAGTTCGATGTAAAGGTGTCACCATCCCCGACACTATCGTATACAATCAGCCCACTTGCTTTATAGTGTCTGTATATATATATATATATATATATATATATATATATATATATATATATATATATATATATATTGAGAGAGAGAGAGATGGAAAGATATATACAGACACGATAAATAGATAAATAGAGAGATAGATATGTGTGTACACTTTGATTTAGGTTTCACAGTGTTAACCCATACCAATCAAAAAACTACTTTCCATTTTAGCATGTTTAGATTTGTTGCAATTATTTTTTTTTTTTAAAAAAAAAGCTCGGGATCAAATAATTTTATTGAGTAATTTAAAGCATTTCATTGAAATTTTGTGTGTTACTGCACAGTAAGTTCTACTTAAAGTGTCAGTAATGGCAGCTGAACGACACATCGGACGAAAGAATGCTTGGGGCCAGTCTTCACCTCCATGGTTCAAATCTGTTCCCATAACCGCGGGGTGTGTGATATTATAATGGTGGTTGCCCCGTTTGTGTAACAAACTCATGACAGTACACCCAGATTAGCTAGTGGTCTAAAAAAAGTTGATTTTTGGGTGGCCATTTTGGATTAAAGTTTCTTATATTGTCGTGATCTATTCGCAATCATACAACGTACATCTTCACACCAAGCCGAGCGGTCTGCGGCGATAGACCATCGGCTTGAAGGCCCCGAGTTGAGTCCCGGAAGGGTCATGTGTATGGATTTTAACGGCATTTGTTTTTTCGTATTGTGTCAAGGGGAAATCGTACAGGATAAAAGAATTTTAGTCTGAAAAAATTGGAGAGAATATCCTCCCCAGGATACTTTCATGGGAGTATGGAATTAGTAAAAATATATTATATACATTTTATAGCAGGTTTAAAAATATGGTTTGGGTATCCTATTTCTTTTCTGTTAATTATGTTCTTCAATGTTCGAATTATGATCATTCTCATGATATTTTCTGCTTTCAACAGAGTTCCATGAATATTATACCAAATGTTCTTTACACTCTGAAAGAAACCATTTCTAAATATAATTCAGGTCCTAATGAATATTATTCACTAGGAAAGGGAAGTATTCCCTTCCTCTCAACGTGGAAGCAGAGGGCAATTTCGCACTCTGGTCAGATCAAACATTTCCGCGTAACAAAACGAAGGTCCCCCTGTAAAACCTCTTCACCTAAAGTGTTATTATTAGTATCATAAATTTGCTGAAAGCAAACAATTTTAAAGGTTCGTCGATAATATCTTTGCTTTCTTTGTCTTTCGCCCGCCTTCCAAACGAAGAGTTGAATTTTACAACATGACTGCTGTATAATAAGCGAGCGATTGGTAAAATGGTAAAAGTGTGTTTCTATGTGTATGTGTGTGTGTGTGTGTGTGTGTGAGAGAGAGAGAGAGAGAGAGAGAGACAGAAGACAAAATTTTAGTTGCAAGATGACATACTTCAATTGCCGTTTTCGGTTCATATAGCAAAAAGAATACCGCCACCAGAGAATAAAGACAAGCCTGTTCTGTTCTCTTTCGCCATCTCAACCAGATCTTGCAACTACAGCCTGTAATGAGTGTAGACCTTACCCAGTTTTCAAATTGAATAGATGGTGGTGGTTGTTCGGTTTATTGACCTTGTAAAAATCTTCCCTGTCTTTGATTTTGTTTGTCATCATTCCAGCCAGAAATGAAAAAAAAATGAGAATTCCTCAGTTTACAGCAAGGGGAATTGGGGACAAGACATTAAGGATGATATTCCTGGAAGCTCATGTATCACGATTGTTTCATTCAATAGACAGAGAACACTTTTCTATGAAGGCTTTTCAACATCTTTTCTCACAAATAGGATTTTTCTTTTGCAATCTATATGACCACTGGCAATTTCAATCTTGGCCATTCCCGCCACGTTTTCATTTTCGAGACACGAGACGAGACGAGACAATTCACGAGACGTCCCGAGAATTCACGAAGTAGTCTGTCTCGTCTCGTGTCTCGTCTAAAAGGGTTCTGTCCCGTCTCGTGTCTCGTCTCGTAAACGAGACGAGACGAGACGATACACGAGAAATGTCTCGTCTCGTGGCAACACTACTGTATGCAAAGTACTAGGATGAAATTCAGTTATAAGAGTGAACAATAAAAGAACTGAACCAAAATTGGAAAACACAATAATTGTTCTCAGTATCAGTTATTTAGAAAACACGATATCGTTTGTAAACTAACAAACCAACAAACTAGGGTATACATAGCTATAATGAAAGTATTTTTTCTAGTAGAACATTTTTTTTTCACATTTCACAGTAAAATATTTACATAATCTGTTTCTAAATTAGTATCTATAGGAACTTATTATACTGTATTAAATATTGATAATTATGTAGCTTATGTGCATGAATGTCTTATTATTATTTTAAAATGATTATGTAATTCGGAATCAATGAAATAAATAAATAAACATACTGGCTGTTAAATGTAGGGTCGAATTTGACCCCATGCGGGCTTAACGTTACAATATTCAATGCGGACTTCTAGTGTTAAATAAATGCGCAATTGCAATATTAATTGCTTTGGATTACAATTAAAACGCAATTAGTGTAGCTTTCTTAACTCCATGGGAAGACAAATAACCAGTACGTACTCAAGCAACGGTAAATATTATATGGCACCATTTTTCTATGAACGAGTAATACATACAAAAAATTTACATTTCCAATACTAAGGAATCACTTTTAATAAGTGGGAGGACAACTGCCTCTCTTTCCCCCCATATTCGCCGACCTTGCTTGTCAAGAATAGTCAAACAAATAGTGGAGTCTTCAAGTTCGTTTAGAGGCTACAAAGAAAGTTCGAGCAATATCGGGGAAGAGAAAGGTGAAATGCCAGGAATCATTAAATCAGCAATGTAAACATAAAATATGTATTAAAGTAGTATATTATATTTTATTATCAGAAGAAGTTTTTGTTTTGACTTACAGGTCAGAATAAGTAAATCATCTGTAAATGTTCCACACTTTCACCTGAAATGACTTTGTATTCCCTTTTTAAATCTCTGGATCAATGTTATTTATTTAAAAACCTGTTGAATAATCCTAAAGGAAACTTTTGAATCCTTTATTCTGTGCACCACGCTAATTTCTAGTAAACATCATCATAATAGATGTTACCTTTTACTAGCTGTGCTGTATGCCTACTAATACCAATGGATGCCAATGTTTTTTAATTATTATTTTTATTATTATTCCTTTCCCTCTAACGGATGACAATTCCGATCTTTAGTGTCCTTTAGTTTGAACTTCCCTTGAAAGGCGCAAATAATATAGTGTTAATAATACCAAGCAGATTGGCTGTAGAAAAGTAAGGTAAAGTGACGTGGGTGTTATATTGTGTTTTTGTGGATTTCTACTTTTTCTGCATTTCACCAAACGCACTTTTGATTTCATTGAACTGGTGTATTGCTCTCTCTCTCTCTCAAAAAAAAAAAAAAAAAAAAAAAAGTTAAGGTAATCTAAATGGCATGTTATTGTTAGTTCCATATGATTCATTCGATTACGATTTTATTTTATTTTATTTTATTTTATTTTGTGTGTGTGGCGACTATGACTTCAAACTGATTACAGATCTACTATCCAATCCACACCTTATATACATGTGCGGGTGTTTAATAGACGTTGACCTTTTTTCACAACATTAAACCACATCACAAAAATCTAATCTGAAATTTTAAATCTGAATATATACACAGAATATCATGATTTTTTTTTTTTAAGCGACTTTCCACCTAGAATTGGAATTATTTCGTCTTCTGCTTATCGACTTTTTGTGTGCAATGTTCAATGAAGGAAGGCATGTGTGTGGGAAATGAAGACTGGTCAGAGCGCCCCTCCACTTTTACGATCCTAACAAACGTCAACCGATTACCGACTCTCTTCAGTCGAAAGGTTTTATTTTCTTGTATGGCAGAGTCTGAGATGGGAAAGGTTAAATTACTCAGATCTTGCAATACTATAGACTTCCACTTTTTTTCCCCATGTTGAAGTCAACACCATTGAAACATCAGTTCAGAAGCAACGAAGAGGTGCAATAGGCTGCAAAGAACTTCTTCAAATTGCCGGAGACTGAATTTTACCTGGAAGGTTTCTTGAAGTTGATTTTACAGTACGACAAATGTATGAACGTCGGTGGCGAATATGTGAAAAAGATAGTAAAAGGATTGTATTTTTTATGGCATTGTATTTTTTTCTGTTTGAATGACGAAACTGACTTTCTGAATATTCCTCGTGGTTGTAAGTATATTTGATTTGAACAGGGGCGCCCCCACGGAGGGGGTCCACCGGATACATACCCCCGCAAAACAAAAACTTGCTTACATACATTTGTACACTTTTTCAATAAAACCATACTTGTTTAATAGGGAAATTATTGATGTAGCATAAAACTTTGATCTTAAACTTCATCTGTACTCTTTCTCTTATAAAAACAATCTAGTTCTGTTTTTTCTTTTCTTCTTTTTCTTTTCTTCTTCTTCTTCTTTTTTGAAAATACAGGTAGAAGTATTTTACGATTACTTATTGTCTTTTCAGGTGCAGAATAATAACAGTCCAATACTACATAGACTTAGTGGCTTGTAGAATTGGATCCCTTTCAACAAAAATTTTTGAGTGCGATCCTGGATTTTGCCAATTATGTTTGTGTAACTGTATGTTCCTTGGTGTGAACAAACAAACAAAAATGTTAGATATAAACAATTAGAGCTTTTACTCAAACACGATTTTTAGCATCCTAGTGTATATCTTGGACAACAATTAGTATAATACAGTATTATCGAAATATTGTAACTTGTTTAAATACATACCATTTCAGATTAGCACAACATGTAAATATCCGGTCTTGTAAAAACACCATTATCTCCTTAGGTATACGTTCACTGAAACACAAAATAATGACACCAACATACACGAAAGCATCTCCAGAGCGAAAAACAAAGTACAGAAAGTATACAACAATTGGGTTTTGCTTCCTGTGTTTCTGAATGACCCTATCAGCAAATAATAACTGTAAAACGAATAAAAGGAAAGAAAATAAACCAGCTATCAAGTTCTGCTGATTAGTGTTCAGGAAACTTGAGTTATTGTACTTAGAAACAGCAATTTATTATCACAAGAAGTTAAGGTAGAACTATATGGATCGTAAAGCACATTTTCATTCAACACGGTTGCAGAATGACTGTTACCGCACAAAGGCTAATGTGCCTAAAGAAATTTTTCCATGCATGGTTCTTTCAATGACGTAAAGAGACAAGGATAGCAAGACGATAACCTTTACATAAGTTCATTTATATCCGATCAAATCTGCGGTCAGAAACACAAATCTACTATGATAATCATGGACAGTGTTCGAATTGAAAATAAACTACTACCAGTGTGTTTGTATGCATTTAATTCTTTTACAGTTGGTATAATTGTTTTGTATCTTAATTAATACCGGTGTACTGTATCGGTTCATATCAGCCCAATTGGATTACTGCTTAAGAGAATGTAAGAGAAATTTAATTCCTAATGCAATATACGAAGTAGGCTCGCATCCAGATTTTTTTTTTTTTTTTTTTTTTTTTGGAGGGGTCCAAAATGTTTTCTAAACGGGATTCAATACATCTATGTAGTTTTAAACCTGTGTTATTCTGTATCCGAAAAGACGATAAGTAATTATTAATTACTACCACCTGTATTCTTAGAAAATCTGATAGAACTAGATTATTTTTATAAGGAAAGGAAGGTGTAAAATCCTATTTCTAGACTACATCAATAATTTCCCTGGTAAGCAAATACAGTTACGTTAAGAAAGTGTACAAATGTTAGTCAAGTTACGAAGTTTGGTGCGCCCCTGCCACGAAGCAATTTCTTTGTTCATTTTCTTTAAAATGTAAATCAGAGGCAGCTCGTGAGGAATGTCTAATCGACCAAAAAAAAAAAAAAAAGTTTTATCGCTTCAAACCAAAGAACGAAAGCTACTGTGCTAATTCTTGTATATAACAAATATTACATAATGTAAAATGTATTTCCTTAGAGTGAAGCAAAAGAATTTTATTTTTACCGATCTGACTTCCTTCACAAACCGCCTTTGCATCTTTGGTTCGTTAGAATTTGGCAACACCGAACGTAGGCCTATATGGCACGTGGATTTTCAGTCTCAGGTGGCATCCCAACTATCATAATGTTCTGAGATTTCAAGGCTTTCGTTTTCACTGGGAACTGAGCCCGAGACTTCGCACACCAAAGGCGCGCGAGCTAGCTACTAGACCAGCGGGGAGGACACTAAAGATAGGACGAAGATCCATGTTAAGATACTATTAATAAGTAGCGCTGTCTTTTTTTTTCTTTTTTTTTTCAGAAAATTACGCAGATTAAGGTCCGACAACGAATCGGTCACCAAAGCAGTGGTCAGTTAACTCCACATCCTTTAGTTTCATTCTTCGTGCCATGTTCGCTACTTCGATGCTATTAAGGCCAGTCATTTCCAATTGGATGCTATGTGACGTCACATTTATTGCTCCGCACTCCAGTAAACCATACGGAGAGAACAGGGTAGTTGAGAAAGACCAGTGATGACATTCAAGATAGTGTAGTCCATGCTCTAGCAGACAAAGTACTTATGAATCCATGCCTACGTGAGAACTTGACCACCTAGACAAAAATCCTGTGGATGCCACAGGCTCTTCCAATTCTTTTACCGTTCACCTACATTTATCATTTGATTTTTTTAGTCTAGATAGCTATAACTTACAACGATACTTTTATTTCTACCCTTACTTGTATTAGTTGGCAGAATTTACTTTTAAATTATGCACAAGCTGTTTAAGAAAGGAAGAAGAATAATATGCAAAAAAAAAAAAAGGATATAGATGTATTTCTCTTTCAGTTGATATACGTTGCTATTTTGTTATTATAGTAATTCGACGACGTGAAATTGATTGTCATAGCAACAATATATATATATATATATATATATATATATATATATATATATATATATATATATATATATATATATATATATATATATATATATATATATATATATAATTCCAGAACCATCTTGTAAAAAGCTACACGCAAAATCTTTAAGATGTGTATTTATTGTAGTGATTATGTGCCATAATAAAAAGGGAAATATTAGAATGCAATGTGAATTGTTTTGTGGTGTTTTAGCAGCCTTATTTATATATAAATATTAACTGAGGACCTTTATATAAGTGTCGTTTTAAACTGAAGCCTATAAAAACTTTCATAGCAGGGGCATCATTTAGGGGGAAGGGGAGCATTTGCCCCCCCCTGAGTTTGGGATTTGTATAGATTTTATCAATAGAATAGTAGTAAGTCAGTGAAAAACACAAAATTTTACTTATATCAGGGGGTCTTGCCCCCCTCCCAAGCTAAATCTGAAATGACGCTACTGTTTCAAAGGAAGGTGGAAACAAATTCGTACAATTCGGCCAAGATCTTTCATTTAAAATCATAATCACGAGTGACATTGCCGATGATGCAACTGACGAAAAAAAAAAAGAAAAAGAAACTGGTGAGGAGACTAGACATTCACGTGCTTCGAACCTGGGAGTTCCCAATTACGACGCAACTTATTTTAGTATAGCTCTTTATTTATAGCTTGCACCTATTCATTCCGGCTATTAACCTAATATTAATATTCTGAATTGTATACAATCTAAAGATGATTTTATTTTTATTGCGTTCAAAACAAATCATTCTGTTTACAATCGTTCGATGACGTCATAAAGAATTCAGGAAATATAGATATTTTCATTACTGCCTTTTTTTTTTTCAAAAATTGCAGTTAACCTTGGAATACTAGTCTTATCTATTGGAGAAAAAAAAAACTTTTTTCATAAAAATAAGTTGTCAATGAAAGAACAGTGTTTTATTATTATAAATAAAAGCTTTCAGTTTGTTGATGATTTTAACACTATTTTGTTACTCTTATCGTTGATATATCACTTTCATTGATCTTAGTAATTGTGGCTTTGAGTTCAGTACTTTTAAATGAAAGACCTTATACCGTGTGTTTTTTCTCCGCTCGATACCAAGAATGAGGCGTGTAAGTATCGATAAATAATATGGCCATATAGACAGCATGCCCAATTTAGTTCCCTAAGTAGCACAATCAAAATTCCTACTTTCTATTCGATGTTAGAAAAGAGGCCTCCGGTTACTACCGTCAAGTGCTGCACATAATGCGTTTTAATGTGTATGATGAGGAATCCGAAAATAAGTTTCCCCAGGCTACTGTGGATAGAGGTGAAGATGAAAGAACAAAAATAGCCTGTGACATTAAAGATTATACGTACAGTAGAGCGTCGATTATCCGAAGTAATTGGGGGATATGGGTGTTCGGAAAACTGGTTTGTTCGGATAATCGAACTGTACTGTACTGTACTGTACTTCTACAGCCATTGCCAAACCGACAGAAGTGTGCTGATTGTTGAAACACAGCGACTGGCGGCTTGGCCGGTCAGCAGCGCCTTATGAAGGCTCCATTAGAAGCAATGTTCCGCCAGCGGTGGCTCAGTGCGGCGACTACTGTGGGAAACTTGGTTTGGGAGTGAGGGGGATGATGGACGGTAGGGTGGGAGAGTAACAGGTGCGACCGAGTACACAATTCGGTTAAGCGGTCGTTCGGTTGACCGGCGTTCGGATAATCGACGCTCTACTGTATTTTTTCACGTAAGTACCACGTACACTCATGTCCAAAATGATTGTCGCATATCTATAACTGTCTTGTTGTGGAAATATAATTTGATAGTGATTCTGGAGGTTCTTCTAATACTTTTACTATATGTATAATCGAAAAAATGTCTATTTGTAGTAAATTTTATAGGAAAAAATAATAAATACGAAAATTAGAATGAGTAAAACAAAATGTTGCTAAATGAACAGGATTTTTTTCGTTATATTGTTCTTATATACTGCTCTTTTGACTTGAAATTTACCACATACATGTCTTTTCCGATTTTACACATACTAACATCATAAGAAATTCCGGGCGAAATCGTTACCAAATAATATTCCTACAACAGCATATTCATACAATATCGATATGTGACAATCATTTTGGACATGACTGTACATTGAGACATTTGGCATACCGGTCTATAAGCTTCTAAAACCCTTCTAGGAAAAATTCAGGGCTCTGCATACGGAAGAAGCGTCGAATAGGTTCTGTGATTTAAGCACTGCTTCTAGAACACAGTGCTGGTAATAGCAAAAAACCTGGCCAAAACTCCAAAAATGAAGTTATCGGTGGAATGAACGTCTATAGTCTCTTAGTAGGGAAATGTCCACTCTATATAGAACATATCTATTTTTCATCCTGGCATCACTCGCTCATGAGAAAACACCTGTCAAAAGTAGATAATTAGCCGTCCTTGTAAAAATACTTTTCGTATGTGGTAGCATGACGGACCTGTTACTCTTAAATAAGTTAATACTTATGAAATGCTAAATATTGGTATTGTTGATCAGAACAGTTGCAATCCTTTAAGGCCAATAGCAGGCCTCTGAGGCACTTCGTATGCGTACTTTGACACTGTAGTCAAAGTCAATTCTTTGCTATATATTTGTAGACTTAAAATTTTCCTAGCAAGTCCAAGGTTTCATTTTCATTTTAATATTTTCTGTAGTCTCTCAATTAATGATTTTTGTTAGAATTAGCTGCTATTACCTGCTACCTTGCAAACGAAGCGAACTTCAGTGACTCCGGGCGCGCGCTCAAACTATCAGAGACTAACTTCTAGTCCCGTTGTGTCGTGTCGTCTTACCATATAGACAAGTCTTCGCGCACACGGTACAGTCCGCGGCATAAAATTTGTTACAAAAATTCTAAGTCCAAATTAATAACATACTCTTGCCCAGTTTTCTTATGCATTCCCGCAATACATGTATCAATCGATTAGTTGCTTCTAGTATTTATTCCAACTCCTCCCCGTCCTCCACCTCTCCTTGTCTAAAGCAGTGTGTGTGACGTAGTACCCTCTTTCCATTCAGCTGAAAAAGAAACAGGAATCAAGTTTACAACGTTATAGCTTTAAAACAGTCTTTTCCATTCGTTTGTTCTGAAATATTTTTAAGAGCCTAAATTAAAGGGAAGTCACACAATCTTCCCAGAGCTTCATAAATATCTTTAGTTTCATTCTTTTCTTTCTTGAAAGAGTGCAAGCTAGTAAGATGCTCCCTAAGAAATCTATGGAAATTGCCAAGAGCTCTAAAATATCTACGGACAGAAACGAGTTTTATTCAATGATTCATTGAATTTCTTTTCAGTAAGTGCAAGCAAATGTTTCAGGGGCGTCATTTGGGCAGGACAGGAGGGTGTAATTCCCCCTCTCTTGAGCTTCATAAATACGTATTTTTTGATCAAATGTATAGTAATACACTAATAAAAAGTGAAAATCTTATGTCGCCGGAGAATCTCTTCCTCCCCCCCTCCCCACGAATAAAGTCTAAAAGACACTGGTTTTAACAACAAACCTATAGAGCTACGATAGCACATTGCTAAAGAGCTTACATTTGGTTTCAAGAGTCGAAGGTTTGATCTCAAGCAATATGACTTCCTGGGTGACATTGAGAGAGAGAGAGAGAGAGAGAGAGAGAGGGAGGGAGAGAGGGATTCAAGTATGGAGACAGAGAGGGATGATTTGTATACACAGATTTAGAATTGGGGAAAAAATGATCGGACAGCATTCGTATTATGACGAAAATTCTGATCTTGTGAAAGATAAGAAGGGAAGTTTTCGAACTGCGAGGATCACATTAGGCAGTTGTCGAATTAATGTGGAGAACTCTTTTTAGAGCATCAGATGATTACGAAAGGAGAGAAAGATCTTCAGAACTGAGGAATTAAGATTTTAAAAAATCTGATTTCGGCGACGGGTTTCGAACCACGAACCTTGTGGTCATCGAACCATGACTTTATCCATTCTGCTAGGGAGGATTCTATTACTCGTTCACATACGTTTCCCTTAGCTGCGTTGAAAACTACCTTAAGGGGATATTCCAAAAGTTGACTCGGTAGATGCGCCGTTCAGTTGGGACGTAAACCTCTTGTA
This sequence comes from Thermobia domestica, assembly GCF_964235325.1. Taxonomy (NCBI): domain Eukaryota; kingdom Metazoa; phylum Arthropoda; class Insecta; order Zygentoma; family Lepismatidae; genus Thermobia; species Thermobia domestica. The sequence goes on along the minus strand of NC_137466.1, from coordinate 134,093,994 downwards.
ACTTAGTTACAATGTGCAAAATGAACTTCCTCTTCTTCAGGACACTTTTTAGAGCTTTAAAATATGTTACTATTGTTTTAATTAAGTTACATTTGATAAAACCATCTGATAAAGTAGTGCCAAGCCCTGTGCGTCATTGTCTGTTAGGTGAATGGTTAATGTAAGTTACTCCTACGTGGATGGTCCGAGCTTCCAATCAAGACCATTCTTACTGATTATTTTATTTGAGCTACGCTCATACTGTATATTCCACACGTTCAAGTTTTAAGTAATGTAGTCACAGCTAGTTTAATTCGAAATAATTTTCCAATATTATATTTGTTACTAAATTTACATGGCACTCCTCACTTGTTTGTAGCCCTGCATAAATGCAAAATTGTTTTAAAAGTATATTTTACTTTCAAGTATTATTGATTTTGTTTAAATTGTCCTTCAAATTTATTTTATAATTATTTTCTATTTCTTAATTATAACATATTTTCTATTTATATTGTATTCTATGTTACACGTTTATTATTTACATTTTATGTCTTACCTTTGAAGAGGAGCTTTGGACAATTCAGAGCAGCAGGGACATACACAGGATGCAGGCCTTTGCAATCAAGAGCTTTTGCCCCCACGAAATCACTACTTTTTTTTTTTTTTTTTTTGTAAATTATATATAATTTTAGAGATGATGATAGCAGGGGCGGATTCAGGGGAGTGCGTTCGGGCGATCACATTCCCCAGAATAGGGAACTTTTTATACTTTTTATTTTAAAAATAAAACATATCCTAAGTATTTTTCATCTTTGTAATATAAACTTAAATTAAAACCTAAAGCAGATAGGCCTTACTTTCTTAAGAAAGTTAATTCTACAGAAGAGCGACTTCTCCTTTTCTAAATTTGTTTTTTTCTTTTCTTTTCTTTCTTTTTTGTTTTTTGCAATCCGCTCTTACCTTGATTTGACTTCGAACGACCGCCCCTCCCAAACAATCATCCTGGATCCGCCCCTGGATGATAGACATTTTAGTAAAATATGCCCTCAATCGCTGAAATAAATTCCTGTCAAGCTTTCGATCGCTGAAATAAATTTCTGTCTACGGCCCTGCAAAACAGTGACGATTTTAGGGAGTGATCAGTTAGTAATGCCTCCCTGGAGCAACGACACTTCCCCAGAAGTCATATCTCCGATAATTCAGAATGTGATTTGTGCATTATCATTTTTCACTCTCAGTGTCTTGAAACGCATCAAAAAGGAACTGTTCTGAAGTATTTACTGGTTCTCCCTATGACCCCATTTCAATATGGCCAACCTTAGACATATACACATCTGAAATATCACCACCTTTTATGTCAGTGATCCCGAAAACTATCCATTCGACACAAATATAGGATATTTTCGATTCTTTATTCCTGTCACCCTCCCATTGTCAACTCGAAGCCAACCAAGGCTTATTTTGGACTTACGCAGCATCCACAGTGTCACTTTTCATCTTTGCATATGAATTCGACACTAATTTCGTTCGTATTTGACTACTTTTACATGTCACCTTCACCTCTTGGTAGGGATTTTTTCAGTATCTCGCCCCCACAACTATGGAGAAATTTCAACCAACTAAGTATAATTATAAATTATCATCTGAAACACAACAGTACGGGTGATCTTTTTCGCAGAGGAATTCGTTAACTACTGTTTCAATATCAATGTATTGGCTTTTTTTTTGCTGTCCATGCTGAAGATTGCCAAAGAGCTAAACTTCATCTGCACTATTGTGCAATGAATATAGGTTTTAGTGGTTTAATTTACCGAATACTCGCTTAGATGATGCTCTCGTCACAGAAAAAGTGATATACAGTTATAAAAGAAAAACGAAACGAAATATCTAATTTTTACGTCCCACGATTATACCGACTATGCTAATGGAGAGAGTAGTGGTGAGAAATAAATGAAATTGTTTAATGAAAAAAGTAGGAGGAAACGGGAGAAACCCGAGGACACTCATGCACACGGTGTTTGTCCATAATAAAGTTCATTCGGCGTGAGCTGGGATCGAACCAAGGACCCCATGCACCATAGATAAAGTTATAAAAGAATAGGCTTCTAAACAAATACGGAACACTACTATCAATGAGAGTTATATAAGATTAGATTTTTAGTTATTTCATTCTAAGTTAAAATTTCAATCAATCTTGTTCTTCAATACTGTTCGAAAACTTAAAGTTGTTGCTGCAAGGACGTGATAAATCTTTTCAGTAGACTTCGCAGTCCCCTCCACAGCTTCTTTTTCATGTAAGGCTAAAGTAGTCTCATTTTAGACATCGAGGAAAAATAGTGGAATTACGAATTTTCAATGGGCCCCGTTTTACTCTGGGCTCCCTCAACGCACTGCCGTTAGTTACGTCACTGTTCAGGATGCATGATGCAGTTTCTGCTTTTAGGAATACTTTCTAAGGCAGTACGAGTTTTTTTTTAACTGCTGTGTGAATTAAGTTGTATTTGCTAGAAGTGTCGGTTAAATGAAACTAAAGATCCTACACTCAAACACAAATAATCTCTTTCGAAACTCTAATGGAAAACGAAAGGAATCGTCCTAAACATGTTACGCTTTTGAAGAGAAAAAGAGCAAAGCAGTAGTTGCACATACGCTTAATGGTGTTTCTTGGATACAAATTTATACCTTACAAAAGTCATGTTCACGTCATGGTTTGATAGATGAAGGGTTAGTAAAAGGAATTCTTACGCTGGTGGTCGTGGGTTCGAATCTCTGCTCTTCTTGTTACTTTTTTATCTTAGCTACACTTAGTTTGTACATTCCAAACCTCGAAGTTTGGTTTATTTATGAAAGCAGGTAGAGAATTAATTGTAGTCGAAATTAGTTTCAAATATGCGATTATAATTACATATTTTGTCTAACTTATTACGTATCAATTTTTATATCAAATTTTCCAGTCTTTATTTAATTCATCTTCCGGTGTAATACAATGAATATTTGCAGAGCGACGTCAGTCGGACGAAAGTACTATATTCCATTGTTACTCTAATATGCCTAGGTATTTGTTCATATATTTATAAATTGTTTACTAAGTAACAACTTATGGCGGTCCACATTATGTGTCATATAATAGACCATACGAAGGCGAACATAGCAGAAGGCGTATTGCAAATATCCCTGGTGATAAAAAGTAGGGGTCTTCTTCACTAGATCCGAACCACTGTTACAGGCGGTTTTGGTTTACATAGCAAGCATAACACCACTCGGCCACCAAGTCTCGCACGTTAGTCTCTTTATTAATGCAGAACATACTGAGACACTTACATTCACTGGTGTCGCGTAATGTATTTCATAAAATTTTGTTAATAAGTGGGTCGAATTAGGTAGCCCTCGAGAGGGCTGATGGTGTTGTGGGCGAGCATTTATTAATAGTGTGTATAGTCCCCTTGGGACTCGATTACAGCTGCCATACGCCGTGGCATTGAATCCACCAGGCGAGAGATATAGCGTTGGGTGCAACAGATCGACCACGCATCTTCAACACGCTCCCAAAGATCATTAGATGTTCGTGGAGGATTGTTCGACCAGGTTTCCCGCAATGTTCTTGCAACAGAGGCCCACATATTTTCAATAGGGTTCAGATCTGCTCCATGAGGAACCCAGTCAACTATTTCGACATCAGGTTGCCTCTGCAACCATGTCTGAACCACATTTGAATTATGTATCGAGCTATTGTCCTGTTGCAAATATAATGTGCCATCACCTACATGAGCTTTTATTTCCGGAAGCGTTTCATCCAGATGTTCCACATACTTGTGGGCGTTTAGGCGACCAGGAATCTTGTAGATTCCTCCGAAATTTGCAGCCTTGCATATCTATGCCCAACAGTGGACAGTTACATGTCCCATTCGACCAGAACGGGAAACGTATTCAGAGGCATACCTTTTTCCAGGGGTGCGGTAAACACGCTTCGGCCCGAAGTTTGCACTGGAAAATATTTTTTCGTCTGTAAAAACGACCTCGTCCCACACACGTGCAATATTTAACTGTGCAAACGCCAGACGGTCAACCATGTGGTCTTCTGTTAGTCGCTTCTTAACAGCTGCCCTGTATGATCTCAAACCAAAGGATTTGAGTCTACGACGGACAGTCGTAACATCGCCTGGGAAATTGGTTTCCTCTCGTAACTGTCGGGCAGACATGAAAGGGTGCTCACGGCATTGGGCAATTACACTCTGGTCTTCTTCGGCAGAGGAAACTCTTTGTCGCCCACTTCCTCTTTTACGTCTTACATCTCATGTTTCCTCATATCTCCTCCACCACCTCCGTGCTGTAGCACGGTTAACACCATATCTCGCGCCTGGCTTGCTATAGTTCATGCCCGCATGCTCAATTAAAGCAATCACGCTGCTTTTAACAGAAGCTTCGTAGTGAGCCATTTTCACACCAGAAGCAAAATGATAGCTTTGCTTAGGTGTTTGAACGGAACGTGCTTCATGTGACGTCACGTAACAAGGCGAAGTTTCCTCTCATTGCTGTAGACGATATCGTACGCCCTCTGCTGGGTGTTTCGTGACGGAAAAAGTGCTTTTAAGCAGTTCATGGCGACCGCTTTGAAATCAAATGTAAAGTATGAGAATTAAATTTGTCATATCTGTTGTTTGGTGTAGAGACAAAACAAAATTGGAAACCAAACGTTTAAGAACAACTCAGATTATTAATATAAAACAAGTCAAAGATTATTAACTTGTATTATCATACAAGAAATGCGAGAATTTTGAAACAAAGAAAAATAACTTAGAAATTTGCAACTGAAGACAAAAAAAAACTAACTTAAACACACTAAAGGGTATGAGTAGGGCGATTAATGGGGACGTCAGAAATAAGGCTATATGTCGATTAACGCGAGGGATGGATTTTACCATTTCACTTTGACGGAATAACGTAGAGGATGGAGAGGAGGGGGAAGATACATAACAGTTATAAATATAAAAATACAAGTGACAATGTTCGGTGGTGAAAAACTCTTGAACTACCCGATCGTTCTCAATCACATTTTGAACATAGATGAAATTCGAACCTGGGAAGCTTTTTGTTATTTCATTTTGATATTAGAACTTGCGGTAGAGGAGGGGAGGGTAAATATATGAAAATGAATAAAACTTAATAACTCTTGAACAATCCGACTGATCCCAATCAATCAAACATTCAATATAGATAAGGTTCGGACCTGGGATGTTTTCATTTTTTGCTTTGACGGCATAACGTATGGGAGGGGAAGGGAGGACTATGTAAAAAAATAAAAATAAAAATGCTGTCTTGGTGACTTCATCACGCTTAAACCACCGAAATGATCTTAATCAAATTATCAACATAGATGAGGTTCGGACCTGGGGTGGTTTTTATCATATCCGTTTGATGGTAGAACGTAGGGTAGGAGGAGGGGAGGGGAGATATCTATAAAAATGAACAAAACTTAACAACTCTTGAACCACCTGACCGATCTCGATCTAATTTTCAACATAGACGACGTTCGGCCCTAGAAACTTTTGTTTTAATATTTTCACTTTGACGGTAGAACATAGGAGAGGATAAGAGAAGGGGAGATTAATATATAAAAATAAATAGAACAACTCTGGAACCATCCAACAGATTTCGATCAAATTTTCAACGTACATGACATTCGGGCCTGGGATAATGTTTGTCATACCGTGCCCCCAACATGGAGAGGGGAGAGGGATACATAAAATCATCGAAAATTACCAATATCAAAGAGTGCTTTAGTAATAGTAAAATCATAACATATTACTATTTTTCTTTAATTTAGCCCAGCGAAATCGGGGTGCGACTTAGATTGGAGGACGTCTTAAGTTCGAGTAGTTATCGAGTAATAATTAAAGATATTAACGTGTTATTGAATTACTTTGATAATAATAATAATAATAATAATAATAATAATAATAATAATAATAATAATAATAATAATAATAATAACTTATTATTATTATTATTATTATTATTATTGAAGATTTGATCATTCAAATATTGAAAGATCAAAATATTCAAATACCTTAAGACAATTAAACGTGTGTCATCGCCGACTAATGATCACCAAAAATTCTAAATTTAAACAAAATATTCACACATGGTTCCGACTTGAGAACCTCCAGATTATTAGCTAGCGCCTTGAGCACAGATCCACGCTCTATATGCGCTAAATGGTATGTTTTAGTATGTTTAAATTAGATTTCCTTGCCTCCAGTTACAAAATTCTAAGTTAGTATTTTTCGTTCTTTCAAAATTTCTTTCGATTTTTTTAAATCATATAAGTCAATAATCTTTGGCATAGTTTATATTAATAACGTGGTTGTTCTTAAACCTTTCGTTCGCTATTTGGTTTCTTCTCCACACCAAACTACAGATATGATACTTTAATTCTCATACTTGTCATTTGGTTTCAAAGCAGTCACCATTATCTCGTAAAGCAATTTTGTTCGCCACGATTCATGAGTTTTGTAACAAAACACGTCAAGAAATGAGTTAAATGAAGGCTGCAAGAGTTTATATCCAAGTTTAGTATTGTGAGCTAGTGACAAGCATGTAATAACGTCTCGTATTTGAAAATAATGTTACCTACTTTTAATTTACTAACTTGTATTAGATTTAATTCAAGCTTAAAGAATTGGAATGAACAAACTCAGTGTACCTTAAAGAAACAAAACGTAAGAAGAACGGACGAGATTCGAACCCTGGACCACCAGTACAAAACTCCTGTTCACTAACCCCTCACCTAACAAGCCATCAACTTCTATAAGTTTTAAATTTGCAAGAAAATGATACCATTATACGTTTGTGCAATCAATGTTTTGCTGTTTTCCTCTTCAAGAACGTAACATGTTTACGACGATTCGTTTCGTTTTCCATTAGAGCTTCTAGAGAGATGATTTGTGTTTGAGTATAGGATCTTTTGTTTCCTTTAACCGACAGTTCTAGCAAATACAACTCAATTGAAACAGCTGTAAAAAAAAAACTAGTACTGTCTTAGAAAGTATTCCTAAAAGGGAGAAACTCCATCGTGCACCCTGAACAGTGACGGGAGTGCGTTGAGCGAGGCCAACAGCAAAATGGGGTCTATTGAAGATTCTTAACTCCACTGTGAAGGGTTTTAATTAATTTGACACTTTTTCCTCAATGTCTAAAATGTAACTACTTAGCCTTAGATGAAAAGGAAGTTGTGAAGGAGCGTGAAGGACTGTGACGGGTGGGACTGTGAAGTCTACCGAAAAGATTTATCACGTCCTTGCAGCAACTATTTCCAGCAAAAGGGAATAAGTACATCAGACCTAAGTTTTCAGAAACGCTAAAAAACCTTCCCGAGGAATATTTGTATTTGTTTCAACACGTGTATAACTGATTAATTGTAGCAAAAGAACTGACAAACTCTAAGACAAGAAGAAGAATCTTGTATTGTAGCACTGCAATTGGTGAGAAAAACTTAAAAGTGGAAAAAATATTTTTATGTACTTATTCCCTTTTTCCAATCAGTGGTTCAATTATGAGCCTATATTTTTGAGGTGTTAAAAATAATAATAATAAGAAGAAAACTTATTAACTGGTAGGTTACGCTGGACTCTTAATTGTGTATATGGAATAATGGAACGTGGGGTTATACAGAGGATTTTGGATTTCTGTTGCCGATCAATTAATCTTTACCCTAGTAGGGAATACTGGTTGGTCCGGATTTCGAACAGTAATGAAGATCAAGATTGATTGCAATTTCAACTTAGAATGAAATAAATAAAAATCTAATCTTATACAACTCTCATTGATAGTAGTGTTCCGTATTTGTTTAGACGCCTATTCTTTTATAACTTTACCTATGGTGCATGGAATTGTTGGTTAGATCCCAGCTCGCGCTGAATGATCTTTATTATGGACAAACACCGTGTGCATGAGTTTTCTCGGGTTTCTCCAGTTTCCTCCCACTTTATTCATTAAACGATTTCATTCGTTTCTCACCATCACTGTCTCCATTAGCGTAGTCGGCATAACGTGGGACGTAAAACTTAAATATTATGTTTCGTTTTTCTTTTATAACTGTATCTCACTTTTCCTGTGACGAGAGCATAATCTAAGCGAGTATTCAGTGAATTAAACCACTATATTCATAGCACAATATTACAGAATGAAGTTTAGCTCTTTGGCAATCTCCAGCATGCAGAGCAAAAAAAGCCAATACATTGATATTGAAACAGTAGTTAACGAATTCCTCTGCGAAAAAGATCACCCGTACTGTTGTGTTTCAGATGATAATTTATAATTATACTTAGTTGGTTGAAATTTCTCCATAGTTGTGGGGGCGAGATACTGAAAAAATCCCTACCAAGAGGTGAAGGTGACATGTAAAAGTAGTCAAATACGAACGAAATTAGTGTCGAATTCATATGCAAAGATGAAAAGTGACACTGTGGATGCTGCGTAAGTCCAAAATAAGCCTTGGTTGGCTTCGAGTTGACAATGGGAGGGTGACAGGAATAAAGAATCGAAAATATCCTATATTTGTGTCGAATGGATAGTTTTCGGGATCACTGACATAAAAGGTGGTGATATTTCAGATGTGTATATGTCCAAGGTTGGCCATATTGAAATGGGGTCATAGGGAGAACCAGTAAATACTTCAAAACAGTTCCTTTTTGATGCGTTTCAAGACACTGAGAGTGAAAAGTGATAATGCACAAATCACATTCTGAATTATCGGAGATATGACTTCTGGGGAAGTGTCGTTGCTCCAGGGAGGCATTACTAACTGATCACTCCCTAAAATCGTCACTGTTTTGCAGGGCCGTAGACAGAAATTTATTTCAGCGATCGAAAGCTTGACAGGAATTTATTTCAGCGATTGAGGGCATATTTTACTAAAATGTCTATCATCCAGGGGCGGATCCAGGATGATTGTTTGGGAGGGGCGGTCGTTCGAAGTCAAATCAAGGTAAGAGCGGATTGCAAAAAACAAAAAAGAAAGAAAAGAAAAGAAAAAAACAAATTTAGAAAAGGAGAAGTCGCTCTTCTGTAGAATTAACTTTCTTAAGAAAGTAAGGCCTATCTGCTTTAGGTTTTAATTTAAGTTTATATTACAAAGATGAAAAATACTTAGGATATGTTTTATTTTTAAAATAAAAAGTATAAAAAGTTCCCTATTCTCTGGAATGTGATCGCCCGAACGCACTCCCCTGAATCCGCCCCTGCTATCATCATCTCTAAAATTATATATAATTTACAAAAAAAAAAAAAGTAGTGATTTCGTGGGGGCAAAAGCTCTTGATTGCAAAGGCCTGCATCCTGTGTATGTCCCTGCTACTCTGAATTGTCAAAAGCTCCTCTTCAAAGGTAAGACATAAAATGTAAATAATAAACGTGTAACATAGAATACAATATAAATAGAAAATATGTTATAATTAAGAAATAGAAAATAATTATAAAATAAAGTTGAAGGACAATTAAAAAAACAATAAAACTTGAAAGTAAAATATACTTTTAAAACAATTTTGCATTTATGCAGGGCTACAAACAGTGAGGAGTGCCATGTAAAGTTAGTAACAAATATAATATTGGAAAATTATTTCGAATTAAACTAGCTGTGACTACATTACTTAAAACTTGAACGTGTGGAATATACAGTATGAGCGTAGCTCAAATAAAACAATCAATAAGAATGGTCTTGACTGGAAGCTCGGACCATCCACGTAGGAGTAACTTACATTAACCATTCACCTAACAGACAATGACGCACAGGGCTTGGTACTACTTTATCAGATGGTTCTATGAAATGTAACTTAATTAAAACAATAGTAACAAATTTTAAAGCTTTAAAAAGTGTCCTGAAGAAGAGGAAGTTCATTTTGCACATTGTAACTAAGTTACAAGAGGTTTACGTCCTATCTGAACGGCGCATCCACCGAGTCAACTTTTGGAATATCCCCTTAAGGTAGTTTTCAACGCAGCTAAGGGAAACGTATGTGAACCAGTAATAGAATTCTCCGTAGCAGAATGGACAAAGTCATGTTTCGATAACCACAAAATTCGTGGTTCGAAACCCGTCGCCGAAATCAGATTTTTTAAAATCTTAATTCCTCAGTTCTGAAGATCTTTCTCTCCTTTCGTAATCATCTGATGCTCTAAAAAGAGTTCTTCACATTAATTCGACAACTGCCTAATGTGATCCCCCCAGTTCGAAAACTTCCCTTCTTATCTTTCACAAAATCAGAATTTTCGTCATAATACGAATGCTGTCCGATCATTTTTTCCCCAATTCTAAATCTGTGTATACAAATCATCCCTCTCTGTCTCCATACTTGAATCCGCCCCCCCCTCTCTCTCTCTCTCTCTCTCTCTCTCTCTCTCTCTCTCTCTCTCTCTCAATATCACCCAGGAAGTCATATTGCTTGAGATCAAACCTTCGACTCTTGAAACCAAATGTAAGCTCTTTAGCAATGTGCTATCGTAGCTCTATAGGTTTGTTGTTAAAACCAGTGTCTTTTAGACTTTATTCGGGGGGAGGGGGGGAGGAAGAGATTCTCCGGCGACATAAGATTTTCACTTTTTATTAGTGTATTACTATACATTTGATCAAAAAATACGTATTTATGAAGCTCAAGAGAGGGGGAATTACACCCTCCTGTCCTGCCCAAATGACGCCCCTGAAACATTTGCTTGCACTTACTGAAAAGAAATTCAATGAATCATTGAATAAAACTCGTTTCTGTCCGTAGATATTTTAGAGCTCTTGGCAATTTCCATAGATTTCTTAGGGAGCATCTTACTAGCTTGCACTCTTTCAAGAAAGAAAAGAATGAAACTAAAGATATTTATGAAGCTCTGGGAAGATTGTGTGACTTCCCTTTAATTTAGGCTCTTAAAAATATTTCAGAACAAACGAATGGAAAAGACTGTTTTAAAGCTATAACGTTGTAAACTTGATTCCTGTTTCTTTTTCAGCTGAATGGAAAGAGGGTACTACGTCACACACACTGCTTTAGACAAGGAGAGGTGGAGGACGGGGAGGAGTTGGAATAAATACTAGAAGCAACTAATCGATTGATACATGTATTGCGGGAATGCATAAGAAAACTGGGCAAGAGTATGTTATTAATTTGGACTTAGAATTTTTGTAACAAATTTTATGCCGCGGACTGTACCAGGTAAATCGCTGGAAGATTTACTACACAGACAATCCGTAGCTCCTCTTCAGATAGAGATGCTAAGTGAGGAAGCTCAGAAGTCCAGAAACAGACTTTCCCAGGTATCGCGAGAAGTGAATGATCTACGAAAGATACAAACCTAGACTTGCTACACATTTTTTGTCGCCGTCTGACCCGATAATTCCATTGCTCAGACGCAGGATACCCCAAATCATAATATGCCGAACGAAATGTAAAGGCTTTTAAATAGCCATCGCCAATCTCATGTTTGGGCACCAGAGACTTTTAAATGATTAATTTCACAACCGAATTTAGTTATTTTTATTGTACTTGACTGGACAACTTGCACTGTTTTGTTTTCTAATATGCATGTTGCAAGATAATTTCGTTTCTGTAAACATTTCTTACACAGACTGACTTTTGGTTAACTTCATTGTTCATGCTTATATGTACTTTTTCGTTACTGTCCGAAAACATATATATTTTGTTTATAATGAGATCTTTACTCTGCATTTTTAATAACATTATCATAAATTCTAATTTTTTTCATGACGACCCAAGCTGGTATTTGTAAGTCTGATTTTGAAAATGTCGACTTTTTTCGTCACCTACATAGGCAACCTGCATCACTGACCATTAATCGGTAAATTATTCACGTTACAGCAGAACAATCGAAAATAGCCTAATGTGCCTTCAAAAAATACCATATCAAAAAAAAAAAAAAAAATCAATACGCTCGCAAATAGTTTCGCCGCGTTTTCTCGTCATTCCGACTACTGTGTGCCGCAGAGAGTATTCTTCAAAGCCGCAAACATATGGAATCACTGGGTGCGAGATCAGGATTGTATGGCGGATGAGCAAGGGTCTCCCACCCAAAAGTTGCAATATGATTTTGCGTTGCCGTCGCTGAGTGTCGTCTCGCATTGTCATCCAACAACAAAACACCAGATATGACTTCCACGAGGTGGTTATTGATTTCTGATCCCGATACGCCACGTGCCCAATCATAGCAGACAACCGCTCGCACTTCCTTCTTTGAACTAATTACATTTTTTTCAAAATTTATAAAATAAGAAAATCGAAACTACTGCATGTCACTTACCTTTCTCAATATTTGAAAAAATATTCATAAATTCCGATTTTCTTAATTTCTAATGCGTATTTTCTTCAATTAAAAGACTATGGAAATTCTTGATGAAAACAAACATTTCGTTATCAGAATTTAGTATTTCCATCACGCTTTTGTGCTATAATATTCTTCTGAACGTAATTAAACTAGGAAAATTTCATTCTTCAGTTCTTTTGAGTAAGACGTTTTAGAAATTGGCTGTTCCTCGTTTGGTAATTTACTTTCTTCCGCTCATGATTTGTTTTTAAACGCTGGAGTACAAATTACGTTTCTTGATGATGCTCTTTTTTTTTTTTTTTTTTTTTTTTTTTTTTTTAGATTCACAAGTTCCTGCATAAATCATTTCACTCTAACATACAGTTTTCAATAACAAAATTTGACCATTAGCACTGATTTCCAATTTATTCAAGCGTCATTAGCCTACTTCCCGCTCATGAAATATATTAAAAATACCCTATATACTGTCAATTTTGACGAAAATTTTCTTTATCCCTATTCGAATAATTAATGTAAAAATATCCCACAAAATGAGATTTTTCCCACGCGTTGGCATTATTGACTCCAGGGTCAGTGAAATGAAGTTAGGGGCGAGGATCGTATTCTCAGGGAAGATGGTAGATAATTTCTTCTTTAATCTCGACTTTCTTGTCCTGAGGATAAGTTCATCTCCACCCAGGGCTAGCGCCAGATTCGTGCGATAAATTAGGCCGCATGGGCACCGGTCAAGCTCACCACTCATATCCTTACAGTATACAGTAATGCCATGATTATCCGCGGAATTGGGTGGCAAGGGCCCCACGCATAGAGAAAATCACGGAAAACTAAAAAAAAAAAAAAGGGGGGGCGGTGCAAACACGAAAAAATTCAGTATTTCAGCATAAAAGATAGAGAGGTTACCGAGGCTGAGACGGACTTTTATATACCGATACGAGACTAAGACGGAATTTTACATACCGACAAGAGACCGAGACAGACCTCTATAAATCGAGACGAGACCTTGGTCAGTCTCGAAAGTCTCGGTCTCATCTCGAATATTGATAGCTATTTTGTCTTCACTCAAAATTTGTTTCGTTGCTGAGTGAGATAATATGGGAACGGTTGACTGATGTACAGTGGTGTATTTAGGGGTAGATATCTGGCTCAAGCCCCTCCCGAAATAAATTTGTGATCATTTTTTCGCATCGCACGTACGACACAAATGTTTCTTACCCGTTCCTCAAGCCTCTCCCGAAACAAAATCCCCTGCTGTTGTACATAATCTTCTCTGTCTCTCTCTCCATATTTATATATATATATATATATATATATATATATATATATATATATATATATATATATATATATATATATATATATATAGTGCGGATCTAGGATATGATCAAGGGAGGGGCTAAACTATAGTTTGCCGCTAGTACTTCATAGTGGACTCCATTTTTGGGTCACTGGTACCCCGTCCACTACCGATTTCAATATGTTCGCTCTATTACACGCTATGTGTGAGTACATGTAACCTTTTATGAGGAGCCGTCTCCTTTAGCCTAACCGGCATAATCGTGGGACGTAAAACTCAAAGATTTCATTTCATTTTATTTTTCTTTTATGAGGAACAAGATTGCACTTGATAATTTTTTTCTACTTATAATTTGTGAGCTAATCAAATATTTTTCTACTTATTTTAAAACTTTGATTCCCATTCTTTAATCTCTTATAGAAGTTTTCGGGAAACCAAGTTTGCCATTTCTTTTTCTAAATCCGCGGAAACCCCAAACACCGTTGCATGAGATAGAGGTACGGTGCCTCAGTGGTGCTCTCCCCGTTGGTCTAGTGGCTAGCACGTGCACCTTCGGTGTATGGTGTCCCGGTTTCGATTACCAGCGAGAGAGCCTTTGAAATTTTAACTGTCCTCGATGTTTCTGTGTTCGTGTCTCTGTCGTTAAGGATGTTACTGGAAAAACTGTAGACTATACAGTGCAGTGAAAATATAGTAAAAGAAGGAAATTAAGTTACTGCTACTTGTTCCGTGAATCAGTTAACTTTTAAAGTTCTAATTCTCCCACTAATTCTTCCATAATAATTCATTTGGTTTAATCATCTCATGCAACCATAATAATTCATTTGGTTTAGTCTAAACAGTGTAATAGTGAGACGTTAAACTGTAAGATTTTTTTTTCTACTGTTGCATGAGCTAGCATTTCCGTTTTGTTTCCCTCTCACGTTCTTCACCTCCATCGATCAATATTGAGAAATTCGCAGAAAAGGGTCCTTTTGAATTTCAGATACATTTCACGAATTTTTTTCCTGTATAACAATCGAAATTAACATGTTACTTGTGTGTTCACATACAGAATGAAATTATAAAAGTTAACAACTACTACTGGAAATTAATGCTATCACTCATTTCGAACATTTTAAAAGAACTCATAATGTGTTGAAATTTCATTCCTTTGAGAACAAGATCTTAAGATGAATATTCAGACCGAAGAGAAACGGGAATGGGGAATGACCGAAGTTTCATAACGAGGAACTGCATAATTTATAGGTCTATCATTTACCAAACATTGTTACGGTCATCAAATCTAGAAGGCTTAGGTGGGCAGGCAATGTAACCAGAATGGAAGAAAGTAGGAACGTTTTCAAAGTTTTAATTGGAAATCCAATCGGAAAACGGGGGGCACGGTAGCTCAGTGGTAGAGCGTTCACTTCCGGTGCTTGGGGCCCCTGGTTTGATCCCAGCTCGCGCCGTGTGGACTTTGTGGTGGACAAAGACCATGGTCGTGGGTTTTCGCGCGTTTCTTCCCACTTTCTTCATTCCACCATTTCATTCATTTCTCATAATCACCGTCTCCTTTAGCCTAACCGGCATAACGGTGGGACGTAAAACTCAAAGATTTCATTTCATTTTCCAATCGGAAAACGACCATTAGAAAGACCTAGGTGCAGATGGGAGGACAATATTAAGATTGATCTCTCAGAAATAGGAATACAAAGTAGAAACTGGATCAAGTTGGTTAACGATACAAGTCAATGGAGAGCTTTTATGAACGCGGCATTGAACTTCCGGGTTCCATAGGCCATAGACTAAGTGAGTTAGTATAAAACGTTGTAGATAGTTGTAAATTTCCAAAAATGCTCTCCAAGTGGATTTGTATACAACGAAAGATGGTATTGTAAAGTTAAAAAAAAAAAAGTTCAAAATAAGCTTCTTCAAAACAGCTTTTATTTGTAAAGAATACACAATGATCACTTCAAACTGTTGCCATAATCTGTCCAAGCAGCTTGATAAATAATAATTTTAAAAAATCAGCGTAGCATAACAAAGCTGCATCTCATACGTAAAAGAAAAAAAGTTTTGCGCTAAGGTGAGTGCAGGGGGCGCCGAGTTGTACTTCGCCTCGGGCGCTGAAATCCCTAGCTACGGCTCTGGTCATATAGGCTCGGTGTCGAAAGGGGCATTAAACTTTAATTCAATTAACGAAAGCTTACAAGTTCACACGTAACACAATTTTTATAACGTAAATTATAATGAAAAATAATACCAGAACACTACCAAACAGCACTTTTAAACTCTAAGTGCTGTTACATCTATTGTGTGTTTGTTTATTAAAGTTTACCGTCCCTTTCAAGCACCTAGGCTGTATGAAACCAGTATCTACAGTTTCATAAAAGTGCGCACGCTAGCAAAGGAGATGATGGCTGTTACATATAACTTGTAGCTTCTTTATATCAACATATAATTGTGAAAAGTGAATTTTATCAGTTCTACAGTACTATTATAAGTTTGTTACTCTTTTCTAAATACGCTTTCGGTCAAACTGTAAGGAATCCTATTTACACGAATCATACAAAAAAAAAAAAAAAAAAAAAAAAAAACATCGGCTTCTCAATGCGTTCGCAACGAGTTTTTATGATTCATGCGTATACTTGGAATACGCTGACCATGTATTTAAATGTGGAAGGCTAATCTCAATGCGCTGGAAACGCGAAAGCAATAAAAACACGCAGAGTATGTAGGCTCGAGCACATTTGGTGATTTTCGGAACAATAGACCGCCTAGTGTTTCGTAATTAGTAAAAGATGTCTAAATTAAGGGGAAAAAAAGGAAAGACGTGTTGCCAGGCAAGGGGATTTAGCAAGAAACAGCTACTTGGAAGATGCTTTGTGCAGAGTATTGGAACTCTGCTATTATAAAAATATGTAACAAAATGTATAAAGTGTATAACAAAAAATTCAGAAAAATGCAAGGAAATTCCGAAAAATTAGCTAATCACAGAAACACAATAAGAAATCTATGTAACACAATAGGGTTATTTCTGGTGATACGCATAAATGAGAATAAGGGTGTGGCAGTAAGGTCTGGAAACCCTGACTGCTCACAGTATGATTTATAACTCTGGCGAAAGTAAAAGTACCGAGTAGACACCTAGGTTTTATCGCATCGGAAACGCATCCTCAATAAGCCATAGTCTAAGACTAATATGCATATAAAACAGTTAAAAGTTATTTGTAGCATAAACATCTAAGCGAAGCTATTTACATATTCTTGATCCTTATTATAAAAACAATACATCTCAGTCTGTCAGGCGCGCTTATTTCTAATAGTTTACAGTAAATCATAGTTGGCACTAACTGCGCTGAGAGAGGATGCTAGCTCGCAGGCAATTTGCAAGCGAGTCTAAGACTGGAGATGGGAACTAATAGGCTTAATAAATGGACGTTACGGTCAGAGGTAGTAAACGCGAATCTGAAGAGTATAGTGAGATCGTGGAAAAGGAAGCAAGGAGCTAAGAAATGTATAAGTCTGGCGCTTCTCAAGCAAGCAAGATCACGAAAGATTTCATTCTAAAATACTGTAGTACAAGCAAACCTTGTTGTTTTGTTATATTCGATGAGTTTGATGCATTGTTCTTGCAACGCAATTTTAACCAGCGTGAAACTATAAAGTGTCTGAGCAATAATAAGCGATTACTCCATGGTACATCAGGAGTGGATATCTAATATTCCTTATCATTACACAAAGACTATAAAAACAAGTTGATCTTTAACTTATTCAGCTTATTGTTTTTCTTTTCTTCGCTAAGTGAATCTTCCTTTTTAACGACACGAAATTGATAATACACAAAATAATAATCCAATATATTGATTTGTCATTTATATTATGTCTGCCTTAAAAGTGGAAATGAATATACTTTTTTTTTATCTTAAATAGAGAGAAAAATCACAGTATTCTAAATAAGTCTATTTAGAACTTGAAGAAACGAGTTCCGTCAAAAACAAAAACACGGGGCAATCCAAATGAAATCGACCAATTTGCAGGACAAAGGTTACTGATAAAATTTATTTATTTTTATTTTATTTTATTTTATTTTAACCTAAGATTGTATCACATTCAGGGAGTTGTAAACGGGTACTTATTTATTTTTAGCCGCGCAGGTTTGTTTGTAGCAGCCATTTTGTATAGACGCGTGCGCGTGTTTTGCACTTTTTAGAGGATTCCGTTAAACGCTGTAACTTTTTAGGTTTTAAAGATAATGAGTTCAAACCAAAACCATATGAAAGATAATGGAATGGATAACATTCTATGTTCTGTGGACTTTAAGACGTACTTTAGAACGTCGGGGGAAAAGCTCGGAACATTGATGTTGGAAACCTTAAAATATCCATTTTGGAATGTATAGTTTGAAACGAAATAAATGAGACTAATCTTCATTTTTTTTTGTCTACATAGAGACTAGATAATAGACAACGTCCTAAACAAGTTTCAGATTTTTAGAACCATATACTTGATTTTTTGGAAGCTTTTAAATATTGCGAATTTTCGAAAATCGTGTATTTTCACTATCAAATGTCTCAGGAAGGACGCAAGTGAAAAATCCCAAATTTGCACAAAATAGACTATAGGCCTAGTTGTGCAATAACACGTAGGTAAAATTGCATCACAGAGACTTGAGTAGTTTCTGAGTTATAAGTTGTTGCAATGATGTGAAATCCGAAATTTTAACAGCTGAACAGATGTTCAGGTTTTGTGTTGATAGTATCTCAGGCATACAATATATCTATATTTCATCAGAAGAAGTCCAGTCAAATAGCAAGGAATTCGAGATTTGCTGCTTGTAAAAGAATTATCAATACCAGATCATATCATAGATTTGTACCTCTGACGCAAACACAAATCAGATGTTATGAATTGTCACAATCAGATGAATTTACTGATTGCAGTGCTTCAGTACTTCCAGAACATAGCCTATCATCATTTGTACCTAATGATACCGTAGTCTGTATTTATGAGAGAAATAGCGGATTGAGAAAATTGAAGACATCAGTCAAGAGACGATCTTTTTGTTCACTTTTTCCATCCCCATGGGCCAAGAACATCTTTTAAACTACCTACGAATAACAAGGTGTGGGTGCCCATCACTAAGGTATCCGAAAACACTCACCCACAGAGTTCACAATTTCTACAGGTCGTACTTTCAATATTAGTGCCAACCCTGTACACAAATTAGTCAACTGTTTACCTCACTCATGTCTTAACAGCAGCACTATAGGTATAAAAGTAATAACAGACGCGTTTCGTTTTTTGTACACGGCTGTAAAAAAAAATTGCGACAGCTAACGCCGTGCAGCTAGGCCACCCAATATACACCTTCTTATCCCATAATCGTGTCTGGTAAAGAGAACCCCTCTCTCTCCTCCTTTCTTCTCTTCCATACTAAAATCAGCTAACAACATGAACGCAATTCTAATTTCAAACTACACATGTATTAGTATCGATAAAATGAAATAACAGAACCGAGACGAAACAAGATTTATAAGTTGATTTAGGGAGAAACTGTAACACACACAATGAAAAATTGAAACCAATGGCTGTCTATTACACAGAGGATTAGAAATGAGGCAGAGAGAGAGAGAGAGAGAGAGAAAGGCGAGAGAAGAAGAAAAAGAAAAGCGAGAACAGATAAAAATTTGGAATTTTAAACTTAGTAAGAAAAGAACCTAACATTATAAAGTTCCGTTACCAAAAATCCAACAATAATATAGAAATAACGTTTGTTTTTACATATTTTTTCAGGACTGTTCGAATATATAGAGGATGCTTGAAACATTCAATAAGTCACTTTCAAAAAGGATAGCATACTCAATTTCCAATAGAACTGTAGATCTCACAGACACCTCTAAGATAATGTCAACATTTTAACACATGCTTTGTTTTCGCGTGGTTCGATTGTAAATTCGGTAGTGTTCATTGGACGTACTGATGCAAACTACATTCTAATAAACCCAGAAGGTAGCGTAGGTCATATCTGCCATTCCAGACTACTAATGCAAAGCGAACAAAAAAGAAGAAAGAAACGAAAAGAAAAAGAAAGAAAGATAAAATTGAATGAGTGCTATTTTACTTGTAAATTTTTATCAGAAATATCCTATATTAAAAGTTGAAACCGTATCATAATGAAAAGTTACAAATGTTCAAATGGAAAATTGGATGATCCTTATAGATGTAGCAGACCTTGCATGTTTCAAATTTCAACGTGAATAAATCACATTGAATTATAAGATGGAAACAAATTCGTGTCGAACTAGTATAAATAAAATTTTGTTTCCAAATAACCAAAGAGGTTGCCATTTTCTAGTCTTTTCCGAAGATTTATCTATTCCGAATATCCAGCATCACTTCCATCTCTTGCGAATATAACGTTGTAATTTGCACAGATAGAATGAACATGCTAGTGCTCAAACGGATTATAGTGTCATTCGGATGATGTTAGTTAGCTTATGGACCACCACTGGGTCGACTATTTAAACTCGTAGTGACCCGGTAATTCGACTGAGACTCGGTAACCCAGATGATAAAAAAGATATTTTGCTTATTCCGTTTCGTTTAAACAGTATTTCTTTCAGAGATGACCAGGACTGGAGAGGTTATGTCCAGAACACGAAAAACTCGACCCTGAAGTTGCCGGTTAATTACATTTTTCAGACTAGGTCTAGCGGTCTCTTGCTCCGTTTTAACTTTGGAATATGCACAAGCACATGAAGTGCGTGTGTATGTGAGAGAGAGGGGGAGAAGTGAAAGATGCAACGACAGGATAGGGAAACGTTAAGAGAGATAGAGATAGATAGAGAGAGAGAGAGACGAATATAAATATGAAACATACTTATCATTACAGTGTATGATGAACACACACACTGTTTATTCGAATTCTCGTCAGTGATGCTTTGTAAGTTCTCCAACAGAAGATAAATCTCTGTTTGCAGCCATTATCTTATGCGAAAAAGTTATATTACCTGACGGGGAATCGAACCGAGATTTTCCGCTTGGAAGTCTGGTACTTTACCACTACACTACCGATTGCTTTACCCAAACTTATGTCCAAGAAATGCTGTAATATTTCTTTCTGAGAACGATAACACGAAAAGTGTTTACTGCAGATCAATGAAGTGTTTCGAATGTCCTGGATCCCTTGCCCTTTCCCATCCAACATTCGTAAATCGTCTCTATCATGATAAATGTGTTTGCCTCCACATGCTTAAGAATATGAGCAATCGATTCTTCACTATCACTTTGTAAAAAAAAATACAACTTGAACAGGACTTGAACCTATGCTAGACAGTTTTATTAATCGTAACTCCATTACGTTACAACTACACTATCCTCCCACCTGAAACTAGAAGCCAAATATTACTTACTTCAGCCTTGATCATTGGAACGATCAAGCTTCTTCCTGTAAGACTATTTGCACCTAGGTGCACAAGGAAATTCATTTATTTTACGACCTACAGAGAAATTAGTGCCCACTAATAAAGGAAACAACATACAATCCAGGAAAAATTACAGAAATAAAAACATACTATAAATTAATTTCGCCCTGCAAGTTCAAAAGTACGCGAATAATAATAATAATAATAATAATAATAATAATAGCATCAATTGGGCTAAATTGAGAAAAATAATATGCTCCGTTATTCAGTCACTTTTTACTATTAGTAAGGGCTCTTTGATATCGGTCATTTTCGATTAGTTTTATAAATCCCTTCCCCTTCCCATGTTGCGGAGCACGGCATCTTCAGTGTTATTGTTCATCTTAGCCACCTGGAAAACTATGAATTCCACAATGATATTGGTTATTTTGATCATTTTTATGTCTCCCTCTCCTCCATGTTGCGGGCTGAATTTGGATTTAATCATTCGGCATCAGATGTGTCACTGTTCATCTCAGCGACTCCAAAGGTTATAGATTCGAATCTAAGATCGGTCATTTTTCGTTCTCTTTTAAATGTTGCTATCCTTCCCCCTTCTTTTAAGTTACACCATCAAAATGATATGAGGAAAACCATCTCGGGTTCGAACTTCATCTAGGTTGAAAATATTATCGAGATTGGTACGGTGGTTCAAGACTTATTAAATTTTATTTATATTCATATATCTCCCTTACCCATTCCCCTTCTCTAAGTTCTAGCGCCAAAATGAAATAATAAAAAACATATCAGGCCCGAATCTCATCTATGTTAAAAAAAAATTGATCGAGATAGGTCGCGTGATTCAAGAGTTATTAAGTTTTATTTATTTTTATATATCTTTCCTCTCCTCTCCACTCCCCTAAGTTTTACCGTCAAAGTGATATGATGAAAACGACTCCAGGATCGAACTTCATCCATGTTGAAAATTTGATGCAGATCTGTCCGGTGGTTCAAGACTTATTAATTCATTAACATAGTCATTTTTATTTTTATTTACATTGATTTTTATATATCTCCCCGTCCTCCCCCTTTCCTACATTCCACCATCAAAGTGAAATGATTAAAAGCATTCCATGCACAAACGTAATCTATGTTGAACATTTCATCCAGATTGGTCGTTTGATTCAAATACAATAAAAACAAACTTTAAAAATATCGTAATAAAACTTTTACTTACATGCACCCGGCAACATAGCTATTAATCACGAACTGAATTGTCAGTTCTACGATAGATTCTGGAAGTGTCCCCATTTTGATTCAATGAACAGCGGTGTTGCCGGGTGCATGTAAGTAAAAGTTTTATTACGATAATTTAAAACTTTGTTTTTGTTTTCAGGAATTGCATTATGTAGACAGATCCTTAACACACCTTTTGATGCACTGAAACATCAGCACTGTTGCCCATTCAGAATGTTAATTTATGAAAACCACGATTTCCCTAGTAACCCCTTACAGAGGCCTAATCCGATTAGTTATCGGTGGAAATGAAAAATTCTTTTTTCCATTCAATAGTTTCCAAGCTGCTCCAACTACACAAACTGAAAATTAACGACAGAACGTCTATACATATGAGTTACAAGTCAATTTACGTGTCTTGTAAAAAAAAAAAAAAAAAAAAAAAAAATGATTTACACCTTCGGTTACATCTGGCAACACTGTGTGGTTCCCAGTGTATTTCAATCGTTGCTTCCTAGTTTAAAAATATATGCATGAACAAAGCTTCATTTTGGTATAACCATTATTTGTGTACCGCTTCCGGTTCAAAAGTTCTACTATCCCAAACTCCGTGTTGCATTGTATATTGACATCCTGTATAAGATATACATCACTCGATTGAACCAGATCAAGCTGAACAGCCACATACTTGAGGGTAAATTCTCATGCTTAGTTTTCGAGAAAATCTAGAAATACTAATTTTTATGGCGTAAAAGTATTTAGTTTGTTGTCAATTTGATATACAGTAGTTGATAATTTGTATTCTGTTGGAATGGACCATGTACGCACTGTTACCTAGCAGGTTTAGTCTATTATTGTTCGATTTCTGTTAACAATGGTACGCGTACTCCCGACCGTGATGCATATAATCCTAACTGTGATGCACATACTTCTTACAAGTCACAAAATACTCATAAGTACCCCTCATTACTGTTGAGATTTTATTATTATTATTATTATTATTATTATTATTATTATTATTATTATTATTATTATTATTATTATTTTAAAGAAAGGTACTCACAGTGGAGATATTCATTGTAAACATGATGTTCTCCTAACGAATGATGGTTTGGTGGCGTGGAACGACTAAGACGTTAAAGAAACTTTGGATCGACAGTAATTTACTACGCTGACCTCAGGATATTTAAAGATAACAGTAGTGAACTTGAAAATAGTATAACAAGAACTTCTGAAATATTGTTTACAATTCAGAAACAGGTCATCGTGTAATAAAAAGAGTAAACAGCATGTGGATATCTGCTTTTTTTCTTTCTTAAGTTCTGTTTTAAGTTCAGCTCTATTTATTTCCAAATTTTTCATTTTACGTTCTATTTTTCAGTTATTTCTTATTTGAAAAGACAAATTAATATGAAATGAAATCTTTTAGTTTAACGTCCCACGTTTTTTGTCCCTTAGGTTAAGGGAGACGATGATTAAGGCAAGTAAATGATGATGGAACAATTGGTGAAATGAAAGAGTGGGAGGAAAACGGGAGTACCCCAAGAAAACTCACGGACATGATGTTGTCCACCACAAACTTACTTGACCGGGGATCCAACCAAGGACCCCACGCACCCAGAGGTAATCGCTGTACCACTGAACCACCGTGCCCCCCAAGAAAAATTGAAGTAGCATGAAATTAACTTGTACAGGCTTTCACAATTGACGTAAAGATTTATCAACGCAAAATCTCTAATGAACGAAGAGTTTTAACTACACTCGTCGTGGTTTGAATTTTACTAAAAATAATATATTTAGCAAATAGGCCAGACAGTATTTTATTAGCTGGGCTAATAACTAGTACGATATATATATATATATATATATATATATATATATATATATATATATATATATATATATATATATATATATATATATATATATATACAGTAGAGCGTCGATTATCCGAAGTAACTGGGGGACATGGGTGTTCGGAAAACTGGTTTGTTCGGATAATCGAACTGTACATGTTTATTTGCCATGCGCGGAGCGGCACGCCTCAATCCTAAGCTGGCGCAGCTGTTGCTGTTAACAGCTTTGATACTGCCGCTACTTCTACAGCCAGTGCCAAACCGACAGAAGTGTGCTGATTGTTGAAACACAGCGACTGGCGGCTTGGCCGGTCAGCAGCGCCTTATGAAGACCCCATTAGAAGCAATGTTCCGCCAGCGGTGGCTCAGTGCGGCGACTACTGTGGGAAACTTGGTTTGGGAGTGAGGAGGATGATGGACGGTAGGGTGGGAGAGTAACAGGTGCGTGCGAGTACACAGTTCGGTTAAGCGGTCGTTCGGTTGACCGACGTTCGGATAATCGACGCTCTACTGTATATATATGCGCATTTTGACGTCACAATTCATGAGTACCGGTACTAGCATTTACGCACAATGTGACAGGTCAAGGAAAGAATTGTTAGTTCACTTAAAGGGATATTTAGAAATTCACTTAATGTCACGTTTATCACTGAATTCGATTCCTAACTATCGAAAATACACGTCTTTGGCATAGGTGACCCGGTTTCCATTCCCGGGGAAGCTCATGTGGTTCGGATCCCACGTTAAGCTGTAGGTCCACGTCACATATAGCCTTGCTGCTGAAAGGGTCGCTAAACTCAAATCAAATTCTAACACTTAACCCTCTACATCCTAATTAAAATTGATGGTGACGTGACCTATCAAATAGTTCTTGAGATTTATTATCATAAATAATAATAATAATAATAATTTCTTACTCACTACTTATGGAATTGGGGTCTCAGGCATCGAAATCACTTTGTTCAGCACATTTGAAGTGTGCTGTCTACCGAAATTGTATTATGGACAATCTGAGGATTCATCAAGAGCTCCCAGACGTCTCGGTTTAGATGGACCTCAGGAACCGATTTAAAGTTCTTTACAGAGATTTATCCTGAATGCTAACCAGAAGAGAAGCAGAGCATTTTTCTTTTAGCATGAGTGGTTTAACATATTATTATTATTATTATTATTATTATTAACAGGTCCTGGGATTGGGCTTTTCCTTGTTTGTTTGTTTGTTTGGTTTAAGTTCGCATCTGGAAATGTTTCTTCCGTGTTTCTGAATCATCAGCTACTTTTAACTTCCAATATTTTATTCTATTTTTCGAATCATCGATTAGTTGCATTTTTCCTAATCCTCACTTCTTCTTTTTTTTTTAAATCTTTCTCTCTATGGAGTTATGAAGAAGACAACTCCATAGACTCTTCTGGGGGGGGGGCGATTGCCCCGATCGCCCCCCTGGATCCGCCCCTGCTACCAGGAAGTGGTTGAAATTTAGTATTACATCCGCTTTCAATACTGATTTTAAGCAAAAACAGTAAGATGCGGTTTATTGCGATTCACTCAGCATTTCAGCATGATTCTATCTACGCCGTTAACCCTCTATTCAAACCAGTTAAAATATACCACTTCCAACTTTTATTGGCATAAAACAAAATGGTGTTAGATAGCGACAAACTGTTTCTGCAAATGATTCAGGATGTCAAGAGAATATACCATCATAATCCGCAACACTCTCCCAAAACCGGAAGTGGTTGAAATGTACTACTACTTCCGGTTACAATACTGATTTCCATAGAACAAGAACTGTAAGAGACATAGAGATGCTGTTTTTTTTTTCAATTGATTCAGGTTTCCAAACATAGGTTTCGCCTTTTCTATTCAAATCAGGACTTAACTATTTTCGGTTTCATCATTTATTGGTAATATATAGTGGTTTTCTGCAATCGATTCAAGGTACCAAGAGGACATATCATCATGATCTACAACATTATAAAGAAACTGGAATTGGTTGTAATTTACTACTACTTCCGGTTTTGATGCTGATTTCCACTGAGCAAAATGGGGTAAAAAATTTTCCAATCTATTCAACTTCCGAAGAGTAGGGTCTATCTTCTCCCTTAACCCTCTACTGACTTCGGAAGTGGTTATAATTACCGATTCCGTGTTTCAACATTTCTTGCCATAGAACAAAATGGTAATTGGTAGCGGAAAAACTGGTTTCCGGAATCGATTTAGGGTGCCAACAGAACATACCATCACAGCCCAAAACACTGCCAAAAACTGGAAGTGGTTGAAATTTACTATTATTTCCGGTTTCAATATTGATTTTCCGTAGAGGAAAAACGATAAGATATATTGAGACGCAATCTTCTTGCAATCGATTCAGTTTTCTGAGATTAGGTTCTATCTCCTCTTCTAACCATCTATTCAAACCGGAAGTGGTTTAAATTAACGATATGCCGTTTCAAACTTTATCGTCATAGAGCAATATAAAAAACAGTAAGGCATAGCGAGTAATGTTTTCTGATATGGATTCAGCGTCCAATGAACAATTTCTAGACTATCTTTGACCATTTTGATATATTGCAACCTGTAGTTTTAGATGTACTACTACAAGTTTGAGAATTGAATTTCCATAGTTTGGAAGTTTACCGCAGTTTAGCACTGTGAAACGAGGTAATAGTTAAGAACAGCTACTTCTCATCTCCCGTGCACTAGGATACATCTTACTGTTGCACTACCTAAACACCCTAAGTACAAGGGCAAGAACTCAGTCTATTACCTACTTTATAACATCCTAGATAGTCAATGAATAATTCCTGAAAGTATGGCGTTTCTCGTCCTTCCCTAAATGGGAAGTACGGCTCCTTACTATAACCTGAAACGAAAACTCACTCATTTATTTCCGAAGTGCCTTTGAACAATCATAGTATATTACAAGGGTGGATATGCTTAACTCTGGTAGTTTACTTAATTTCAGGGCAGGCTCCGAGTGAAAATTCCCCCTTGGCATATCGATGATCGTGCGCCCGCGAGTTACCAGTCCTTTCGCTGAACTATCTTCACCCCTTCTTCATGTATTGAAAGTCTCCCCGAAAGGAAACCTGAAATCACCGCTGAGCGTAGACCCTATCAAAGATTGTTTACCACTGGTCTAATCATAACACTGTTAAGAAGTGAGAGTGCTTTACATGGATAGAATATTAGGTAAGGGTGCACTTTGAGCAGAACAATGAGGTAAGGTAGGGATAAGTAGGGTAGAGTCGGGTTAACTTAGGTTTAGGGAAGTTTGGACCAATTTTATTAAAAAAAAAAAAAAAATAGAGTGTAATTCCTTGTATTGATATTTATTGTGAATCGGTTCCTATGAATGTTCTGCTCAAACTACATTTTTGCCGAATATTATCTGGTGTTTGCTTCCTAATTCTAATGTTCAATTTACCTTTGCATATAATCATTTTTATTATGTTTAAATTTTTTTGAAACAAAAAGGAAAGAAACTAGCCACCCTTCCCCAGTTTAGCTGACTCGACTGGCTGGAGTCTACCTTTTGGCAAAACACCATAAAACAACAGTATTATAAAAAATACACTACATAAATATTGATATCTCGTATTTTTGATACTTTGAAATTGGTCAGAGTATAAATAAGTAGAAAAAAATTTAAAACTTACCTAATTCAGTTTCCATTTATTTTTGTCACTGATTACTACACCCCACTTAACCTGGAAAATAAGTTAAATAAACTCACTACAAAAAAGTTTATATTTTTTATATCACTTATTACACTAAGTAAATATCATGTTGAAAAGGGTACACACACACACATACACAGAGCACACGAGACAACACACGTGTACCTGAAGGTCAGATAAACACACTACATGCCTCGAAAGGGAAGGAAGGCTATTTTAACCTGTTACTAGATTACGCGTACGAGCTTCACGCAGTGGTTATTGTAACTGAAGGAAGACAAGAGTCGCCCTCTAGTACGTAAAACAAATAACAAATAAAGGCAAGTTATAGCTGTTCTACACAATGCAATGGCAATGCACTATACGAAGGTATTGATTCTTCGAATTCTATACGTATATTCCTATTAAAATGATTAGACGTTCCGATTTACCAGGGACAGTCTCTTTTCTTAACCCCTGTCCCGTCTTTTTCTGTGTGTTTCTCAAACAGGACGCCCAAATGTTCCGTTTTCAAGAAAAAATAAACAATGTGTCCCGTAAGTGTTATTCAAATATAAATGATCATAGCAAATTCTACAATCTTTCATTAAAAGGACAGTATAGAATTATTTTTCCTACTAATATTCATTGGGAGTTTTTAGGCTATGGAACCCTCCTCGCTAGTCTAGTGACTAGTGTGGTGTTGGGCTAGCGCGTGTGTCTATGGTCCCGAGTTCGACTCTCAGAGGGAGAGCACAAAATAATTTCAAAATCAGTCACTTTCATTAATAATCAGTCCACTTTAGTGTAAAGGGCATAACCCTTGGCCATTGAATTTTAAAAAACTCATTTCGTTTCCTTTTAGGCCATGATGTGCATGGTGACTCACTGGTAGAGCTCTTTCCTCTGATGCATGGGCTCCCTAGTTCAATCTCCGGTCAAGTAAGTTTGTGGTGGACAACATCGTGTTCGTGGGCTTTCCCAGGGTATTCTCATTTCCTTCAACTTTCTCATTCCACCAATTATTCCATTATAATTCATTTGCCTTAATCTTCGCCTCTCTTATCCTAAAGGGCATAATCGTGGGACAGAAGATTTTCATTTTGGACCATGCCTGGAGCTTTTGAATGTTCTTGAGTGCTTAGAACTTTTGAATGAGTTATTTACGTGTTTTGTAACATGAAAACACAGCTAGCGTGCAATGCTTTCTGGAAATCAGAAGTTGATACCACCTCTTCTCCTCGATTAATATGTGTCCTGCTTTTGCAAGTTAAAATTTTGGTATATCTTAATTCCAATTGACTTCTATAGTTTCTGAAACATGTGTTGGCAGTCTTTTAATTTACAACTGAGACTTCCTGAATATCAATTAGTAATTAATTACCGTATTTTGCTCTTGTTAATAGCATATATAGTAAAAAGAAGAAGACTGATAGGCATCATTTCAAATCCTTCAATTATGTGGACTAAATTGCTTCTCTAAGCTGAAACAAAATAAAAGACGATGATTTGTTTCCATTCACTTGGCTTATGTATTTTTATTCATGAGTATGTTTGTATATATAATCTATTGGTAACTTGATTGGGATATAATCTCCAATCAATGAATTCTTGTTTTGTTTCTTGCTCATCCTTATAGAAAGACCGGTTTCTTAAAAGTGGTATAAATTTATACTGAGGAAACGATGCCAGAAATCAAGGAACATTATAAAACTATTTTATTATTATTATTATTATTATTTAAGGAATTTGCAACATGCGGCTGTAGCTATAGATTCTTTTCACATTTCATTCTTGACCGTTTACTTTTTGAACATATAGTCCAGTTTTTATCTAAACAAGGGGTGATGGTGGATGCAGGGACGCAAAGCCAGCACTATCTAAATCTAAGGTGGTACTGGCCAAGACCCCCCTGGCTACTCCCTACCAAGGGCGCCGATCCTGGGGGGGCCGGGTTCCCCCAAAGCTCATGTGGGCCCCCCTATTGTATTTATGAATATACAATATTTGACATAATTTGAGTGCAATTTGTCTTAAAATCCTCATATATATACCTTCTGCATCTCAAGGCCCCCCCCCCAAATTTACAGAAAAATCGGCGCCCTTGCTCCCTACTACTAGTATATATCGCAGTTGACGTTATGCACCTCTATGTAACTATTTGGAAGTGCATCTCGTGTGCTAATAGGGTATTTGAATTTGGAATTCCTAGAATGAGAAAAGGCCAATGGAAGATGTTTGGTGCGTCTAGCAAGAAGAATGTCACTTTATATAAGAATGGGTAAAATGAACTAAACTGCGTGGATTTAATTTGGTAAATGTAAAATTGCAAGAATTCTGTACCAAATTTTGCTTTAATTAAAAATTTCTTTATAACATAGAGGGAGCAAGATATATATGTAAGGTGAGCACCGCCCTCTCTAGTCCCCCCCTGACTATGAGCCTGGTCCTGCTTAAAGTTAGCATTTTGACATCCTTTTCGGATCAAAAGAGCCAATATAATTCAATCAAAAATTTTCTTCTACACCTTATATCTGGAGAACTACATGTAGTGTAGCCAAACCTAAACTATCATTTAACTCAGTATGATGTGCTTATTCCGTAGAAAATACGAAAACTCGATTTAGGGGCTGTTCAAAAATTTTGTGGCCTCTGATCAAAGATCCAATATATTTCAATCAAAAATTTTCTTGTAGGCCTTATATCCAAGCCAGCCTATCACTTAACTCAGTATGATGTGCTTATTTCTTAGAAAATACAAAAACTCGATTTAGGGGCCGTATGCCAAGATCGCACGCAACCTTTTGATCCATCTTTGTTTTATAACTAGGCTTGTTAAGAATCGAAGTAGATACAAATACATCATCTAGTAGTTTATATGTAATTTAACACCTCTATTCAGTACCAGAGTTACACGAAACGCGAAACTATATGTATTATTCAACTTCTTCATGGTTGATTCCTTAAAATTGTCTTTTGTGAAAAAAAAAAAAAAACTAGAAGTTTGAAAGCATTATGAGGGTTCGAACTCTATCGTAAACTATAGCTCCACGCTTTATAAATAGCTTGGGTGCTGAAAAGTGTCGCTAAATTCCAACCAACCAAATCTCAACATATATTGAACCTAAAACTGCCACAAAATTTAGAAGTAAAAAGTAGAAGCTGAAAATAAAGCTGAAACTTTGCAGTACTGACGCTAATGATCAGTATCACAGCTGTATAGTGGATGTACCCTACATACACTATTGTCACCGTACATCGTTCTGAATACTGCATTTCCTCAATTTTAAACATTATTATTAGCATTGAATGAAAAACTAAAATATATGTTTGAAAGGACACTGTTGATCTTATCGACTATTTTTTAATACTATAATGTCCTCAATTTCTACAAGTACTTCCGTATTTACATGTTAATTCCACCGAATATATTATTTGTTGTTCATTTATAAATAACTTCCGCTTGATCTGGTCTTTTTTCATTCTCGGCAATGAATTCTCGCTGAGTGGATTATCGAATACTGTTTCTACAGGGTTCGAACTATATTGACTGGATTAAAACGATCTCGTTTGGTTAATATGAAATCAGTGATAAAAGTAGATCTGAAAAGGTAGAAGGACACAAGACGTCACGCTGTCCCCCGTGCCAATCTTTAAACATTGTAATTTTTAGGAAGTGCAGTGACACCATAGATATTTTCTGGAAGTGGGGGAATGAATGGCCTTCCCACGTCCCCCCTAACTTTTAACCCTGGTGTAAATATATTGATTAATGTTCTCTCGTGAGATCAGCAACAGAGCTCGTTATGCTCCGAGGAAATATGGATGATCGTTGCTCATCAGATGGTGTTGGGATTCTTGCGGCTACTGAGAATCGTGAGAACAATTGGAGAGCTACTTGAAAGAAAGAAGCAGCAAAAAGGCATGAGTGCCACAAGCTGGCTGGCGGGCCCTGGATCCTTAAGGCCTGTTACACCAGAAATTTAGTTTAATTAGGTTTTATTTATTTGCTGTTTCAGAGTTTAATATTACATTCATATCAATATATTAAATTGATTGATTGTTTTTAGTTTAGCGTCCCTTTCAGCAGCGAGGCTATATGAGACGTGGACCTTCAGTTTAACGTGGAATCCGAACTACATGAGTTCCCACCGGGAATCGAACCTCGGTCTCCCACGCCTATATTAAATTGAATATTTGAACGTAAAATAAATGTAATGAACCCAACCGTCCCGAATACCACACTAATGCTATTGTTAAATTAATTCAATTCTTTTAGGATTGCTTTTTTCCCATTTACCTCAGTAAACAATAACTCTTCCGACTGGTCTAGTGGTTAACCTGCGCGCCTTTGGTTCACGGAGTCCTGAGCTCAATTCCCGATAGGAGAGCCTTAAACACATTTTGGTTGTTCGGATTTCATCTTAATCTGTAGGTCTACGGCTGATAAAGTCTCAGCGCTGGAAAGGGACACTAAATTTCAACAAACTCTTTCCACTTTATGCAGAGTCGTTTTGACGTATGATTAGCTTCTTATTAAAGGCCTAACTACTGCAGGAAACAATGTGTTAGTCGACCTCTTTAGTATGGCGCTAACCACGTGTCAGAATGGCTTTGCATAAGGCCCATTATAGAGGGTGTTTCAAAACAACACCGACAATGTTTGGGAGGTGATTCCTGACACCAAGATAAGAAAAAAGTATAGACCAACCTGGGTGCAAAAATGCTTTCTTTCGGAGTTACACGCTGCCAAAAACATGAAAAAAATAAACTTTAGAGGTCCATAGATCCAAAGTTATGAGACCTACCGAACAAGACTTCACTAAGGAACTAATATGTGCCCTGTCCAAATATCAAATTTTCACAATCCTAGGATACTTTCGTAACCATTTTATAGAGGTAGGTGGTGAGTACTTCAAATTATAATACCCGTAGCCAAACTCTCTCTATAAAAAATGTTGCGTGAATACCTTAGGATCTTGAAACACGTATTTTTGGATAGCGCACGTGTTAGTTCCTAAGTAAAGTCTTGATCCGACTACGGTAGTTCCCATTGTTTTGTAACTATGGACCTTTAAAGTTCTTTTTCATATTTTCGGCAGCCTATAACTCCGAAAGGAAGCACTTGTGCACCCAGTTTGGTATACTTTTTGTCTTATCTTGGTGTCAGGAATCACCTCCCAAACGTTGTCGGTATTGTTTTGAAACCCCCTGTATATAAACTCCTTATTACAAAATAAGTGATGAAGTGCTCCAGTATTTTCGAAAAATCCGTTTTCATGAAATAATGATAATAATTTCTATTATATTTTCGACATTATTTGTCTTATTATCATGGGAAACAGATGAACTGTTTGAAATTAATTTCGGGACAAGTTATCATTTGGTTCGAACTGAGTTTTATAACTTCATCGAAACACATATATATCCTAAGGGGAGGGGTGTTCAAATTGTTTGCCCAAAATGTATTATCTTACGAGTTGCTGAAGTTACGGAGATGAGACTTGCCATATAAATTCCTCATTAAAAGTAAGTGAACACATGGCTCATCGTTTACGAAAAGCCCACTTCTAAAGGGAGAACACTGTATCTTGACGTTGTGAAAAGTTACTTCAGGATGTTTATGTAAGGGTTTATGTACACTCATGTCCAAAATTATTGTCGCATGTCTATAAATATGTTGTTGTGAGAATATAATTTGATAATGAATTCGCAGGGTATTTCTTATGTTAGTATGTGTATAATTGGCAAGGTTAGTATGTTGGTATATGTGTTAGTATGTGTATAATTGGTATATGTGACAAGTTTCATGTCAATAGAGCAGTAAATAAGAACAATAAAACGAAAATAAAACTTTCTTGTTCGTTTAGCAACATTTTGTTATACTCATTCTAATTTTCGTATTTATAATTATTTTCCTATGAAATTTACCAGAAATATGTATTTCCCGATTATACACATAGTATCAGTATTAAAAGTACCCTGCATAATTATTATCAAATTATATTCTTACAAGAAGACAGGTATACATATGCAACAATCATTTTGGACATGAGTGTACCTCTAGTTAAATCAAATTTGCATCAAGTAGGGCCTAAGCCTATATTAAAAACTTTGCTTTATTTGCATCGAGTCATTTATCGCTCAGCGACATGGCTTTTTGCTCTGGAATGAGTAAACGCGTCACCTATCTTGCGCATTTTTTTTCACCTGCATTTTATTATGCAAATTGAAATGGACCTACTCAGTTAAGACGTTTGTGGCTTCTGCTAATTGGCGCACTTTCACTCTCCTCTCGGTAAAACCAAATCATGGATTTTATCGATGGTTTCAGGTGTCACAAATGATTTCGTGCTTTCAAGACGTGGAACATCTTCAATGCTTGCTCTGTACGCTTAAATTTATTTACTTAAAATCGAACAGTTTTTAAGGAAGGACATAGGTCATCCAATGAATGCAAAATTCTCTCGTGAATTTCCCTTGCTGTTTTCCCTTCCAGGATAAAGAAGTGAATCACACAATGAATTCCAACTTTATACCATTTCTCACTGTTAAGCAATTGTCAAACAACAAATTACTGTCGGAATGACTTGAGACCGTAAGGAAACTTTATGACTACATATACAAATGATACTGGTGCCATCTATTAGTATACGAAGCAAGCTACTTAGGAAACCGCTCTCGTATATATACCTTTCAATTAT
Organism: Thermobia domestica; assembly: GCF_964235325.1. Taxonomy (NCBI): domain Eukaryota; kingdom Metazoa; phylum Arthropoda; class Insecta; order Zygentoma; family Lepismatidae; genus Thermobia; species Thermobia domestica. Next base: position 134,059,556 of record NC_137466.1, on the reverse strand, counting down.
TTGACATAAATCTTATTCTTCCCTTGCGAAGAACTGGCATTTCTTTGTGGTATATTAAGTATTCTAGATTAAAACATACATATCTATATTAATAATTAATATTAATTTTGAAACTGTCATTAGTGTCACTTACAATTGAGTATTAATTGTATTTAAACTAAATACTTGCCTTCTTTTTTCATGGCTGTTGACGCTCTGACACAAAGCACTTTGTTCCGCGAGTTCTACGTAAATCATTCACTTCCATTCTTTTCCTGTCTATTTGTTACGTAAACACAATTTTAACTGTATAGTATTAGTGTTAAATGTTCTTAATGACACTTTTCATTATCATCTTCAGGAAATATGTTAATTTTTTGTTTTCTTTGTAAAGAGATACTGTATTTGTTTATGTTTTTGTGATGGATTTATTAATTTAAAGATGTGATTTACCTTATATTTGTTCTTCAATAGTTGAATTGGGCCGAATAGTATGAACCAACACACATTATTAATTCATATATCAGTTGCAAAACGAGAAAAAAAATAAAGGAAAAGTGTCTACTACAGTAATGTCCAAATGTACATTCTTCCTTATTATTTTTATTTCTGCATGTGTATTTTTGAGGAGTTTGGTTCATCAATCAAAGGACCATTATGGTACTCTGTCCGTTCGTCCGGGGCACAAACATCTCAAGAACTATTTGATTGATTTGATCTCTATCAATTTTGATCAGGAAGGTCAAAAATTAGGAATCAAATTCGTTTGATAGAGATTATATTAAAACTGGAAGTTGTATAAAGCAACCATTCGCAGTTTTAATGTTGACTACTATGAAACAAAAACGGCAATAGATAATGAGAAACGGTTTACTGCAATCGATTAAGTGTCCTAAGGATACATTTCATCTTCATCCATAACTCTCTATTCAAATCAAAAGTGATAGAAATCCGATAGAAATTCAGGTTTCAATTTTGTACACAAAGTCAAATCGATAAGAGAGTTTTATTTATTTATTTATTTTTGCAGGAGGAAACGATTTAGCGTTCTAAGAATACTATAATCTTCTCTCTTAACTCTCAATTCAAAAGCAACATTGGCAGAAATTATCTATTTCCTGTTTTAAGGATGATCACTATATACATCCCCCCTGTATTTAGATAAGTCATATTCTGTGCTCGAGCACAGGGCGGCAGAATATAGGGGCGGCACAATCTTAGATCTTTTAAAAATGAAATGAAATGAAATGAAATCTTTAAGTTTTACGTCCCACGATTATGCCGGCGAGGCTAAAGGAGACTGTGATGATGAGGATGAATAAATAAAGCGGAAGGAAACGGGAGAACCCCGAGAAAACAACGTACACGGTGTTTGTCCACCAGAAAGCTCACTTGGAGCGAGCTGGGATCGAACCAAAGACCCCATGCCTCATAGATAAACGCCCTACCACTGAGACAACGCAACCCTCAAAATTTTTTATAAAGATTCACAATAAAGTAATATTTAAAACTAGCAACCCGCAGAGCCCTGCACCAAAGCGACAAAATATGTTAATGTGTTTCATTCGCTCTAATTACAGTAGTTACTAATCAGTTAGCTTATCTAATTATTTTTAAAAAGTCATCCTCTCTCACCCCTATTCCAAAACTGATGCCGTTGAACTCAGCGACCTCGAAAACCATGAATTCAACACTAATATCCGTCGTTTTCGATTACTTTTAAAATCTCGTCTCCTCCCTGGGTAGTGGAGTATGACCTTGAAGTTGAATTGAATTTAAACTGTCACTATTCATCTCAACGACTCCAAAAAACTATGAATTTAACTCTAATATTGGTCATTTTCGGGAGGCTTCAACTTTTGTGCAGGGGCGGCAAATTATTTAGACCACAGGGGCGCACAATATATAAATACGGGCCTGATTATACAGCACGCTTTCATACCACATTTCACGACCTTCCTTACTTTTGTCATATCTTCTTCCAGCAACACCAATAAGTAATTTCCCGTTTGTAATAACCTTCTTGATTATTGCCGCTCATCAATTGTCAAATCTAATGAAATCTCAACAGGCTCATGTTTTACAATGATCCAGGCACGTAGCCAAGAGGGGGGTCTGGATCCTCCCCCCCTTCGAAACCAAAAATTAAAAAAAAATAAGGATGAAACAAAAATAAACGAGATAAAGAAGAATCAGAGTTAAAAATAAAAAGCTACAGCAAGCGTTTGGTTACTTTTACTTAGGAGGAGCTTTGTGGAGGAAATTGGTGGGGTGTCAAAAATGGATATTATTGTAACGGAGCATTCCGAATTCCGTCTAACTCCGTGCTAATCCTATGGAGTACAAATGACGATCGATAAACCGGTTTTATCAGATGGACTCTCAGCTAGAACTTAAGAAATGCTCACAATCAGCAATAATATGAGCCTCGCAACATACGTTCCAATTACACTTATCCTGGCGAATGAGCGGGATATCCGGGAAAAGTCAGAAAATTTGAAATTTCTAGAAAAGTTACGGAGTTACCAGAATTTCTGCTACTTGTCAGGGAAATTTCAAGCTTTCTAAAACATAGTGCCATTCTGTAGTAGTGTGTACATCTCTTTATCATAATTTTTCGTCATCGCTTCTCTGCAATATCAAACATGTTACTTCAGGAACAGTTTTTTACTGCTCCTTTAACTTGTCATTTGCAACACACAGTAGTTGACGGAATAATAAAAACAAAAAGTTATGTGGAAATTTTTTTTTTTAATGCTCAGATCCGCCTCTTCAGTTTCGGCATCTGAAGACTTGAACCGAAACGGGCTATCATCATCGCAGTTTATTTTTCTTTAGCCTTTTTTCATCATCCTTTATTTGCAATAATTGAAGGGAAAAAGGGAACAAGGAAAAGGGTGGGAACCACAACACTCAACATCAAACAACAATGAACAACAAACAAAACAAGACATTTTGAAAAACAAAAAGAAAACGAAAAGAAAAACAAAATGGACTTGAGCTATCTCAACAATATTGCTAACTAACAAGAATTTAATTACTATCTAAATCCTACCAAATTTTATTATCATAATATTTAACAGAATTCGATTGCTATCTAGCTCCTACCTAAATCGTCATGTATATTATGTTGATAATTCTTTAATATTTCCAAAATCTACAATTTCTATTTTCGTCTTATTGATTTTAGAGTTCATTAAAATAGCACGAAAAAATTTTCCTGTTATGCTCTGATCTCCAGTCAGATAATTTCGGTGTCTGCTTAATGCTGTTCTCTTCCTAATCTTGGTTTCTCACCTAAGTGATTTTCACCTGTGTGTGTGTTCCTCTCCTGTGTCATGGTTTCCTCTGTGTGGTTAATAATCACTATGTACACATTACTTCACTAAACACTGCACACACATCACTTCACTAAACACATCACTTTTCTGTAATGCACATAAGTGTCATGCTGACAAAGTTGGTTCTCTGATTTTTTTTAATTATGATTAAATTATGATTTTGGCTGTATTTGTTAATGTAGCTGTATTATTCATTGATCTCGGTTCATCCTGCACATCAAAAAAAAAAAAAAAAAAAAGTTATGTGGAAAGTAAATTCTGTTATCATTTGATTCAACAGAGAAGGGAACGCAGGAGTAGTATGGGCCCCACCTGATCGAAGTTTGGACTTTGACCCCGACCTTTGTGACGTCATAGGTCAAAGGTCAATGACCTTGGCCCGGGATCAATGACCGAGGGGTACTTAGGACCACCCCCTCTAAATTTTGGCAGGAGTACCTTGGCCCACGCCCAAATTTTGGCAGGGGTACTTAGGACCACCACCCTTAAATTTTGGAAATTGCCAAATCTAAAAATTGGGTGTGGTAGACTAGGATCAGGGTATGTACCTCTATTAGTATTGGGGGTCTATGTCATTCCCTTTCATGGGTAAAAAATTGTCAAAAAGTCAAATTTCGGAGGATTTTGACCTAATTCATCGCCTTTGATGAGGTATTATTATCCTATATAGTTATATGGGCGTATACAGGGGTCCATTCCCTTTCACAAGACATGGGTATATTAATGCACCCCTTGAAAATTTTGGGAGGGGTACCTTGGCCCACCCCTTAAATTTTGAAAATTGAATAATTTAAATATTTGGTAAAATAGTATAGAACCCTAGTATGTATCACTATAAATTTGGGTGGTCCACCTCGTTCCGTTTCATGGGTACAAAATTGCCAAATTTTAGTACAACCACGTGTTTGGTTTTTTGGCTCATTTTATCCCCTTGGATGAGGTGTTATTACCTCATATAATTATATGGGCGTATACAGGTGTCCATTCCCTTTCATAAGACATGGGTATATTGGTGCACCCCTTTAAAAATTTGGGAGGGGTACCTTGGCTCACCCTTAAATTTTGGAAAATGTCAAATTTAAACATTTGGTATTATAGTATAGGACCCTAATATGTATCATGATAAATTTGGATGGTCCACCTCGTTCCCTTTTAGGGGTACAAAATTGCCAAAATATAAACGTAAGAAATACGTTATACCACGTGTTTGGTTTTTGGTTCATTTCATCCCCTTTGATGTGTCCTATTACCTTATATGGTTATGTATAGGGGTCCACTACCTATCATAATACATGGGTACATTGGTGCATCCCTTTAAATTTTTGGGAGGGGTACCTAGGCCCACCCCTTCAATTTTGGAAATTCTCCAATTTAACCATTTGGTATCATAGTACAGGACCTCAATATGTATCATGATAAAATTTGATGGTCCAACTCGTTACCTTTCATGGGTACAAATTGCCAAATTTTAGTACAACCACATGTTTGGATTTTGGTCCATTTTATCTCCTTAGGTGAGGTCATATTACCTTATATGGTTATATGGTCATGTATAGGTGTTCATTCCCTATCATAAGACACGGGTATATTGATGCACCCCTTTAAATTTTTGGGAGGGATCCTTGGCCCACCCCTTAAATTTTGGAAATTTTCCGATTTAAGCATTCGGTATTATAGTATATGACCTCACTATGTATCGTGATAAATTTGGGTGGTCCACATTGTTCCCTTTTATGGGTAAAAGATTGTCGAAAATTAGTATGACCACGTGTTTGGTTTTGACCTAAGTTATCCTTTTTGATGAGATCCTATGATTATATAAGGGTCAATTATCTTACATAAGACATAGGTATATTAGTACATCCTTTTTAAAATTTGGGAGGGGCCCACCCCTTAATTTTTGGAAATTGTTTAATTTAAGCATTTGGTACTGTATTGTAGTATAGGACATCAATATGTATCACTATAAATATGGGTGATCCATCACGTAAAAAACTACCAAAAATAAAATTTTGGAGGTTATTGACGCCCTCTGATGAGGTCTTATTACCTTATACGACTATATGGGCCATGTATAGGGGTATATTCTATTTTTTAAGATATTGATACATTGGTGCATCTGTTGAAACATTTGAAGGAGTACACTGGCCCGCCATCTTAAATTTTGGAGATTGCCAAATGTAAACATTTAATATAGTACTATAGGACCCTAATATGTATTAGTATAAATTTTGGTGGTCCATTTTGTTCCCTTTTATGGATAAAAATGTTAAAAATTCAAATTTAGGAAGTTAATGACCCTCTTTGATGTGGTTTTATTGCCTTATATGAATATATGAATGTGTTCAGGGGTCTATTTTCTTTTATAAGGCATGAGAACATCGATGCTTCCATTTTAAAATTTGGCAGAGGTACATTGGCTCAACCTTAAAGTTAGGAAATTGCCCAATTTGGTATAATAATATCGATTCTTATAAATTTCGTTTCCTTTCATGGGTAAAAAGTTGTCAAAAATGTAAATCAGCCCTTTGATAAGGATGAATGAGTACAGAGGTTTATTAACTTTATATTTTTATATTCCCTTTTAATCTTGTTGGGGGTACATAGAATCGTTTCTTAAATTTGGGAATTATCAAATAACAAGTAGGTGTCCCTCTTAACGACAAATATTCAAGTTTTAAAGGTTATTGACCTATTTTATCTTTCTTGATACGGCTTTATTATTGAATGAGTACATGATTTATTACTTTTTTCATGAGACATAGGTGTATTTGTGTACCAATTTTAAATTTTCGGAGGGGTACATTTCTTATTGTTAAATCAATAATTGGTAATTGTTCTTAAAATTGGATGGTATCTCATTCTTTGGGTAAATCATTGTCAAATATTAGTATGATCACAGGTCAGTTATTGACCTATGATGGGATTAGGAGTCCAGGACATTGGTACATTGAAACTTTGTAGGATAATTTGAGAATTGTCAAAATAAAATTACGTCATTGGTTTTGATTATTCCCGCCAAATATAAACGAAGCAATACGATGTACCACGTGATTGACCTTGATTCGGTAGTGAACAGGAATTCATTTCATTTGTTGTGGTACTTCTTAAGTTTGAGTACACACTTCTAGAAAACAGTTGGTTCTACTAAGGTAAACAATTGACGGACATTATTGACCTTACTGAACATATAATGATATGGTTAATTTTAAGACAGGTGTATCAAGAGAAGTATTCTTTAAATTAGGGAATTGTGATAAACAGAATTTTAACATAAGGTGCGAAATTTGAAACAATACTTTGAACTTTAATCACAGCTCATAGTCTAAGATCATTGGTGTTGGTTGATTTGACCTTGAGCTTTAGAAATCTGATGGCTAACCTTATTGCACCTTATGACTCATAGTCTAAAGGCAATACATGCTACAACACTGAAATTTAGTCAAATGTGATGTAATCTGACACTGGCAAAGTTATTGTTGATTGGATGATCACTATTTTTCGTGCAATTTGATTTGCTGATCACTATCTTTCGTGCAATCTGATTGGTTGATGAATTTCAAATCTTTGCAGCATTCAGTTTTAAGTTTTGTTTAACATTTAAAAATCTTGGTTTCGCTCAACATTTTGCACTCATTGATAAATATGATCAAAACCGTTTATTTGTTAATCGAATAGTTAAAAACCGGATAAAGTTTGACGGTTAACCGTGAAACGTAAAAGTTTTAGTTTGAAATATTCTTGATTTTTTTTCAAAATTTTTGAAATTTTTTCGTTTCCAAATTTTGTTTCAAAATGTTTTGAATTTTTTTTGTTTGAAAATTTTGTTTAAATTTTTTGTTTCAAAATTTTGTTTGAAAATTTTTTCGTTTCAAAATTTTTGAAATTTTTTGGTAAAATTTTTGTTTCAAAACTTTTTGTTTGAAATTTTTGTTTGTAAACTTTTTGTTTGGAAAATTTTGGTTTCAAATTTTTAAGTTTGTGCACTCATTAGTAAAGAACCGGAATAGTACACGTCAAAACATGGGGTTGTATTTGAAATGAAAAAACACAAATAATTGAAATGGATTATTTTATTACACTGCACTGGTTAATCACATACATCCATACCAGATATAGAATCTGGATATTGTCGATACAATGTATTTTGAACTTCTTGCACTAGTTTGTCTTTAGCGTATAATTTTAATTCCAGCTGAAGTCTTTTAAGGTCTATTGCAATATCAATTGGTGGAAACTCAAATGTCCATTTGATCACAAATAAACTGTTTATCAATACAGGTATGCACCCACGAACGATGTTGACAACCATAACAAAATCTAGATACATGTTGTACAATATGCATGACACATTTCTCAAAATAGTACTTTTTCAGGAATATACTTGTTTTGTTGCACACTTCCACTGCATGTTTAACACACTGGAATACGTTGATGAATTTGTTCCATTCCGTTTGCGTTAGATACACCATGTTGTGAGGGACATGCAATGTACTCTTTTTACGTAACAGCACCATCTTCTCTTCGAGGACTGTACGCAGCACCACTTCATGATTTGAGCCTAATGATTTGACTATGGTCACATTTAGCTCATCATTAAAATAATCATTCATTTGGTCGATTCGTGAACATAATATTTGCCATTCTTCACAGGTCAGTTGTACACTAAATTGTTCTGCTTTGCCCAATCGAATCACTGGTTCAAATGTTCTAGCACTGGTACCAATCATCACATGTTTTGTTTGAAATATATTTATTGGATAATAGCTTGCGAAGAGGAATTCTTTATCGTTAGAAGTACACATGTTTCCTGCTGAAACGCACTTGCTCAATGATTTCATGGGATGACACTGTATTTGCTGATTTCATAGAGTTATTGCTGACGTCATTGGAAAGAAATTAATGATTTCATTACAGTTGCTGACGTCATGCAGACCAACCAAATTCATAGATCGCATTCAGTATACAACTACGTCTGAAGTCAAAGGAATGTGCTGACGTTTGAATTCATGATTTCATCACAATTGCTGACGAAACCAAATCCACTGATCCGACTGTGTACTAAATTCAAATTGATGACTTCGACTCAAGAATCCTTTGTAACATAAAGATACAGATTCAGTATTTAAGAAACGCAGAAGTTCTTCTTGTTTTGATGCTTCCATGGGTAAATATCTTGCTGGTAAAATTATATTCTTATCATTTTCAAGCTTCACTAAGATTCTTAATCCAAACTTTGTAGGGATTTTTTGGCTAGCTAACATTTTATAAGGTACATTCTGTTGTAAATCAGTAATCTTGGTAAATGATTTCATCACATCACGTGTGTTTAGAAACTGCAGGCAAGTAGCCACGATGATGTTTTTATGAATACTAACTCGAACGACACTTATATATGATGCAAAACTGATAACGTTGCATTATCATGATCTGACGTGTACTATTACATCGTGATAAACAGTGTTGCCAGATGTTTTTGTTGTAAACAGTTCCGGTTCTTTACTAATGAGTGCACAAACTTAAAAAATTGAAACGAAAATTTTCCAAACAAAAATTTGAAACAAACAGTTTACAAACAAAAATTTCAAACAAAAATTTTGAAACAAAATTTTGAAAAAAATTTTGAAACGAAAAATTTCAAACAAATTTTACCAAAAAATTCAAACAAAAGTATGAAACGAAAAAATTTTTCATACAAAATTTTGAAAAAATTTTTAAAAATTTTGAAAAAAATAAAAAAAATTCAAACAAAATTTTGAAACAATTTGGAAACGAAAAAACTTCAAACAAATTTTGAAAAAAATCATAAAAAATTTCAAACAAAAAATTTTCAAACTAAAACTTTTACGTTTCACGATTAACCGTCAAACTTTATCCGGTTTTTAACTGTTTGATTAACAAATAAACGGTTTTGATCATATTTATCAATGAGTGCAAAATGTTGAGCGAAACCAAGGTTTTTAAATGTTAAACAAACCTTAAAACTGAATGCAGCAAAGATTTGAAATTCATCAACCAATCAGATTGCACGAAAGATAGTGATCAGCCAATCACATTGCACGAAAGATAGTGGTCATCCAATCAAAATGCATAGGGGATAACTTAGGTCAAAACCAAACACGTGGTCATACTAATTCTCGACAATCTTTTACCCATGAAAGGGAACGATGTGGACCACCCAAATTTATCACGATACATATTGAGGTCATATACTATAATACCGAATGCTTAAATCGGAAAATTTCCAAAATTTAAGGGGTGGGCCAAGGATCCCTCCCAAAAATTTAAAGGGGTGCATCAATATACCCGTGTCTTATGATAGGGAATGAACACCTATACATGACCATATAACCATATAAGGTAATATGACCTCACCTAAGGAGATAAAATGGACCAAAATCCAAACATGTGGTTGTACTAAAATTTGGCAATTTGTACCCATGAAAGGTAACGAGTTGGACCATCAAATTTTATCATGATACATATTGAGGTCCTGTACTATGATACCAAATGGTTAAATTGGAGAATTTCCAAAATTTAAGGGTGGGCCTAGGTACCCCTCCCAAAAATTTAAAGGGGTGCACCAATGTACCCATGTATTATGATAGGTAATGGACCCCTATATATGACCATATAACCATATAAGGTAATAGGACACCATCAAAGGGGATAAAATGAACCAAAAACCAAACACGTGGTATAACGTATTTCTTACGTTTATATTTTGGCAATTTTATACCCTAAAAGGGAACGAGGTGGACCATCCAAATTTATCATGATACATAGTAGGGTCCTATACTATAATACCAAATGTTTAAATTTGACATTTTCCAAAATTTAAGGGTGGGCCAAGGTATCCCTCCCAAATTTTTAAAGGGGTGCACCAATATACCCATGTCTTATGAAAGGGAATGGACACCTGTATACGCCCATATAATTATATGAGGTAATAACACCTCATCCAAGGGGATAAAATGAGCCAAAAAACCAAACACGTGGTTGTACTAAAATTTGGCAATTTTGTACCCATGAAACGGAACGAGGTGGACCACCCAAATTTATAGTGATACATACTAGGGTTCTATACTATTTTACCAAATATTTAAATTATTCAATTTTCAAAATTTAAGGGGTGGGCCAAGGTACCCCTCCCAAAATTTTCAAGGGGTGCATTAATATACCCATGTCTTGTGAAAGGGAATGGACCCCTGTATACGCCCATATAACTATATAGGATAATAATACCTCATCAAAGGCGATGAATTAGGTCAAAATCCTCCGAAATTTGACTTTTTGGCAATTTTTTACCCATGAAAGGGAACGACATAGACCCCCAATACTAATAGAGGTACATACCCTGATCCTAGTCTACCACACCCAATTTTTAGATTTGGCAGTTTCCAAAAGTTAAGGGGGGTGGTCCTAGGTACCCCTGCCAAAATTTGGGGGTGGGCCAATGTACTCCTGCCAAAATTTAGAGGGGGTGGTCCTAAGTACCCCTCGGTCATTGATCAGGGCCAAGGTCATTGACCATGACGTCACAAAGGTCGGGGTCAAGGTCCAAACTTCGATCACTGGGGCCCATACTACTGCAGGTATTGTAAAACATTTAACAGGACATTATTGGACATGTACAGTCATCTCCAAAATGATTGTAGCATATCTATAACTGTCTTCTTGTAAGAATATAATTTGATAATGATTTTACAGGGTACTTTTAATACTGATACTATGTGTATAATCGGGAAATGTATATTTGTGGTAAATTTCATAGGGAAAGAATTACAAATACGAAAATTAGAATGAGTAAAACAAAATGTTGCTAAATGGACAAGAAAGTTTTATTTTCGTTTTATTGTTCTTATTTACTGCTCTTTTGACATGAAATTTGCCACAAACAGGTCTTTGCCGATTATGCACATACTAAAATTATGAGAAATATCGAGCGAAATCGTTATCAAATTATATTCCTACAGCAACTTATTTATAGACATGCGACAATAATTTTGGACATGAGTGTACTTTTTATAATAGTGGACAGGAAAATTGTTATGTTTGAATGAACAGAGGAAGGAACGTAGATATTGTAAAATGTTTTTCAGTATTTTTTTGTATTCTTTTACTCGAGAGTTCTCCATAGTTTATTGTAATACATACTACTATATCCTCATTTTATTGTCCTAACAAACCAATATCAGGCACGTAGCCAGTAAAATAGTTTAGATTGATGGATCCTCTGGTGTAATTATCATAGTATTTTATGTCACGCCCCCCCCCCCGCCCGATTACAAAATCTTGGCTCTACGAACCAATATATGTTGTTAGTAAAATAGTTTAGAATGATCAAATGATAACCACAATATTTCATGTCACGCCACCCCCCATTACGAAATCCTGTCTACGTGCCTGCACTGACCATTTGGAATTGTATCTCAATATGTAAGTTGTTACCTGTTACATTCCTCTTTTATTCTAATTGTTTCTAAAATGATTATTTAATATTTTATGTTGTACTTAACAATAAGTAATCTAAGGAAACAAAAAATATGTCTATCAAGATAAAACATTCAAAATAATCTTTGAAAATATACATTTTCGCTATTATATCCTAATTACACTTATCTTTTTCACATATCTTTGCGAACCCCTTAGATACCGACCGCCAGGTTGAAAAATACCGCTATAAAGTAAAAACAGTAATAGCGAGAAGGTGTTTTCTATAATCAATTAAGCGTGCCGAGAATATATACCATCTCTACTCTAATCTTTAGTAAAACCGGAAGTGCTAAAAAATCTATTACAGTTTTGGTTGAGAAAGTATTGAGAAAATATCACACAATATTGAGAAAATATCACACCGTACAAACCAAACTCCTTCTTGGGGTGTACACGTGACACAGCCAATGACAACGCTAACTGTACTTTTTAGGAGGGCAAGCGGAGCGGCAAAGACATTCTTATCGACATGTATAGTTTTATATTACTTGACTTAAAATATATCATGTCTGTGGAAAGGAATAGTCGCGGAATAGGGTTAACTTCCGAGGAGCACCCACCCCGTTGTCACTGAATACTGCTACTTGTTCCTTTTCTGCCTTGCATGTTTTTAATTCCACTAGTGAATCCAGGTTTTAGTAACCATATAAAAGTGTATTTACAAGTAGTATGCGTGTAACTATTAGGAGAAATCAAACAACAATAGATACAATCTGTTTACGGTTTGTATTCAACGAACTTGTGCTAAAAGTTCGTTACTGACTTCTCTGTGTTTCTGCTATTTGCGAACTTTTCTATTTTGAACCTTCCATTCGATAGAGCATCAAAAACTATTTAAAAAAAATATGGAACTTTTCGCTCTTACTGTTCCCGAGATATTCTATTGGCCAATAGAGTTCCGAGTTCGGGAGATTTAAGGTGCCATATTTCGGAAACCGTAAATCATAGAGAGATGATATTTTGCGAATTTTTCAATTTTGAGAATATGCCTTGGTAAAACAACATATCGTAGAACGTTTTAACAAAACTCTTAAAAAAACAAATAGAAAAAAAGCTATTGCTCAAGGAAATTATAAATGGATACATTACAAGAATTGTTGAATGTGTATAATAATAAAGTAAACAATTGGTATGAAGCCTGTAGAATAAGAAACATTAATTCTTTGTAAATTTGATTTGGCAATGCTCTTGGTTCCGGAGCATTCTCAACTGCTTTTCTTATGCAGTGCATACACTAATAATAGCAATAATTTTTTCAGCAGAATAAAAACTATAAAATGCATCGAACTGGAAACGAACAACATACATTTTAACACCATATAAACATTCGTTTCTCTCGAGGGGCCACGATGGCTCAGTGATAGAACTCTTACCTCTGGTGTGTGCGGTCCGTGGTTCGATACCCGGCCAAGTTAGGTTGTGGTGTAGTTAGTTAGTGTCCGTGGGTTTTCTGAAGGTACTCCTGTTTCCTCCTACATTCTCATTTCACTAATTCTTACATCATCATTCACTTGCCTTAATTATAGTTTCACTTATCCTAATAAGCACACTCGTAAGACGTTAAACAAGAAAAATAATTTCGTTTCTCTCGATATTTTCTAAAAAAAAAAAAAAAAAACTACGCGTGATAATTTACTATCAAGCATGTCAACTTGTCCATTTTGATGTAATCTACCAGTTCATATACAGTACGTCTACGTATATCTTCTTATTTTTGGACAACATAGTAAAATAAAAATGAAACATTAATGTTGGAATATATTGCAATGATGAGTGTCGGCTGGATACCTGTATAATTCTTGTTAAAAGAAGTAAAAGGAATCGTCACTGGCGCAAATCCCGGGGGATGAGGGCGACATGTCCGCACCAATCTTGGAACTGAGGAGGACTGTGGCCCCCAATAATCCGACTTGAAATGTGTTTTGGGGGAGAAATTTGATTATTTTTCTCCGATTGCCACAAAGGAACGTGAGATGAAGTTGATGTACCCCAGAATAAGCCTCAAATCTGCCCGCCTCTCAATGTTGAAGACAACTCTGCTCCTCCACAGCATTGTTTTTCAACTTCATAAATATTTTGAACATTGCAAAAATATATATATATATATATATATATATATATATATATATATATATATATATAGAGAGAGAGAGAGAGAGAGAGAGAGAGAGAGACGGGGGGACTGTTTTACCCGTCCTCCCCAATGTTAAAGACAGATTTGTTCCGCTGGAGATCGTATATAATGTGGATTATTGTTAAGAGTATATCCAGTTTCAGACATTTTTTTCTGAGTTATTTAAATACTTGTACGATGTCTAAATTTGTATTTTTTATATTACTTTATGTGAGAATCGTAAACTGTATTAAAAGTGTACTTCGACAACTGGTTAATAATTTGTTTAACATACAGTTCTTAAGTGTTCATTATGTACGAAGAAGTTTAGTAGTAGTTAAGCTTAACAATTAAAGTACTACTTAAGTAACATTTAGCAGATAAGTAAACAATAGAAATTAATACATTGTATAACAAGTAAACCATAATTTTAAATTTATATCTCGTTAAGCATATTGTATATTTATTTAATTTATATTAGATTGTTATCTTGTTAGTGCCATTACGAAAAGCTTGATTAGTGCATACATATCCAGGGACGTACGCAGGAGGTGGGTCCTTGGGGTCCGGACCCTTCCACGAAATTTCGATTTTTGTGTAAATTTAGCCTAATTTTAGGGGCAATTTTAGAAATTTTAATATAAAATACCCTCCTATTGAGTTTGGACCCCCCCCCAGAAGTAAATTCCTGGTTATGCTACTATATACATCAATATCAGTTTCACCTTAATAGATGTTGTGATTATCGTATAGCATACACTTTTAGGTTTACTTCACAGAAACTTTATATCCATTTTCTCTAAAACTACGCATGAGGATTTATTCATTCATATCATTTTGTTCCGCTTAATGAAATCTATAGATTGTTATTGTTTCATCCTTGGACGTTTTTTTGTTAATAATAATAATAATAATAATAATAATAATAATAATAATAATAATAATAATAATAATAATAACTCCAATAAGTTACTCCAATTCCAAAAACTGATGGTAGGTCTGTAACTGATTATAGACCTATTTCTATTCTTGATGTAATACCAAAAATTTTTGATCAGCTTATTTACAATTATCTTTATAGTTCTGTTGAACATTCTATTATACCTGAACAGTATGGCTTTTTAAAGGGTAAATCAACTGAACTAAATTTGAATAAATTTCTGACCTTGGTTTCTCCTGTTGTATATAAACGTGGTCAAGTTGATACTATTTATTTTGATTTTGCTAAAGCCTTCAATAAAATATCCCATCATAAGCTTCTTAATAAACTTCATTTCTTTGAAATTTCCAAATCCTTGATTCACTGGTTCGCTTCTTACTTGTTTGATCGTAAATTCGTAGTTAGATATATGGGTTCTAAGTCATCTGTTTTCAAGATTTCTTCGGGTGTTCCTCAAGGATCCAATTTGGGTCCATTATTATTTTTAATATATGTGAATGATATTGGTAATTATTTGAAATGTCCTCTTTTACTGTACGCTGATGATCTCAAGTTATTTTCTGAAATAACTTGTAATCAGGATCACCTTAAATTACAAGCTGATATTACCTCAGTTTACCAATGGTCTGTACAAAATTTACTTCCATTAAACATGAATAAAACAAAAAGTATAGCGTTCTCCAGGAAAACGAATATATCGTATTTTTCTTATTCAATAAATCAGTATAGAATACAACCTGTTTCAATTAACAAAGATTTAGGTGTTATGATTGATTCTAAATTACTTTTTGACCATCATGTTTCAACCATGGTTTCCAAGGCTAGAAGGAATCTGGGACTCATCAAATGGGCTGCTAGAGATTTTAAGGATATTACAACTTGCAAAATTTTATATTGTGCATATGTACGTTCCCACTTGGAATTTGCTAGCTTGATTTGGAACCGTAACCTCATTAGTATTACTCAAGTTTTGGAGTCAGTCCAGATTTCCTTCCTGGCCTGGTTAAAATATAAATTTAAACTATATGATCTGCCCAATAGGGTGATTCTCGCTAGATTGGATTTACTTGCTCTCGAAGTTCGTCGTAATTTAAGGCAAATTAAATTTATTCATGATATAATACATGCGAAACTGAACTTAATTGAATATTTGTTTATTAAAGTTCCCTTGTATAAATCTAGGCTTTACCGTCCTATATTGTGTAATAGTAATTTAGTTGGTTCGCCATTATTTATTTGTGTTGACAACATAAACAAAAAGTCACTCAAAATTGATTTTTTTGATTCGAATTTTTTGGCGCTTAGAAAACAGTTTTTGGATTGTTATATTTAATTAAAATACCTAATTTAACCCTTTTTTGTATATTGTCTATTGAATTTTCTTTTTTTTACCCATATGGTGTTCATGTGTTTTAATTTTTAAAAAAATTTGTTTATTTCATAATCTACTTATGTAAATTTTTAGTAATACATCTTACTTGATTGAATCTTTATTGAAATGAGGATATGTTTGTAATTTTATTTTGTAATTTAGTTTGAATTAAACTTGTGTTAATGTCTTTTCCTTTGCTTTTCTTGATTGTCATGATTTCATGTATTTTAATTTTTTTTGTTTTGTTGTATTTTTTCCTGTAATATTCTATTGTATATAATTGTATATATGACCATTATGGCTTCGGCTGTGGTCGCAATTTCTCATAATAAATAAATAAATAAATAAATAAATAAATTATTATTATTATTATTATTATTATTATTATTATAGAATACCAAGTATTAACAGACTGTGCGATGGTTTCGTAAATACGAGAGTTTTCTTTGCTTTTAAACGTACCACATAATTAGGAGTCATTTCCAAGGAGATAACAAATGCTTTTTACGAAACCACTTCATCATTAACTTATCTTGTGAATCAGAATCGGAGACAAAAGTTGCATTTGTACAGTACAACTAAGAAATTAGAATAATTTTTAATTTTAATAAAATAGCCTTTAAAACATCTAATTTCGTACTTTTATCAAAATTATAGTATTTTAAAATAATAATAATAATAATAATAATAATATTGCCGAATTGCTGCTCATTCCATTCTAGTGATTAATTGTGAAGTAGTTACTTAAAAGTATGACGCATATATAAAACCGTTCTTTCCCGATTTCCAGGTTCAAACTAAAATGTGGATTCTAAAATTAACTCACAAACTGAAGCTACTTGCAGGAGTTTTAACTAAATTAAATTTTATTTTTCCTCTTTATTACTTATAGAATGCTTTGAGGAAGTAGGAACTCATATAAATGGAAGATCTGTCTTGTCTAGAAAGCTACCTGTATGCTAATCCGCACAACCTGATTGACACATAATAAATTCTTTTACATTACATGCCTGTTCTAAATAGAGTTACGTCGTTGTTACATTGCAAGTAAAACTTAATATTTTGGAATCCATATGACACAATATATGAAAGCATACAGTATCTACTGAAGCGTATTGAGTGATTATATTAAGAATATGAGAAATATTGATTTAATAATATGAAATAATAATCAGGCATGATCATATTTAGATTATGAATGGGGGTTTCCAGTGCATTGTTGTTTACTACATAGATGACAACAGTATTGTTATTTCTGCTTTCAGGCTTGAATCTTATTTTGCTTCTATGTCTCACTTCATGCATGATCTTTCAGTTGTAGCTAGAATGTATCGATCACGAACATTCTTTATATGACTTATTTCAACGTATTCTGTTTTAATGTAGTTATAACATATGTAAATATTTAGATTGCTAATGTGAGAGATTTCATTTGCCAGCCACATCGTCGTACTTACCTGTAACCTTTATCGGTCTTTTAAAGTACGCTGCGATATTATCGCGACGTCATCCCGGGACACTTTTCTCTCACTTCAAGGCAGTTCGTTTACTCGGATTAGTTGTTGCATCAGCCTATTAAGGTCAGCAAGAAATGGAGTAGAATATGGCTTTAGTAGAGATAGTCCCGGGTTCGATTACTGGTGAGGAAACACGAAAAGCTAATTACACAATCATTCACTTTCATTAATTATCCGTTTCCTTTAGCCTTACGGGCATAACCATTGGACATTAGACTAACAATAATAATTAGTACAGTTATTATTATTATTATTATTATTATTTACAATTTTGATATTGTTATTGATATTTAGCAGACTGTAGCGTATATGAAACTCAAAAATGGAATCTGAGTTTTACGTCCCACGCTTATGCCGGTTGGGATAAAGGAGACGGTGATGATTAGAAATGAATGAAGTGGTGGGATGAAGAAAGTGGGAGAAAAAGGGGGAACCCACGCACACGGTGTTTGTCCACCACAATATGAAACTCAAGTTTGGATGGTGGTGATCATTGGACTTCTATATTTATCCTTGGGATAATATAAAGTTTTTGTATTAATTCTCCCAGAAGGAATACGTGAACTGTTCAATGCTTAATTTGTAAGACTTTAGAGAGAGCGGCTAACATTTTGAGCACCCTGGCTGGTTATGTTGCAACATATGAATGAAAAAAAATTCTAAAAAAGTTTAAAAAAAAACTAAAACTGACAATCCAAGGATATGTCTATTCCTAATGTACAGTCAGTGGATCATAAGTCCCACCGCTTTTATTACAAACTTCAGTGAATATTTAGGAATTGTGTTTCTTTCATATTATTAGTCTATTATTTCAAAAATTGTATCTTTATGGGATGATATCTGTTTCGGAAGAGCGTTCTAGTAGTAGTGGAATACAAAATAAAATTATTTTAGTATCGTGAAAAAAAAAAATATCAAGATTTCAAGTTCTCTTGAAGAACGGTTTTGGTGAACTTAGTGAAGAAATAGAACAAGAAAAAGACGGGATTGGAAACTCCTGTCATCCCAGTGACAATCAATGAAGTAATTTTCCAGGGATTTAATACATGTAAGGATTGAAGACCATAAAAGTTCACACGTAAATATACAACAAACCCTTCTCTGCCTCTCACATATACAAAAGCAATGTTAAACAAATTACTCCACATGTGTATGAATATTATAATCTTCAACATTCCTAGATTCCTATCGAAAGAGTTTCCCGTGTTAATTTTTTGAACAAAAATTCAGATTAATAATATTCAAAACTACGATGTTCATATCGAGTTAAATATTAAACAAGTAGATATTTAAGTCTACTACTTCATGCATTTGCCCTTCTGAAATTGTTTTCTGTATTAATATTTCAAATTGATAAAAAAAAATCGAAAAAACTGCATTTTGTAAAATTTTTCCAGTTCCGGCGTTGAACAGATTTTGTTTAAAACATGTTTCATTTAAAAAAAAATGAAATTGCGTACAAAAATTTAGAGAGAAATTTACTTACTAGCACAATTAACTTAAGTAGGTTTCCGTTGAGACATATCGGTTTATGATCCATTCTCAGATCCAAAGAAGTCAATATGTATCAT
The DNA here is from genome assembly GCF_964235325.1 of Thermobia domestica. NCBI lineage: Eukaryota > Metazoa > Arthropoda > Insecta > Zygentoma > Lepismatidae > Thermobia > Thermobia domestica. The sequence goes on along the minus strand of NC_137466.1, from coordinate 134,040,227 downwards.
TATCTTAAGGTGCACATTTCTTCAAGGAAATAAAAGCCAAGTAACAAATAGCCTCCATGTTTTTTTTTTACTACACTTCTAAATTCTACTACAAACTGTACAAAAATATATTACAAAAAATAAATAAATTATTGCACAATTATACCCGTCATGTACTTGTTTTCTTGTGCCCCATTATAACTATAAAACACAATTAACAAAACAGGAACATCTCATAAAAATTGGTCTTTAAGAAATTGCCTTGTGATTTCCATAATTGAGTTGCCTTTTGAAGTACGAAAATTCTTAAAACCTCTGATACAGATAACCTAACCGCTGTCTAGTAAATTGGTAGCCATCCTGAAAAAAAAAAAAAAATTATTTGTAAATGTAATTTAAATTGACTATTACCATGCGCTAATGACAATTTGTAGTCTAATTCTCTTTAGTAGTTGATATTGAGCAGCATTATCTAATTAACTTTTCTTTCCTAATCAAGATTCTAGCGGCTTTCCCCTTTATTTATTTCCACAGAACAGTATAGTTTACAATTAGTTCGAAATGTGAATGAACCCCTATAGTTCCCACAAACATTATATTTTTATAGTTTGTTTTAATGTAAAAGGAATCCTATATTGAGATTATTGTTAGAAGTGGGATTTCGAAAAATAAACAACTTCTGAATGCTTTTGAAAATTTGAAAACTTTTTAATAAAAGAAAATGGAGCATATCGATTCTATTTATAAAAATATTTTTAAAATATTATTTTTATTTTAATCGTAATTTGTATTCTACCAGAAAAGCAAATATAATGCTTTCTGTGAGAGGAAAAATAACTTACCAACTTGTATCAAACATTTCGTTGGAACATTATTTACGTAAAACAGTTGAATAATTTCGATTATTAACTTATTACACTTGAATAACACAGAAATAAAAAGTTGCTGCTTGTTAAATTGCATTACACCAGTGAAAACTTCGTTGTTCGTACGCAAAATAGATGTAAAATTATTTTAAACCTCCTCAGACCAGAATCTCCATAGGTCCCCAGATCATCATCCATGGGGGATATGGACGCCCAACCCAACGAACTTTTCCTGTGTTAGGGCTGTCATCCGACTATGGGACCACACTGTATAACCCACCTTTTATGTGGATGTAGCAGATAGTAAAGTTTGGAAGCGATTTTGCTGAAAGTGGTCTACTCAAAATTAACTCAACTCTCATTGGTTCGTTAAGCACTGATTGTTAATTTATAGTTTACGTTCAGAATGATTCTCTTTGGCCTTATTTGCCAGAACGTTTAACGTCGATTTTCACGAATTGCTTTTTGGGTTTCAAGCTTAGCCTTTTGAGTTTCATAGTATAATGAGGGATATCTAACGACGTAATTGGTTCTTCAATATATCATTGGCATCTCGTGAGGTTCCCATACTAGATATTAAGTTCACCGCTACTAAAAATTTTCAATTGTTTTTAAAGAGTAACTAATGCTGTTAACAAACTACCTAAACCTCAAAGAAACGCAACATTTCAATATACTATGATATTTAATGGAACTTTTCTATTTTATTAATTTACTAAACCTCTATATACATTCAAATTCTGTCTTCACAAATTCCTTTTGTTTTCATAGTTACTGAAAGACACAGAGCAAGCATTACTATTCAGGTCTGTAGCCAGGGAGGAGGTACAAAAGCGCGGAGTGTCCGCCCTAAATTATGTTTTGTCCCCTTTAAAACAGAAAGTTATGGGGAATTTTAAAATTAAAGCAAAATTTGACAAGATATTCTTGCAATTTTATGTTATAACTAGCATCGATTAGCCGCTTCGCTGGGTTAAAATTAAAATTTAAATGCACAACTCCTTATCTCATGTGTTCGGTACCCGTGAAATATGCTGGTTTCATTTTTAGTGGCATCAATTTAAATGGAATCGTAAAGATCCGAGTTCATCTCAACGACCCCGAAAATTATGGATTCGACACTAATATCGGTTATTTTCGATCATCTGTAATATATATATATATATATATATATATATATATATATATATATATATATATATATATATATATATATATATATATATAGGGGAGAGGGGGGACATTGGTACACGGGGCACATAAGTACAAGGTTGATATTTTTCCACTGTGAAAAGGTAAATTGACAACAGTTTGGTGTTGACAACATTGGTGACAAACGAACACGGTGAAGCACAGTTGATGGATGGTCACAACGTTCTTTTCTCTATGCAGAAGAAAACTTGATTTCTTAGAGCAAAAGTAAGTTTTCACTTATGTTTTTGTACGCTTATTTATTATAAGCACTGGATTTTTGAAAACTTACGTATGGTGTATGAAAGTGTAATTCTTTATCATTTCATTTATGTTGAATTGCCCTGCGTGGAGTTATTTTTCAGTTATAGGAATTAATGATCCTGAAGTTCGGTTGGGGCACATTAGTACACATGCATGTAGGGTGGATTGGTACGGACCAATGTGCCCCCACTGCTCTGTATCAATCTACCCCTTGTAATTATAAAGAGGTAGACTACTATTTGTGCATTTCCCATGTATTACAGTTTTCATTGTGATTAACATCAAGTAGAAAAATGTTACTAATAATATAAGCTCCCTCTTGTGTGATCGCTTGATTCTATAATCAAAGCATAAAAATAAATTAACCAAAATAATATGGAAAACTTTCATATTATTATATTTTCGACTTTCCGGAACTATAGGCAGCCGATATACAAAAACTTTTGAATGGAAAATTGTTTAACCATGTAGGAGCCATGATAGCAAAAATGTGAAGATTCTTCCACCCAGGTCATAACATGCGAGTGATTTTAATAGGCACATGTCTAACAAAATCAACCTCAAATATATATTTGTACATGGACGCTAAAAGCCAGCGTATAGTAAGCGTCATTTTATTCGAATTTCAGTAACCTATTTGAAAATTATTAGGCGAAGTTCTTGAAACTTTAATATTATAAAGGTAACCTAGGAAGTTCTGTCGCTTTTTGTGGAGGTGTGTGTTCAATTGACCCTCACAGCGTGAGTTGAATGCGAATGTGAAGGTCAGCTGTTGGTGTGGATATACCAACATAATTACTACCTGATTGTGGCAGTTCAGTTAGCCAGTGGTTAGGTTAGGTTAGGTTGGGTTAGGTTAGGCAAGACTAATGTAGGTGGTGATGAAAATTTTACCTTCCTGAAGGATGATTTCCAGTCGGCAAACGGCCACTTTCCGACGGCGGCAAGAGGTCGGATGCCGCCTGTGGGAGAATCGGGAAGCCGACATCGAAAAGAGGTCCTTTCGAGCAATCGGCAAACAGCAGAAAAGGTACATAAAATGCTCCGGCGCCGCCGTCGAATAGTTGCCTTGCCGAATAGTCGGCGAACAGTCAGAAATAAGCATTAAATGCTCCGGCACCGCCGTCGGAAAATTGCCTTGCCGGCAAACACCCGTAAAGGCCCAGCAAATGTGTCGGCGCCGCCATCAAAAGGAGGCCTTGCCGAGCAGTTAACAAACAGCCGTAAAGGCTCAGTAAATGCGCCGGGGCCGCAGTCGAAAAGAGGCCGGCATAAGGGGTCGGCAGAGGGTAGGAAAGAGGCCTTTCCGACTGTTTTGCCGACTCTGACAGTTGGCAACAGTCGGCAACTTTGATCAAGTAGATCGTTGTGCCGCCGCGGACGGGTGCCGGCTGCCTACCGGCGGCCTGCCACCGTCGACGGCGGCAATCTCTCTTGCCGACCGCCACTCCCTGATGGGGTTGAATTACTAAAGATTCTTTCAAATCTTCACATTCTTTTTATGAAACATGTTTTTATTTTGCATTTTTGCTGCTGTAGGTCCTTAAATCTATTGTTAAAATAGTTGAGGTTGTGGAAGTTTAATTGAATATTATATCAAAATATTTCATGGAAAAATAAAACAAAAAATCACTTTATACTATCAAAAAGTTTGTGTGAGATTTCATTTTGCTCGTACCAATCAGCCTCCACATGGGGAAGATTGGTACAAATTGCAGACCTTTCCTAAAATGTAATTTACTCCAGGTAGGGCATTAGTAGAAACAATGTTGTACTGTAAATTGTAAATGTAGCTACAGAATTACTGTTTAAGTAGTAAAAAAAAAATCATGTTTCTCAAGCTCATGTCCCCCTCTCCCTTATATATCCCTCCCCTCCCCGAAGTTCTACCGTGAAAGCGATATGATAAAAACCACCCGAGGTGCGAACCTCATTTATATTGAAAATTTGATTCAGAGAAATCGGTCAGGCGGTTTAAGAGATTAAAAGTCAGAAACATAGTTACTTTTAATTTTATAATATAGATATTAGCCAAATTAAATTAAATTTAATCCATTTTACTCATTTTTGCGTAAAACAATAGGTTTTTGTGATAGATTATAAGTTCTGGAACTAATTAAAACGTAGTCTACTCATTAAATGTTCAATGATAAGACTCAAGATAAAATATATTTAAACATGATTTTCCGAAGATTGTCTTCGTTTACCTTTTATTTTTCACAAAATTCCTTCTATATAATTGAGAATACATCCACTATTAATGGCTTCTTTCCGTATTATATCAGAACTATAGAAAAACATGTTTATACATGTTTGTCCATAAAATTAAATGTTTAGGTCTGGCAATAAAGAAAAATGATATCATACGATACGGACTGTTGTCCATATCAACATATATATATTTATGTATGTTATAAGATACACCGATTACGTTCTATTATCTTCTCACATTCTAAGAATTTCAAACTCAAAAATGAAATGAAATGAAATCTTTAAGTTTTACGTTCCACGGTTATGTCGGTTAGGCTAAAGGAGACGGCGAGGATGAGAAATGAATGAAATAGTGGAATGAAACGGGAGAACCTCGAGAAAACCCACGAGCACGGTGTTTGTCCACCACAAAGTCCACACGGCGCAAGGTGGGATCGAATGGTCGTTTAAATGGGGACCAAGCACTAGTCCTAAACGGCACAAGACCTAAAAATAAATTCTTGTGGCGCTACCATCGTGTCCGTGCCAAGAATACTGTCAATCTGTTAGTTAAAATTTTAGATTACTGTTTCATATTACAGAACCAGATTCTAGCTTAGTTCTTATAAGTAAGTTGTATAAATACATATTCTATCGTTCTGAAATAATAAATAAATAAATAAATAAAACCCATTGTTCTTTCTTGATGTTTGCATGATAGCATTTGTATGGTGACAAAATATTAACAACCTATCAAAAGTGATTCCCAGATCTTTCATAATGTCTTTATTTCTATTCCCACACCATTGACCTCGTGTAGTAACATAATGTTGTGTTTTAGTTATATACGTCATAAATTTTGCTTTCTTTGTGATGATTAAAAATAAATTATTTTTACACATATATTTATCATATTCAACTCTTTCCGTAGCAAATAGTTATCATACTCGTAATGAACTACTCTTACTCGTTATCATTATTAACAATAGTTTTAGTATTACTAACATAGCTGTTACCGTTGGAACTATTATTATTATTAGGCTATTATTATTATTATTATTATTATTATTATTATTAATAATAATAATAATAATAATAATAATAATAATAATAATAATAATAATAATAATAATAATAATAATAATAATAATAATAATAATAATAATATATTTCAGATATGCTACATTTTTGAGACTTGAGCTTTGATTGTACGTAAAGTTAAAATCAAAGGTTATGTCACAGACGGCAAATGATGGCTTAACATCCAAAACAAACTCTTGGCCCCCCAAGTGGGGGTTGGTCTATGTTTAATAATTACAGCAAATTAATAATATTTATAATAGAATGTGAAAGAAACACTTTTAAAAAAATTAAACTACTCCAACATGTTAAAATAATTAAGAGAAACTAATTAAACATCCACTTTGTATTCCGATTTGCTTAACTGGACGAACCCAGGCCTAAAGAAATAGAATTTTCTGCCCAAATCTCATAAGCAGTGGGAGATTTTAATACTACAGAAATTGACCCTCCTTCCCTCTTAGAAATGTAATTTTCAAGACGCTGAAACATATATTTTATTAATTTTAGTTAAAAGTTAAAATACCGAGTTTCACGCATTCAGCTTAAGCAAATCCTTCCTTAATTTATTTACATATTTTCTGAATAAGTAATGAGGAATTCGAACATTAAAGGAAGTGCACCCTTTGTTCTTTCCCTTTTATGTATTGAATTTTCAGTTTTTTGTTTGTTTGTTTGTTTTACAGTAGAAAGTTTATATGCCAAGTTTCATTTTACTAGCTTCAGAGATTTACGAGATACACTACTCTCTAAAAGAAAAGTCTTACCGCACCCTTCTTACGATATGTATTTCCAAAAATTCTTTCTTATATCCTGCTTTCGTAAGAAAATAATTTTATAAAATTAAAATTTAACGACTCTACTTGTAGTAGTATGCCTAGAAAGTCACTCATATTAATTCTTTTATATAAGAGTACAGAAGATATAAACAGTCTAACAAATGGACTTCCATGAACAGTTTCTGGTTTCTTATGACTACCTTATTCGTACATTTCCCACAAGTTGTAGTTTTAAATTCACGCACTGTCAAGACTCAGGTTTCAGAAAGGTAACAAACAGAAAATAATAATAATAATAATAATAATAATAATAATAATAATAATAATAATAATAATAATAATAATAAATGTATTTATGTGCGTGTGTAACATGTATATATTTATTGTCTTATTGAAGCTTTCATAATTTGGAAATATACCTTTGGTTTCCTTTTAATATGTTAAAAAGCCTATTTCCCTAGAAATGTTTGCAGTCTACACCCCTAAATTGCAATGTATTGGTTTCTTCAAACGTATTGCGTTGCATATTACATTAGTAATATAGCGTTATTTGTTTTTTCTCTGGCTTATACATATCAACTCTATTAAAACACTGTGAAATATAGTAACTGTCTGCGTTCTTAATATATGTAGTCGGTATTTAATGTTCACTTGTGAAATATCTAGTGGGGTTTTGTCCTAATTAAGCAAATTTTGGTGAGCTTTTGTCCTACCTTTGGAAAGTTAGAGTGGGCTTTCCTCCTACTCTTAATAAAATACACTCCATAGAGTACATATATATTGAAATTCTGAATGCTTGCTTGGCTTCAGAAAAGTCTGGTAAAATATGCTTTTTAAACATTTTTATTTAATTCTTTCTTCGGAATTTGTCATTGGATTCTCGTATCTCCAGTTGAAAGAAACGAATTTCCTAATCAATTATATAATTAATTCTTAGAATGAAATAGGTTATATTATGTAATTCATGTATAACTGCAGAACATATAATAATAATAATAATAATAATAATAATAATAATAATAATAATAATAATAATAATAATAATAATAATAATAATAATAATAATAATAATATTACAAATATAGTTGTTACCGTTGGAATTAGCTACATTCGTAACATTATTGCCAACTAGTTACTGCATTGTCGCAATTTCGTGTGGTGGTGGTGAATTTCAGAACTAAAGCAAGTGAAAAAGGCACAAGACCTAAAAATCATTTCGCGCCACTAGTCCTAAATGGCACAAAACCTAAAATGTAGGTCTAGTTCCTATATACCTATTTTTAGGACATACGGCGTTTAGTACTTATGAATTTTGCCCATTTAAATTTTATTTTTTAGTTTTCGAGTAAAGTTGAGAAGAAAGTTCAATATTCTCATGCAATGCAATGTTATTATTATTATTATTATTATTATTATTATTATTATTATTATTATAATAAAATTTAGAAACCTCATGGAAAAAATATTGTAATACATCTCTTTGCTAGAAAGAATAAAATTAATTCAAAAAGTAAATGGTATAAAAAGAAATTCACCTGTACTAGTGATGGTAATGACAGCCAAAATTCAAGATTTGGAATGGTTTCAATGCCTGTAGCCCCACGACAAAACTTGTTGTACAGGTAACCCTCCAAGAAATAGAAGATTACGCCGGAGAAAAACCTGGAAATACAAACACCGAAAAATATCAATATCAATCTCTCTCTCTCTCTCTATCTCTATATCTATCTATCGATATATATATATATATATATATATATATATATATATATATATATATATATATAGATAGATAGATAGATAGATAGATAGATAGATAGATAGATAGATAGATAGATAGATAGATAGATAGATAGATAGATAGATAGATAGATATAGATATAATCAGGATATTTCAATTCATTGCTAACATTCATAGTGTATCAGTAATGTTTTCTATTTATTCCCGTTTCCTATAGGGAAAAAAGGACAAAACATAATTGTTATGGTTTATTATAACTATGTCCGTCACTACAAGTAGTAGCACTACGATCATATATTCAAGAATTGAAGCAACAATGAACATTGAAAATGTTAGAAATATATACATATATAATCAACAGTAATATCTTTTTAATTTGTGCAGCTATTACATTTCTTATATGGTTCAGTTATGTTTGAAAAATTAAATAATAAAATTATGTCCGTGAACCTGGCAACACCCACATCGCCACTAATTTTAAAATTTACGCCAAAAGTTAGTGCCTAATTAGTACTGGCGACCTATAATGTTAAAAACATTAGTGCTGTTAGACAAAGGTCAAAAAACAAAAAAGATTCGGGGAGGGGCTAGGTTCACGCAAGCCTCACCCACTCAACCCACTGAGATGAAACCTATACACAAAATTAGTGTTAAATTAGCGCTGATCATACTGCATAATAAGAAAATTAGTGCCATTATAAGAAGGTCAAATATATTCGAAAATCTAATATGGTGTCATCATCGAAGAAAACAATCGATTCTCATTTTTATACTACACATAGCACTAATTTTCTTTCTATGCTGTATTGTTACCACTAATTTAGCACAGATTTTGGGCATAGTTTACCAAATTAGTGCTATTACACAACCGCGGAAACGGAACTAATGTTTCCTTTATTGCTTGCAGTGGTGGTGCAGAGTTATATGTCACGAAACTCTCATATGAAATACATGGGGAATTTTTCATTACGTCAAATTCCCATTACATTCGAAAGCACGAATTTCCTCTCCTTTTGCAATTGTTAGTGAATCGTAAGTGTTTCTTAATGCACCAACACCTAACGTTAATGCTTCATTAGTATAGGTGCTACAAATAAAATATGTTTGAACGCTATGGTGAACTTGGTACCCTCACTTCAAGTACTAACGAAAAAATTAGTGGCATTCGTTAGTGCTTCAAGAAAACACTAACAGTTTCAATAATGTTTCACTATTAGTGTAGTTATGGCCAATTAAAAGTCACGAAACTCACATAAGAAATTTTGGGAGAATTTTTGATTCCATCAATTTCCGCCAAATTCAAAAGCACTAATGATCACTTCTAATGCAATAGTTAGTGCATCCTTAGTACTTCTTAGTGCACCAACCACTAACGCTAGTGCTTCATTCGTGTAGGTGTTAAAGTAAAATATCTTTGGAGGTCTGCTTGAATTTACCCCCACTTCAAGCACTAACGAAAAAATTAGTGATATCCGTTAGTGTATCGATAGTGCTTCCATTAAACACTAACAGCTTGTATGGAATTTGATATTTCTGAAGTTGGCTCCCATCAAAAATTTTGATTAAATCCCAAAATATGGTAGCACTAACGTTAGTGCTTAGTGCGTTTAAGTGTATTAACGATGCACTAAGAATTGCCCTTAACCTCATATTTTTACATCAATTTGTGTGGAATTTGATATTTTTGAAATTGGGCCTTCACCAAAACTCTTCAATAACTCATAAACTCTGATAGGACTAACATTAGTGCTTAGTGCGTTTTAGTGCACTAATGATGTAATAAGTTTGGTGAAAATGTCAGCATAGCCCCTCACAAAAGTGTTCAATATCTCGTAAACTCTGGTGGCACTAACGTTAGTGCTTGGTGCAGTAACCTGCACTTTCGATGCAATAACGATGTGCGACGTTTGTTGTAATTTGGAAGGTGGGGGGGGGGGAAACTTTAGACACGTCACATAGAAAGAATATTAGTGCTATGTATACACTTGCCTGAAGTTGGCCCCCACCTCTCCCAAATTACACCAAACGTCGTACATCGTTAGTGCACTTAAACGCACTAAAGTTAGTGCTTAGCACCGAGATAGTGAATCGTAAGTGCACTAACAATGTACGACATTTGATGTAATCTGTAGAGGTGAGGTGCAACTTCAAACACGTCGCACAGAAAGACAATTATTGCTGTGTGTACACGTGCTTGAAGCTGGCCCCCACCTCTCCTACGTTACACCGAACGTCGCACATCGTTGTGCATCATTGGTGAACGTAAGTGCTATCATAGTTTACGAGTTATTGGAGATTTTTAGTGGGGGACAACTTCAGAAATATCTAAATCTATACAAATTGACGTAGAAACATGGGGTTAACGACAAATCGTTAGTGCACTTTAACACACTAAGCACTAACGTTAGTGCTACCATAGTTTGGGATTTATTCAAGGTTTTTGGTGGGGCCAACTTCAGAAATATCAAACTGCATACAAGCTGTTAGTGTTTTCTAGAAGAACTAATGATGCACTAACGAATGACACTAATTTTTTCCTTAGTGCTTGAAGTGGGGGCAAGTTCAAGCAGACTTTCAAACACATTTTACTTTTAGCACCTACACTAATGAAGCACTAACGTTAGGCATTGGTGCACTAACAAGCGCTAATACTGCACTAACAATCTAACGATTGCACTAGAAGAGATCATGAGTGCTTTTAAATTTGGCGGAAATTTGATGTATTGAGAAATTCCTCATAAATTTCTTGTAAACACTAAGGAAACTATTTTTTTCTAAAAGCACTAACGATGAACTAACGAATGGCACTAATTTTTGCGTTAGTGCTTACAGTTGGGCTAAGTTCATACTATAGTGGTGCACTAAGAAGCACTAACGATGCACTAACGAATGACACTAATATTTTCGTTAGTGCTTGAAGTGGCTGTAGCAGCGAGAAATTGCCCCACAAAAGGTTTTTCCTTGTAACACCTTCACTAATGAAGCACTAACGACGTCTCCACTTAACGCACTAACGATAAATTTAGTATCAATCGCCAGTGCATCGTTAATGCTTTCAGTGCATTAACGCCAAACGTTAGTGCTTCATTAGTATAGAAGCTACAAATAAAAACCTTTTGTGGTGCCAACTTCACGCTGCCCCTGCCACTTCAAGTACTAACAAAAAAGTGTGTGTCATTTGTTAGTGTCATTTGTTAGAGCTTCCTAGTTACCGACACCTAACGTTAGTGCTCCATTAGTGTACGCCCTACAAGTAGAAAAACATTTGGGGGCCAGCATGAACTTGGCTCCCATTTTAAGCACTAACGAAAAGTGTCATTCGTTCATGCATCGTTAGTGCTTCTAGAAAAAAACATTGTTTTGTAAATGCTTAACTATTGACGTAGATATTTCTAATTACATGTCACGAACCTTCCATAAGAAATTCATGGGGAAGTTTTCATTGCGTTAAATTTACGCCAAAATCAAAAGCACTGATGATCCCTTCTAGTCCAATTGCTAGTACATCGCTAGTGCTTCTTAGTGCACCAACACCTACCGTTCTTGCTTTATTAATGTAGGTGCTACAAGTAAAAAAAAAAATCTTTGGGGACAGCGTTAACTTGGCGCCTCAACTTCAAGCAATAACGGAAATATTAGTGTCGTTTGTGGAACAGCACTAATTTTGTAAACTATGCCAAAAATTAGTGCTAAATTAGTGTTGATGATACCGCATAGAAAGAAAATTAGTGCTATGTATATTATCATAAAAATGACTATCGATTGTTTTCTTTGATGATGTCACCATATTAGATTTTCGAATATATTTGGCCTTCTTATAATGGCACTAATTTTCTTTTTATGTGATATCGTCAGCACTAATTTAACACTAACTTTGTATATAGGTTTCATCTCAATCGGTTGAGTGGGTGGGGCTAGATTCACGATAGCCCCAGCCACATCCTTGTATTTTACGTTTGTGTAACAGCACAAATTTTGAAAATTGTGCCAAAAATTAGTGCTGACGATACCGTATAGAAAGAAAATCAGTGCTATGTATAGTATCATAAAAATGAGAATCGATTGTTTTCTTTGATGCCGTCATTGAACATTTTCGAATATATTTTGGCCTTCTTATAATAGCACTAATTTTCTTTTTATGCGGTATCGACAGCACTAATTTAACACTTTGTGTATAGGTTTCATCTTAATCGATTGAGTAGGTGGGGCTAGCGTGAACCTAGCCCCATCCAGAATCTTTTTTGTTTTTTGAGGTCTGTGTAACGGCACATTTTTTTTTAATGTTACAAGTCGTCAGCACTAATTGGGAACTAATTTTTGGAATATGTTTTAAAATTAGTGTCGGTGTGGGTGGGGCCAGGTTCACTGACATAATAAAATTTACCCAACATGATTTTCTTCCAAAAGTTGCTACACCTTTAGCACCTTAACCAGGGGTGCCCACAGAGGGAGGCTATGACGCAAACTGCGTCATTGAAATATTTGGGGGGTCAAAAATCTATATAAATATGTTTGAGGGGGTGTAAAAATTAATCGAAAAGATTTTTTCATGGAAGAACACCTACGGATAGACAATTGGGGGGGTGCGTCATGGACATAAGGGGGGGGGCACCACTGCCTTAACAGTTTTAGTTAGCAAGATTATCTGAACTTAGTGTTACTTTTCGTGGTTGGTAATGTAAGTTGTGGCTGTTATCATATGTTGTTATAAACAGAGATTCACGGTGGCTCAGTGGTAAAGCGTCTATCTCTGGTGAGTGGGGAAACTGGTTCGATCCAAGCCCAAGTACGCTTGTGTAGGACAACATCGTGTCCGTCAGTGGCTTTTCTCTGGGTAGTCCCGTTTTCACACAATTCTCATTCCATCTAAAATTTGTGTTATAAAATATTGCATGAAGTACTCTTAAAATAAAAAAAAAAAGAAATAAGTTCCGTATATGAACTGTTAAAACATGCATCAGAATACGTTCCTGCACAAACTGAATACAAAAGATGAAAGAAACTTAAGATATATTTGTAATACATAGAACTACTATAATGGAGTAGATTTTTACTAGAAGAGACAACAGTTTTTATTAGACACGCACACGCTATTTATTTGCTACTGTTTTGTAATACTTATTTTGAAACAAAAAAGCTCGTGAATCAATGTTGTGTGTATGCGTGTTTAGTGAGTAAAATTCTGTTTTTGGATCAAAATATCAGGGCCTTGCCGTGGAAAATCAGCGCCCGGGGCGAGAGTATACGACGGCGCCCCCATACATATATTCCAAGCAATTTTTCCTATCTGTTTTCCTTTTTTCTCCCGAATTTTTCGCCCCCATACTTCCGCGCCCGAGGCCGTCGCCCCGTTCCCCCCCACCGCACCACCCTGCAAAAGATCCAACATATTTCAATCAAAATTTTCGTGTACGCCTTATATTTGGAGAATTACACATAGTATAATCAAACCCAAATTATTACTTAATTCAGTATAATGTGGTTATTCCGTTAAAAAAATATTTAGGGACAGTTAAAAAATGTGGTCCCTGATCCAAAAACTAATTATTGACCAAGATCGCAACCTTTTGATCCATTTTTTTTAGAACCATTCCTAAAATTCTTGTATATGGTTAAATCAATCATAAATGTATAAAGTATTTTATGTTAATGATACAGATTAACAGGAATGTCACCGACTAGGCTATATGTTTACGTCAACGATAATAATAAAATTATATATTTTATTTTATTTGTCTAAATATATATGTGATAACCTCAGTGAGAGCTTGACTTGTTCTTTATTATGTTAAAAATAAATAAATAAGGAAACTGTTCGAATTAAGATTTTGAATTGCAAAAACCATTTTTGCATTTTGTAGAATTTTAATTAGAAAATGCAAAAAGGAAATTTAACCCATATTCTTGTGTATGAAACGAATATCAGGATGCAGCATTATAAGCTTTAGTAATTATTACATACCTCATATTATTTATTTAATATATTGTATTGAAGTGTCATTTAACTTATTAGTTACTATTAAATTTATAAAAATAAATACTCACAAGATAACAAGAATACTTCCTATCGATAATTCATCCGTAAATGGCTCCTCTGTGGGTGGAGTAGTTGGTACTATTGCTGTAGTTGTAGTTACAGGTTGCAATGGTCCTTTATCATCACAAGAATCCACACACGAGCAAACACTCGTTAAATTGAATTCGTAAATGCCGGGACTTGTTAAGCCTAAAGCTTTGAGGGAAGTGTTGACTGCATATTTGTCACAAACCAAATTAACTATAGATGAACTAGAAAATAAATAAAAAAAAATTGTGATTTACGATACATTGTAAAAACTTTACAATCAGGAAATTTGATAAATATTGTGATGGCAAAAATTTCTATCATCACAAATAATGAATACATGTCCTCTATCAGCAAAAAATATTTCATTGAAATCGGAGCCGGACAATTGGGTGATGTCCCTTGTAAGCACAAAAGTCAACTTACAGAGATAATGTGTAGAAAATGGAAAGTTTCATAAAAGTAGGAGTTGAACAGAAGATTAATTTACAAAGTAGTCTTATAAGCTATCGCAGGATTCATAAATGAGACATCAATATTTAAGCATGATATCAAGTTACAGAAAACACTAGCAAAAAATAAACAAACAAACAAACATTTATAAATAAAAATTGGACTTACAAATTGTTAGGTACTAGCATCGTATAGTTAATTGCCAGTTGATTATTACGCAACCAATATGTAATATTATTTAACTGACCAATACCAACATTAATGTCATCAAACTTTCCTCCCGGATTAGGCAGTGATACACATGCTGTAACATTGAGACAGGTTTCATCTAAACGGCCGATGGAAAAATTTGAGCAAGGATCAAAGAAGAAGAGTGAGTATTCATCTTCTCCACGAACACCTCGGAATCTAGAAAAGATAACAAAAACTTTTAGAACAAGAATTTAAATACGAACAAACATAATAGACTTTGTTCTTTCTACCGCATACTATCAATAAGTATCTATCTATTTCATTTTTCGCCTTAAGAACTCTGCTTTCGTAGTTTCGTCAAGAGATACATTATTTCAATTAATAGTACAAATATTATACATTCAAAATATATGCGTAACAATAATTCTAAGCTAAATGTGTATTTTTTTTAAAAAAAAAATATTAATAGTGTATTGTTTTATATACGTATTACTACGTACATTCAAGCAAAGCTTAACATTGATATTATAGAGAATGATCAGACTGAAGGTATTTCTAGACTATAGAAAAGATGTTTATGTAACAACTTGAGGTGTCTTTTAAACTGTGCAGTTAAACCTTGCACAAGTTTGACATAATCCGATAATTTATTATATTCCTATGTGGTGTAACGAATTTTGAGTTTTTGTTAAACATAAATTTTGTACATGAATATGCTTGGTTGTTCTAGTGTTATATTGGTGTACAAAAGGCCAATTCGCCCACGATAGCCAAAGTTTGTGCGCTCACTTGCTCACGACAATCCCTTCCTTCACCAACGGTTGTGCCCGATGTGGTGGCCACGAGCCTGGACTATCACCCTGCAACGCAATTTCCACTGAAACAGTGCGCGTCGAAGATGTGTAAGGGGCAATCGTAGACCACACTGCTTGACAAGATTTCCAGAGCCCCGCTATAGAGGTGGGACGCCTTTCGCGTGAGGCCTTGTTTCAGAAGGCGAAAGGCGCAGAAATTCGTCGGCGACGCATCTGGTGACTTCAGAGGTATGAACGAGAAGGGTATAACAGACACACCAGTCTCCATGGCCATACGCCGATCATACGCGACAGAATTGCGAGCAGTGTGACTGGATCCTTTGTCCATGTGGATACACACTTTCCGGGTATCCCTGCCATACAGCTGTGGGGTGTGCGTTGTGTATAAGGGTTCCATGATGTTCGTTTGAAAGTAGGCTGTATTCACCTTGGCCCTCGAATCCACATGATGCATTGGCAATTTTCCCACAGGCGCAGAAACCTGGCACCACCATGAAGCCTTTCGAAAACTTCTCGCGACATTCATGGATGAACTTGCCGAGCCCTTCGCATCATGTAGCGAATAAAATATGACCCTGGGCTTATTGGTGTCATCAAGGTAGATCCATGCTTCATCTTGAGTGACAACTCACTTCCATTTGTCACCTGAGAGGTACTGTTCATACAACTTTCTTGCGTTCATGAATCTTCCTTGAATGTGCATTGGTGATAACTTATGCCCCATCACCTTATGGCGTTTTTCAGTCTCAAATTGTTCTTTATGATACGACACACTATGCTCTGTGATATCCTGAATGAGGTGGCAGAGTTGTTTTGCGTGGGTGGGTTCTCCTTCACAATTGATGCACTGATGTTTTTCACAACGCGTGGTGTCCTGGCTGGACATGCCCTTTTTCTTTTCACTTTCACGATCTTGATATTTAGGGCCGGTGCTTTTATAGCACTGGCTTACCCTTGCTACTGTACGCCTGCTGATATTGTTGCCCCCTTGCCGCACACATTTTTACAATCACTGACGCACTGAATTGTGCATCGGAAAATGCACATATATTTCCCTGTTAATAAGGTATCACTTTAACAGATATAATAGCTGTTCACCACAACAACTTCCACACAGCATTGTACGTGACTCACTATTGGATTCACGGTTATTATTATTATTTACAGTAGTAGTAGTAGTAGTACAAGTTGTAACTGTTTAAAAGTAGTTTACTCTTAAAGGTTAGAGTCATTTCTATCAAAGGTAGCAGACGATGACCCTGGCAATGTAATGCTGTTTGTACACGGTCAAAGAAAGCTTGAACAAGACAAATTCAATAGTTCAACTTTACATGTTCTAAGAAATACTGTTCAAGACACTCGAACGAGAATCTTGAATGAAATTGAAAACATTTATACACGATTATAGAAGTATTGAATCGTGTTTTATATACTTGCCGATAGGTTGCAGTTAAAAACAAGTGATTGAAAATATGCAAACATGTGAAAGCGAAGCTGCGTACTGACTTTGTTCAGACTTGCACTGAATAGCTACTATACTGTAATAGTGTCTCTTTCATTCCCTCTCTCTCTCTCTCTCTCAACTTTTTGCAGACATTTGGAACTTAATTGATTATATTAAACCTTTTAGAAATCATGTCAATTAGTTTTGTCATTTAGCCCTTTTACACCATATGTAGGTTTAGTTGGCTTAGGTTAAAAGAACACAGTGTTGGTTAGGTATATAATCATTTCTAGTAGTAAGTTTTCTTTTTAATTTTTTTTCTTCGCATACCGTATGGATAACAGAATCACACCCAAGAAAAAAAATTCTCGAACAGTTTTCAAAAATCGTGGATCAATACCATGAGGTAATAAGTGTCATTTGATGTTATGGCAACGAAGACTGTTTTAAAGAAGAGACTGAAAACACAGAAAACCAAGAGAAGCAATGACATTATTATTATTATTATTGACCGCCAATATCTGCCTCAGGTTTTCTTTATAAACCTAGTCGATATTCTGTACTGGTTAAGAATAGTGCAGCATAAAAGCGGTAATTTTACGGTTAAAATGAGTGACTGCATATGAAAGGATTGTCCCGGATGTATATTTCCACTGCCGGAGCATTTCCACACAATATAGGAAACCTCCAACGTGTCATGACACAGTGAACAAATTTGGCGCAGTTCACAATCAGCCACAAACAACCCGGGTTCACGATATCTTTAGATCCATATTGCTAACTATAAGAAACTGCCATTAACCTCTTTGGTCCCCGTGTCTCCTGTAGGAGACATAACCATAGTAATAGCAAAAATAGCTTTAACTACTTACTCAATGAGTTTACAACACTGGTGAATGTCTTTAGCTTTACAATGTTGGGAGTACTGTATCAAATTGTGTTTAGAATTCACAAACCTGTTACGTTTCCTTTGTGTTATTCAAATATGGCGGAGGCTCCTAGAAGACGAAAAATTGTATCCGCTGCAGGTAATTTCGTTTCTGTTGTTGTTCATTGTTGACGTATGTAAATGTTTTGATTGTTTTTTATAGAACGAAATACTACTTTTGACAGTCCATCGACTCATACCTAAATCATATTGGTAGCGGGAATTAGAGGAAGAAAATCCTGTATGTCTCCTCTGAGAGACCTCAGGACTCAATGATGCTAAAAGTACATATATTTTCATGTATGCGATTTTCTGATTTAGAAAAGTTTTTAGGGAGTTCTTTTGTTTGAAAGAAGCCAAACTCATAGATTTTTGGGGGAGAAGAGTGCTACTAAATGTTACACAAACTAACACACACACACACACACACACACAAGGTGTTCCGACCACGAAACATCCTAGAAGCGATCATTTATTTTAGATTGTTTTGTTCAGAGTTAATATGTATTGTATCCTTGTACTTTTTACACTGGGAACAGATGTTTCATGTAGGAATATTACGGTAAATAGACATAATATTTGATTTTTCTAAACTTTTTATACGGTCCAGGGATAGAAAGTTACATGTCAATTTTATTTAATTTACACGAGAAAGCAAAACTAGTCAGAGGAGCAATATATTCAAAGGTAAATGCGTTTTTCATATGTGTATCTTTTACCTCCTGAACAAGATTTTGGAGTACGGATTTTCCCCACTAACGAGTGTTTGAAAATGACATCTTTACACTTAAAAGTGACTTGTTACATTTTACAGCAAGCTGTCCATGTATGCTCAGTTCTAATCAGAAACTATCCAAACACATTAACGGTTTCATGAAAATAAATCTGGTATTTCTTCTGGTTAAGTAATTCGGTGCTCAACTTTTCAGCCGAGGAATCACCGATTCCCATTTGTAAATCATGCTTAAAGTATGTTTAAGCTGACAATGTTAGAAAGCAATATTGCTATATATATATATTTGTTTTAGAAATGCTATTTATTTTTATACATATTATTTTATTTGCCTTTCAGATTGTGAAGCACTGGCACAATTTGTAGAAAAGATTCTACCTGGAGACACAACAGACTTGGATCTATCTGATGACGATAGTGACGAGGGCCAGACCTTCGTAGCAGAGCAGGGTATTAGGAGGGTATTATTAGACTGTTTGATATTTTGCACCCCGATGCGGAGTGTCAGGCCACAGGTATAATCGGAAAAGGCCGAATTGCCAAAGATTGTAAATTGAAAAATGACACAGAAATGAAAAAATCAAAGAGAAATTTCTTACCAGTCTGTTCGGTCTGGACAGATATCTATTGTAATATGGTTCGATAATAGACCGGTGACTTTACTTTCAACATAGGAAGGAGGAGTTGAACCAGAGGATGAACGCCGTTGCTGGTCAAAAAAACACAGAACAATATTATGGTAAACGACCATGCGTTGTGAAATCGTACAACGCAAAAATGGGGAGAATGGATATGCTGGACAGAATTGGAAGTATGTACAGGGTTGATGCAAGAACGAGAGAGTGGACGATAAGGGTAATAATGCATATGTTCGATTTCTCCATAGCTGCGTCCTAGATCGAATATCGACGTACTCAAGCAGCACTCCGAACACCTTCAAAAGACATTCTTGATTGTCTTGAATTTGGCAATAAATAGCAGACTTCTACATGAAGTACCCACTAGTTCTCTTAACGAACAGAAATGCGAAGATTT
Organism: Thermobia domestica; assembly: GCF_964235325.1. Classification (NCBI taxonomy): domain Eukaryota; kingdom Metazoa; phylum Arthropoda; class Insecta; order Zygentoma; family Lepismatidae; genus Thermobia; species Thermobia domestica. Next base: position 134,020,473 of record NC_137466.1, on the reverse strand, counting down.
TCCACCCCTACGAAAACACCATCGGGTGTCAACTCCTCACCCATCAGATAAAGTTCGAAGACAAAACGCAGATCATATGTCATTTTTTTTCAGAGCGTTTATCAAAAACCCGGTGTCGGTTTCCCGGATGCACATCCGATTCTGCACGAGTTTGTTGTAAAACTTGTAAGGTGTTTTTCCAAAGAAAGAGGAACTGCTTCAATATTTATCACAAAATCCGAAAAACTGTTTTAACATGTTTCAAAAAATATTGTAAGGTTGTTGATAAGCATAATTACTCTTCCGCTCAACAAAGGGTTAATTAATAACCTCTACAATTCTTTTAATACTTTTAAAATATTAAACTGTTACCGTAGGTAACACTTATAAATAATTCAAGAAAAAATATCTGTCGGTACTCATTTTTGACTCATTGAGTCCCAATGTCGCCTACAGGAGACATAGACCGCCGACACTACAACACTGTAATCTGTTCCTTTCCATCATATGCATGCGCGCCAAGCTTATAGATTCAAATAAATTCAGGGGGTCCCGAGTTCGATCCTAGCCCCCACCAAGTGAACTTTGTGGTGGACAAACACCGTGTGCGTGGGTTTCCTCGGGGTTTTCCCGTTTCCTCCCACTTTCTTCATTCCATCATTTCATTCATTACTCATCATCACTGTCTCCTTTAGCCTAACCGGCATAACCGTGGGACGTAAAACTTAAAGATTTCATTTTCAAATAAATTCAGAAATTCATGAAATTCTCACGAAAAATATGCTCAGGACCGAAGAGATTAAATGTATGAAAGACACAATTGGATGATAGGGACTAAAAGTAAGTTGATTGGATAATGCCTACCTTTATCTCATGCGTATTGGTCACATTCGGAGAATTAAGTACAGTGACACTTTTGGAAAGGAATGGACGTACCGAGTCTTACCGCCAATGGATAGAAACCTTCTCACAGAGAAGCGTGATTGTCATAGATATTGTAATGCCCCATGTGATAGTGTTTACACTCAATATGTGCTCCTATTTATAAACAACAAACACGTGCACCTTACTATGGAGCACTACAGCTGCAGACGACGGTGACAATAGGCACACCGCCAGTCACATGACGACGAGGGAATCAGCAGCGCCACCGCCTCACCTGGAGTGCCTATATAACCAAGAAGATTTCAACGACACCTATCAGTCTCGATTGGTCAACTCCTCCTCTAGTTTGCTCTGGAGCTCTAGGAAATACCTAACCCAAAAGCTTTCGTTTGCTTCGGAACTCTAGGCTTCCCTTATTCCCGCTTAGCTTGCTTCGGAGCTCTATCTGGATTCCTAACCTCAGTCGCTTAGCTTGCTTCGGAGCTTTGTGACTGCCCGTCTCCGCTTGCTTCGGAGTGTTGAGGGTTCCTAATCCACTTCACCTAGCTTGGTTTGGAGCTCTGTAGAGATCCTGTTCTAGGCTGCTCGGGCCTTGGGTCAACTTTCTCTACCATATTACAAAATTACATTGTTATAGCATTTCACGTTTATAGAGGATTTTATAATAAAAACCGGTAGTGGGGAAACTATTCCGGACTGTAATTTGCTCTACCTATTCTTGCACAAGCAGAATATGGTTAAGAAGGGAAGTTACAATTACAAAAATGGACTAAAGCATGCTGGTGAATTCAGCCTATTTCTAGCAATCCATCATGACCCAAATATGTCGGAAAGATCTCTAGTTCTTGCGAAGAACCAGTGTGGACCCAAATGGACAAAACGTCCACTTATTCCTCCGCCTTTTTATCATAACGTGATCAGGAAATGGAAATTCGGGATATTCCCTATCATAGCATTCCTGTTAAAGGCTCTGACACCAGCGAAGTTGATTTCTGTGCATTTGGACTGTTCAAACTTCTACAACATCGCCCTCACTGCTCATAAAATGGCTGCAGGGAGGAATAGAATGGAAACCCTATTCCTAAAGTTCAACGTAGTTGGTGGAAGTGGAAATTGTGATGTGGGCGATAGTCCATAATGCTGGTGGTACGATGGTACGAGGCACAACTTTTCACTGTGTAAGCACACTTTGAAGATAGGTCGGATATAAACAAAGTAACATCCTGTAACTCTTCGAATGTATTCTTTGACATTTTCGATTACTCACAAAATATACAGAAATTATAAACAAAATATCAATTTTATCCGAGAGCACTAGAAATAAATAATGCGTAAAGTTACATGTCAAAATGTTCATTTTTTTTTTTTTTTTTTTTTTTTTTAGAATAGAAAGGTGAGCAATTAAATTTACAACGGAAACTGAAGAAGCGAATAAAATTAATTTGTCGAGTCGTTATACCATTAAGTGTCAGAAGATTTTAATCACGACACGATTACTAATGAGTAGTGCCCTCTTTGTCCGTCTTATCATAACATATATACTATGGTTATCAAAGAGTCATATGATTTCTTCTTCATATCATACTTGACATTGAAGCGGAATAGTTATCATATTCTCACAGATACACCTTTCCGTAGATAAAAGAACAAATACTTCTACACCTGTTAGTAAGGCCATATTCATAGAAATGATCACAGTTTCTCTCTCTCCCTCAATTCTTTCCAAAATGATTTATTTCCAAAATGAAATGAGGTGGTCAATTTGTTACCTATAAATGTTTTTTTATAGCTGTTTTTTTTAAATCAGATTTCTAAGCTTGGATAGTAACGACACAGATAAAATATGGGAATTATTTCATTTTTCTATTTTACCAGAAAGATAGAAAGGAGAAAATATCTACGGCAGAGCTTCTACTGCATCCTAGCATGCGTTAGTAATATGGGCATAATCATGTAAGTGGGGTTTCTCGAGGCAGAGATGGCGTGGGTCAATGCAAAGTTGACCTACGACCCATCGTAACCTACTCCGACCCACCACCCACCGTGACCCACTCTGATCCACCATCCACCAAACCACATTGTCATCAACTCTGACCCATGATCCACGCTCTCCTCTCCACTGATTTCTGAGTTTACACTTGTAATAAAACAAGACTGCGAAATCACTAATCAGAGTTTGAATTTCTACGGTCATCGTTCAAGAACCGCTCGCTTACAATACCGATGGACCTGACCTTTACGATATAAAATGGTAAAGTGTTTGTTATGCGATGAATTTTAATTTAATTATCATATGTAACTATTTCCTTGCTGAATTACAGATAAATTTCAGTGAAAAATAGTCTGAAATTCGAAAGCCTCAAATAAAGGCACAGTGAGCCAACGTAAAGGGAAAAAAGTGTAAAATTTTCCATTCATAATTAAGTATACCCTATCAGCTTAAAATATACATGTAATTAAGCTTACAGTACAAATTGTATGTCCATTTTTCTTATAGTTTTATGGTTTGATTGCCTTGTGCTCTGAACGCTCTATACAATAAACAAAGTTTCAGCAATTATTATAATACGAGTAGAAAGCTATCGATATAAAATGCGAAGCACTGTAGTGTCTGTTTCTCAGTTTATTTCTCAACTAATATCGATCGTTTTCGATTATTTTTACATATCAATACACTATTAATTTCCCATATATATATATATATATATATATATATATATATATATATGTATATGTATATATATATAGTCCTCCATTAAAAGAGAATTTAAAAAAAAATGCTAGGACACGTTATTTATTTTTAATAAAGAGTTTATATACTGAATTTCAGTTCCCTAAGTTGAACAGATCCTAAGATACTAAATTTTTCGCAAAAATTCGGACCCCCACTCCTCGTTTAGGATATGTATTATAACGAAACCGATATAAGAACATCCCAGTTGGGATTGGAGAATAACTATATACCAAAAGTCATTTCATTTGGCTTTGCTATTTGGTGATGATGATTACGGACACATAGTTACATTCAATTTTTTTTATGATATATAGTAATTCATATATTACAGGTAATTCAAAAATATATTTTTTCCAGCTCCTCTAAAAATGCACAGGCTGTGTCTCGAAAGCCAATTAGTAAGTCCTATTACAAATATCAACATCCTAAAGTGCCTGAAGTTCCTTTTTTCAGGTTAGATATACTCATCTCAGGTAATAAATAGAAACAAATAAAAAAGGAAGAAAAATAGAGGTCTTAAAAGTAAAACGTAGACAAATTTACCAGTGTTCAGAAGATGCTGTCTACAACGCACTGAGTAGAGTGTCAGATACGTTCTCTTGACCCACGACCTACTCACAACTCTTTACCCACGACCCACTCCATCTCTGTCTCGAGATTCTCCAGTTTCCACCCACATAATTATTTTACGAATTCTTACATAATCATCCATTATCTTTACAATAAATGACACAATCTTGTGATGTTGAATATTTCATTTCAACACGAGCTTGGCCAATGCTGCAGCTGATTGATATCCAGTAACATCTAGTTTTGGGAACCATTCCGGTAAGATTCCAGTCTTGGGAATCATTTTTCCACAGCCATCATTTGTCATGTACTACCATGAGCAAAATAAATGACGCGTCTCTTTATTTTGAAGTTTTTTGAAAATATCTCCGTTTTCTTTATATGTTCGAAATTTCGGAAGGTTTCCCCAGCAGGACAGGTTAATAACAAACCCGTTTCTAATATTTGTGTTAGATATTAGCTTAAAATAAAGAAATTAGAAGCAAAAAACATTAAATCGACAGAAATCTCGAGAATTACCAACTCTGCTAAAGTGGGAAATTTTCAAGAACACGAGGAATTCTGCATTTCAACACGAAGCAGCGACATCTATGTCATTGAGAGAAATGTGGATTAAATCTACAAACTAAACTTTTAACGAATATTTCTAGTATGTCTTATTATATGCATTATCTGCAAACTCCAAATATATGAATATATGCTAAGTATTAACATAAAGATAGAGCAAATAGTGGAAATTATCTATGGAAAAGGACGAATTGGTAGGACGATCGTAATGAAATATCGTCTTTACCGGAACAGGCTCAGTTCACGTAAAAAGCAAATAGCTCAGTTAGTTAAAGCAACGAGTCTGTATGCTGAAGGTAGCGGGTTCGATCCCCTGGAAATGCCGTTGTCATTTTTATCACTACACTACGGTTATTTTATTTATTTTTTTATGTGGGAAAGAATCAAATTGTAACGTATGTGTAAAACTCATGACGATACCAAAAAAAGAAAAAATGCCGTTGTCGCACTTGCACTAGCGTCCCTAATTTTGTTTGCAAACAGTTTCGTAATTATTTCCCCTGTGCTCACTGCTCACCATATGCTCGCTGGCGCATAACGAATGTTTCCCAGTAAATGTTAATTCTAATTTGGAGAATTTTATAAAGTTTCACAATATTTCTCACTAGATAGTCTTCTATCTACGTGTTTGAATATTTTGATAACATATGTCCCTATTAAATGTTTAATTTTCCCTAGATGTTTAATTACGGAAAAGTTTTACAATGTATTTGTATTGAATTGAAATTGTTTTGAATTTACTACATAAGGTAAGTAGACCCAAGGAGGAGAACTCAAGTAATTGATATTCTACGTAAAAGCAACCTATTGTAGAATGATGATGCTTCTTACCTTCAGCACATAATCTTTACGTTAGAGAGTCAGACAGAGAAAAATCCTGTTTTTCCTCCTCTATGACCACCCATCTTAAACCTCTACATATCGTTGTTCGTCTCACAAAATTTCGGTGCTCCAAAAACATTCAAATAATAATAATAATAATAATAATAATAATAATAATAATAATAATAATAATAATAATAATCCTGAATATGCCATCCTTACATAATGTAAGGATATCTTAGTTTCCTAGTTTAAATCTTAAATATCTTAGTTTAAAATGCTTTCTTTAGTACTTATTTGAGCAACCATGTAGGAGGGGGTACGACTTTTTATTTTGCCCCTCTCATTTCAGTACCCTTCCAACAGAAAGTAATTTTTGATAAGCAGGACAGACAAAATGAATAAGAAATATATTTACAGCATCCTCTCCCCTTTCATGATTGGAATATCACGTAATATTTTTTATTCTACGAAAGATGGCCCTGTGCGGTTAGGGGTAGGTAACTAAAAGAATACCTAATATATAGCGCCCCTTGATTGTAATATTGCCGCTTCTTTATTTGTACGAAGGAGCCCCTACACAATCAAGGGTGACAAAAAGAATAGGAAGAGTGTCTATTGATTCCAGTGGTGGATCCAGCACGAACTCCTGGGGGAGGGGAGTTGAAGTGAAACATTCTTTTGATGATGTGAAGCTGTCACAAATTACCAGTTAACTAAACTAAACAATAGTGGGGGGAACCGGAACCCAGTCAGTTTAAATTGATGTAAAAGTTTAATTTTTGGCTTCATATTAAAAGTTATGGTTTCAAATGAGAATTTCAGTCCAAGTGGTCAATCATCAAATCTCGTGGGGCTCTTCAGTGTAGGCTAATACGGCCCCCTTATGAGAAAAGGTAAAATTATTAACATGCTTATAACTTTCGAATTTTTCGTCTATTTTAAAGAAATATTTTGCTTCGTATTAAAGTGTTGGTTCCAAATGACAAATTCAGTCCGAGTGGACAATGATCAAATCTCCGGGGGGGGGGGCTCTTCAGTATAGGGGGCTACGGCTCCCTTATGGGAAAAGGCAAAAATATGAAAATGCTTATAACTTCCGAATTTTCCGTCTATTTTAAAGAAATTATTGGCTTCATATTAAAGTCTTGGCTTCAAATGACAATTTCAGTCCGTGTGGACAATGATCAAATCTCGGAGGGCTCTTCGGTGTAGGGGTTTCGGCTTCTTTATGGGACAAGATTCACGTAGTTGATATTGCAAAATTGTTTTATATATATAAGTGGAAACTTGCACCATTTGGTTAATTTTACCTCTTATATTTTGCAGATTCATATTCCAAGCAATAGTTACTCCGCAGAGCTAAAAGAAGGCACTTACTAGTTTCATTAAAATGAAATGTCTTTTATGAGAGGAGCAGACGAACGAACAGGCACCCAAACGTTGGTTGAGTCGTACGGTTGAAACTCGTTAAGCTCGCTTCAATTATTATTATTATTATTATTATTATTATTATTATTATTATTATTAAAGCTTTTTGCTCCTAATTTAGTTATTTTACTTTATTATTTAACGAATATATTGAAAATTGTCAGAGACACGTATGCAGTAATTTATTTCGGGAGGGGTCCGACTTCAATATTAGGATAAATTATAATAAAATTTTAAAAGATAATCCCCAAAATTAGGCTAAATTTACAGAAAAGTTGGGGTTTCAGAGGGGGTCCGGACCCCCTGGACCCACCCCTGAATGCGTCCTTGTTTGTCAGTAACATTTCCTCATTTTGAAACCCTCAAAAACTTCGGATAGACTATATAAAGGAAAACGAGTTATTTTCGATAAAATATCACTTCAAGGAGACACGACAGTTTTATTGCACATGGTGGTATCCAACGTTCACAAGGGCAAGAATTCCTTCCCTTTTATTCTTTTGCTATTGTGCTGTATCGAAAGGTCAGGTTTGTAACATATTACTCCTACGAACAAGCATGACTGGCAGATAGGAATAAGCTTTTTGCTCCTAATTTAGTTATTTTACTTTATTATTTAACGAATATATTGAAAATTGTCAGAGACACGTATGCAGTAATTTATTTCGGGAGGGGTCCGACTTCAATATTAGGATAAATTATAATAAAATTTTAAAAGATAATCCCCAAAATTAGGCTAAATTTACAGAAAAGTTGGGGTTTCAGAGGGGGTCCGGACCCCCTGGACCCACCCCTGAATGCGTCCTTGTTTGTCAGTAACATTTCCTCATTTTGAAACCCTCAAAAACTTCGGATAGACTATATAAAGGAAAACGAGTTATTTTCGATAAAATATCACTTCAAGGAGACGCGACAGTTTTATTGCACATGGTGGTATCCAACGTTCACAAGGGCAAGAATCCCTTCCCTTTTATTCTTTTGCTATTGTGCTGTATCGAAAGGTCAGGTTTGTAACATATTACTCCTACGAACAAGCATGACTGGCAGATAGGAATACTGAACACAACTCCAGAGAAATGCATGCTGAACTTACGTCTTTACGCTTTGGTGATTTGCCCTCAAGGTCAATCGAGTGGTAATTCAGTTCCGTCTCTGTTCTTAAGCCATGTTCGTATTACTTCGAACAGTTTTGATAATGAAAAGCATGCCTCTTAATATAACAGACTTCTTTCGCGTAAGAAATCGAAACTCAGTTGGTCAGAGCAACTAGTCTGTAAGAATTAGGTTGTTAGTTAGTTAGGAGCCCAGTACGAGTAAGGGTTTTTATTACTATTGTTTTTATCTTTTTTATGTGAGGAAAAATCAAATTGTGACATCCCGATATCAAATGTATTTGATTAGGTAGCTTTGTCTTAGCTAAACTTTAAACATCAGTAACTGTCGAAATTATTTCACTAACCGATCACTTACTGAACATTTCAAACACGTCAAACCAGTGGCATAACATGAAGGTTAACCTCTCCTCCGCAGTCCTTAGTTATGCGTCCGTACTTTCAAGGGCGGACTAAGGGCCGGGCGACTGCCCGGGGCGCCAGAGAAAGAGGGGCACCAAAACGAGCCTCAAAAAGTAAATTTTATAATGTGCTTTCTACTGACGTTTTTGGTTTATATTCTTGTAAAGTAGTGGCAATTATATGATCTTTTTCCATTTCACTATGGAAGAAGAGAGTTTCATAGTACTAAGGGGGCTGTATCGAAAAATTGAGAGATGGCATGTAGAATAAAGAGTGCCGGGAATTAAGTATTGTTTGTTTGTTTGCTTGAGTTTAGCGTTCCACGGTTATGCCTTAATGGGCAAGGGAGATGTGGATACTAATTATAGTGGAATCCGAACCACTTTTATCGTTCAACAGTAATCCACCGGGAATTGGACCCGGTACCACAGAAGGCAGGCGTGCTAGCCACTAGACCAGGGGGGGTGGAGTTGGTATTGTTTATAGCGGGCCATATTCTTTGTGAAGTTTTCCTAGGTAAGGATTTCTTTTTGAAAATGGGTTTAAAACAGGGGCGTCATTTAGGGAGGGGCATTTGCCCCCCCCCTGAGTTTGAGATGTATATAGAGTTTATCATTAGAATAGTAGTAAATCAGTGAAAAACGCGAAATTTTACTTATATCAAGAGGTCTTGCCCCCCCCCCCCAAAGCAAAATCTGAAATGACGCTCCTGGTTTAAACTATTAAAAACACTATGATAAAATGTAAAATATAGGCTACTACTAGGGGAAGGGCGCCAAAAAGTCACAGGAATAATAATAATAATAATAATAATAATAATAATAATAATAATAATAATAATAATAAATATGAATGTCTTTGGAGAGCCGAAAGTATGTGACACGAATCATTATAGGTAGAGCTTTAAGATGAGTGGTCATAGGGGAGGAAAAACAGGATTTTTCTCTCTCTGACTCTCTAACGTTAAGATTATGTGCTGAAGGTAAGAAGCATCATCATTCTACAATAGGTTGCTTTTACGTAGAATATCTGTTACTTGAGCTCTCCTCCTTCGGGCAACTTTGCTTATGTAGTAAATTCAAAACAATTTCAATTTAAGACAAATATTTATAGAGAAAAATAAACATTTAATAGGGAAATCTGTTATCAAAATATCCAAACACGTAGATAGAAGACTATGTAGTGAGGAATTGTGAAACTATAAAATTCTCCAAATTAGAATTAACATTTACTGGAAAACATTCGTTATGCATCAGTGAGCACAGGGGAAATAATTACGAATCTGTTTGCAAACAAAAATTAGAGACACTAATGCAAATGCGACGATATTTTCTCTCTCTTTTTTTTTTTTTTTTTTTTTTTTTTTTTTTTTTTTTTTTTTTTGGTATCGTCATGAGTTTTACACATATGTTACAATTTGATTCTTTCCCAAATAAAAAATAAATAAAATTACCTTAGTGATAAAAATGACAACAGTCCTTCACGGGATTCGAACCGTCTACCTTCGGTATACAAACTCGTTGCTTTATCTAACTGAGCTATTTGCTTTCTTACGTAAGCTGAATCTGTTCTACAGTAAAGACGATTTTTCATTACGATTGGGCTAACAATTCGTCTTTTTCCATAGGTAATTTCCACTTTTTGCACTATCTATACGTTAATACTTAGCATAGATTCATATATTTGGAGTTCGCTGATAATGCATATAATAAGACATACTAGAAATATTTCGTTAAAATTTTCGTTTGTAGATCTAATCCACGCTTCTCTCACTGACATAGATGTCGCTGCTTCGTGTTAAACTGCAGAATTCCCTCGCGTTCTTGAAAATTTCCCACTTTAGCAGAGTTGGTAATTCTCGAGATTTCTGTCGATTTAATGTTTTTTGCTTCTAATTTCTTTATTTTAAGCTAATATCTAACACAAATATTAAAAACGGGCTTGTTATTAACCTGTCCTGCTGGGGAAACCTTCCGAGATTTCGAACATATAAAGAAAACGGAGATATTTTCAAAAAACTTCAAAATAAAGAGACGCGTCATTTATTTTGCTCATGGTAGTACTGTAACAGTGTTCAAACCCTCCCCGATCGTCTAGTAGCTAGTGTGTGTCCCTTTAGATTCCTGTGGTTCAAACATGTTACAGGAGGTCGTTGAAATTAAGCACTGTTGGAGCTTTGGTATTTAAACATTTATATAAATGTAATTTAGGTATTATTATTATTATTATTATTATTATTATTATTATTATTATTATTATTATTATTATTATTATTGCCTATATATAAATATTTGTCTGTTTTTTTTTGGGGGGGGGACTGTAAAAGGAACTAGCTGTTTTAAAACATGTACGATTTCAATTAATTTTTAGTAAATTTTAATTACCATTTGTATTGGAATGCTACTTTTGGAAGACGTAGAATTCACCTGGCTGATTGTCCGAGAACAACCATATTCATAACGATACAGGGAAGCTTCAGTTCTTATATCAAAGTCCTACACAAGAAAATTCGAATAGGGTAAAACAATGCAAAAATAAGTTTTTTTTTTTTTTTTTTTTACGAATTATTATAATATAATGAAGTTAAAACTAAATACCACATACCGGGTAATTAAAATATGATACCCATATATTCCATCAACCAAAATTAGTATATAAAAACGTTGTGAAGCAAGGAGGCATCTTTATCAATCAAATCTTACAGTTCGCGATTTAACAAATATGTATCATGGCACCGCGGAAGATTATCAAAAAGTAGCGACTTCAAAGGTAAATATACATTTCAATTATTTCTAAATCTAAGTTATTTTTTTTAAATTCTAGTTTAGAATTTAAATAAAAAAATGAATTTAATAGTTTAAATGATTAAATGATCACGCCTTTTTAATAAGTGCTTAGACCCTTTTATCAGGTGATAAAAAGTTTAAATTTTAGTTCTTTCTAAAGTTAATTATGTAACAAACACATGCAAAAGGTAAATTTAAGGCGTACAACAACATAAAAAACATTTATGCTAATAGATAACGCTAAAATTAGCATATAAAATGTAATATATATATATATATATATATATATATATATATATATATATATAATGTCTAATAATTTACATCTAGAATCTAAAAAAACATTAAAAACAGACTGTGGGAGAAAATAACAATGTATCCTTATACTGACAATGTATAATGACAATGTATCCTACTTACCTTCCCTCTTTCTTTAATGTTCACTCTTCCAAAATAGGTGAAGAACTGAACTTCCAAGTTCGGCAGTATGTGATCTATGTTTACATTTATTTGTTTTAAGAAGTGAAACCTTATTTGTTCATAAGGTGTCGTTTTTGAGGGTCATTTTCGTTAATTGATAAGCTGAGGGCGTTAGAGTGGCCCAAAGATTCTAGAACCTTTTTTTCTCTTTTTATTATTGCTCATATGTACACACTATCAGTAATTAACATACCGATCTAGTTACACAATATAACATTAACGTTCAGCGTGTTTCTAACCAGATCTGTAAGAGACCTGTAACGAGATAACAGCTTTTGTTTCAAAGTTCAATCCAATAACATTGCAATGTACTTTGAAACATGATCTATTTCAAGCAGGTTCTTTTTTTTTTTTTTTTTTTTTTAAAAAAAAAAAAGCATTCATAAATATATTAAAGATAATAAATACACTTGTATTTGTTTATAATTTAAAAAAAAAGAAACAAGAAAAGGATTACTAGTTATTATTCTTTGCGTTAAAATACAGACTGTTTCTATCGTAAAAGTCTATCAATATGAACAGTCATATATATTTTTTAAAATTCCATCCTTCCCTTCGCTAAACATTAATGGAAAACAAATTGAGTATTCTAATGCAACAAAATTACTTGGTGTTTACATCGATGATGATTTGTCTTGGCAAACCCATGTTAAAACATTAAATAAAAAATTGACTACTTTATGTTTTGCGTTCTTTAGGTTACGAGATACAGTTTGACGAAATAGCTTATTATCGATATACTATGCAAAAGTCCAATCACTCCTCAGTTTTGGAATTATCTTTTGGGGGTCAGCCGCATGCAGTCAGGAAACATTTCGGATACAAAAGAAAATACTACGAATAATATTCAGACTAAATAAAAGAACATCATGTAAACAAATATTTAGATCACAAAAAATTTTAACCCTTCCAAGCCTATACATATATGAGTGTATACACTTCGTGAAACAAAACAAACAGATGTTTATACAAACAAGAGATATTCATGCATACAACACGCGGCAATTAAACGACATTTACGTAGTACAACAAAATTACTCCAAGTCAGGGGCGTCATTTAGGGGGGGCAGGAGGGGGCAATTGCACCCCCCCCCCCAAGAGTTTGACTGTTACTTTCTAAAGCATATTATTCAGTTCAGGAATTTGTAAATGATAACGATGTATGAATATGATGTAATTATGTAACAAATTTAACATGTGATTTTTACTATAATATTGTACTTCAAATGGTGTAATAAGCTGTAATTACAATTTGATTTATATGCATGACAACTGTAGAACTTATAGGAGATACTCTCCATATTGTAAGTCAAAACAGGCTAAATAAATAAATAAATACTATAGTTTTCTCGTGATTTTAGTTTTCTTCAGCTTTCAAAAGGAAACCAATATCTCGTTATTATATCTACGATAGGATTGTTCGGTATTAAGATTTACATATCGACATTCGATATGTTTTAAATATCAAAGAATACAGCAAAGCAGAAATACGTAAGACCTCACTCGTCGCTATATAGATGGTTAGCCTACACGCCTTTGCCGAGAAAGGCATGGGTTGGTTCCCGGTAGGAGCTCATGTGGTTTGAATCCCATGTTAGACTGTAGGTCTACATTTCATACGACCTCGGTCCTAAAAGAGACGCTAAACACCTACTATATAAATAACCAAGGAATACCGTAAGTTACCAGAAAATAGTGAAATATACCGATATCCTAAAATACTGAAAAACCGCATATACCAAAAGAAAAGACAAGACCAGGAACTTTTAAAAGCAAGCAACAATGACGACAAAATAATCATAACTAGAAATTGCCAGTGTTACATATGTTTAAGTAAAGACAAAAATGTATGTAAAAAACAATTAAATCAGTATGAAATTTCACGGTATGTTGAAAAATCTTTATCCATTTCATGTGGAAAAAATCGTATGAAATCGGTTTTCCAATTTATTTGTGAATATATATAAACCCATAATGCAGCAGAGGAAACTCGGAATTTTGAGTTTGAGTTTTGGGGTTTTCAGTCTTTATGCAACACCTAGGGTACGTTGAGAATATACGTTATTTTAAAAAAGAAAAGAAAAACCAACGAGTCGTACTCTGATAAAATGTATTTATTCATACTAAAAAGATAACATACTTTGCTTTGTTTGTAAAGTGAAAAAGAAAGGTAGATTATAAAATTCCGGTTTAACAACGGAGAAAATAAAGGAAAAAAATAATGAAAAATATCATTGAGAAATTGATCGATATTTCTATATTTCGGCATGGTGCAGTATATCGATATTTCGTTATATCGATATATTAGTTTTTGATATATCGGTATTTTGTGTAGGGCCTATCAATATTTCGGTCTTTTGGTATTTCGATATTTTTTACAATCCTACAAGAAACTGCATCTTGATATATCTAACCGTTTTTGCTCTAAGGAAATCAGTATCGAAACCGCAAGTAGTAGTACATTTCAACCACTTCCGGCTTCGGTTGTGTGTTGTGATGGTATGTTCTCTTGACACCCTGAATCGATGGCAGAGAACAGCTTGTCGCTATCTATTAGCATTTTTCTTCTATGACGATAAATGTCGAAACCGGAAATTATTAATTTAAACCACTTCCAGATTCGTGTAGAGGGCTAAAGGAGGAGATAGATCCTACTCCTAGGAAGCTGAATCAATTGCAAAAAATTGCCCCATGAAAATTAGTATTGAAATCGGAAGTAATAGTAAATTTCAACCACATGGAGTGTTGGTAGAATGTTCGGGATAACCATGGTATGTTGCCTTTGTCATTAAATCGTTTAAAAAAAAAAAACTGTTTTTGATATGTTTTCGATCTATGGCAATAAACGTTGAAACCGGAAATGATTAATTTAAAACATTTCCGAATTGAGTAGAGGGTAACGAAGGAGATAGAAACTATTCTTGGAATACTGAATCAAATACAAAGAAAAAATGCCTCTCTCTCTCTCTCGTACCGTTTTTGGTCTGATATCTGTTGACAGACGGACGGACGAAGCTGTTCTACAAGACTTCCAATAGTTATGTATAGCAAAGTTTGGAAGTGTAAAAGACCTCCGCCCCCCTCCCTCACCAAAATATCCAGCTGTGTTACATCTTTAGTTACTCCACATGACAACTCTTGAACAAAAAGCTGCTAGAGCGATTATCTCGATTGAGTTCGCTAATGATACAGTATCAGCTCGTACCTTATTTGTTCCCATCACACTTTTACAGCTAATCGTTGCCTCTCTATACTCAAACACCTGATACAGTACCATCTCGTATCCTGCACATAAAACATCGATGATTCATCGTACCTTCGGTAATAGTACAATCATTCAAGTAGTTACCTTATGTAATGCTCCACGAATTGAAAAAAAAAAATACTTTTTACAATACGTTTTCTTCGAGTTGTCAAACATTCTAATACAATCAATTAAAAAAAATACTGTGTGATAACATGTAAGGTTATAATATTCTAATATGTATTGTAAATTTCATAACTTCATACATTCCAAATAACGAACGACCTATTTTAGATTATTGAGCAGTACATCCTTAAATAAATATTGATTACATTTAACCACTGAGATAATATAAAGACTTTATATTATTTCGATGTATTTAACTGATTTACAAATCGTATAAACTATGGATACCAAATTTCCGAAAATGGAGTACTCCTACATGGCACTGTCTTTGGTAGGGATGCGCACGAGACGAGTCGAGACAGGATTTTCCTGACAAAATTCGAGTCGCGACACGGCTCTTCTAATAGAAAAATATACATTTTTCGAGTCGAGACATCACTTTTACAGCACATTTTCGAGACGAGACAGCCATAAATCTTGTCTCGTGCGCATCCCTAGTCTTTGGACTTTAAGATAGGGTCTAAGAAATATTCCTCTATTACTGTGTTTTCCTACGTGTTCCCCAACAATAAGCCATATTCCGAAAATATGCCCCAGTAATTGCAGAGCCCAAAACGGTTTAATTTACATATAATAAATGTATATAAATACTGTATTTGTGTTTGTGTACATAAATAACCCTTACGGGTCTTTTGGTCATATTTTGTACTAGGAATGTAATGGATATACCCGATTGCAATGAAATGAGCTGAGCGAGCTTAAACTACGTAATCAGTTTATTCTGACTTTTTCAACATCTACACATACTCTATCAGCGTGCTAAGTTTGGTTGAGATCGGCCAAACGGTCTAGGAGCAAGCGTTTTTCGGTGATTATTCCTCGATGGTACATCGGATTTTTGATTTCGACCTATGTTGTCACTCAGCACGACATACTCTATCAGCGTGCTAAGTTTGGTTGAGATCGGCCAAACGGTCTAGGAGTTCGCGGACAACCAAACGGCTAACCCGAGTATAAGAGCTTCGCTTCGCTCAGCTCAATTATATATATACAGTGCTGGAAATGAGGGAAAAAACAGAGGTGGTATGTTTTATTATGATTTTGACTCAACATGCCGGCTATTTAAATACTGTCTTGATCACTGAAAAACCAGAGACGGTATGTCCTCATTACTGTAAACCCAGAGGCGGTACGGTATACCACCGTATACCGTCTCACTTCGACCATTATCTATCTATCTATCTATCTATCTATATATATATATATATATATATATAGAGAGAGAGAGAGAGAGAGAGAGAGAGAGCGCCTTTGGAGGTCAAAATTAAGAATACATTTACTATGAATTGAAAATAATATAAAATGACACATGAATCATTTTGTTCGGTGACCATCTGCAATTTTTCCGACAACACTATCATCCCATCGCAGTAGAAATTCTGTGGTTTCTGGTCAAGAAATGACAAGGTTTTCACAGGACTCTTTTGAAATTAACTTAACTTTATTCACTGAGTTCTGCAGAGGCCGAGACAAATGATGGTCTTCCCAATCCGACCTATGCGATGGATGCATTAAAAAGCTCCTAGCAAAGTTTTCTTAGTTGTGACCGGTCGTTAAAGTTATATACGGTCTCGCTTTATCAGCGTGGTATTCGATACCCTTTCTGTTGTTCAGCTCCGGCCGTTTCTTTGGAATTGCTACGTGCACTTTTGCTAATTGTCGACAGTAGGCTACAGGTCCGTGTCTATGGTTTTGCCCTGCGGCAGCAGCTCGTAATGTACGATGCCCTTGGAATCTCATCAAATGCATAGCATAAAGCCAGGTTGTCATTTTACAAGAATCTTGGAGCTGTCATAAAAAATATCTTGCAACCCTACTATATTTCTCCATGTACACAGTCTTGAAAGGGACATATAACTTTTTATTTTCATCTTGTGCAACCTTCTGAATCGTCTTGCTTGCTGCCTGCTATCGACCTTCCGCTGACAAAGAAAAAAGGAACAGTTTTGCCGCTTCCGAAACGACAGATTCTTTTGGAAGGGGCGAGGAGGCGCGCCAAGATAAATATTTTTAATGAGGAGGTTCACTATTTGTCCACTAGAATGCAGTGCTGCATCGGTGGAGATAACTTTCTTGCTTTCAGAAAGTTGTAATGTGTAAACAGTAAATAGAAAGATCGGGTTGCAAGATTTTTTAATGACATCTACAAGATTCTGGTAAAATGACGACCTGGCTTTACCTACCTGGCGTCAGTTTGGACTTTTTCACAGACTGTAGAGCTTCTCCTCACTTCGACCAGGATCTTTTTCGAACATTGTTGTCGTAGGCTATCCAATTTTCATCACTCGCGATCAGTCGCTTCAGAAATGGCTCGAGTTCGTTGCGTTTCAGTATTCGCAGATAGAAATTCAATCGGGTAAATATTTTTCCATCAGATCATACGTCGAGCTTCTTTCTGTAGACAGCTTACTCCAAATGGGCGCCGTTTGATGATGGATGTTTAGGTCGTTGGCGATGTCACGCCGGCTTATACGCTGATCTTGCCCAACGTCTGCTAGAATATCCACTTTTGCTGTAAGTGGTCGCCCACTGCGAGGAATATCTTGGACATTGTAATTTTTTAGAACGAAAGCGATTGAACCATGTTTTGGCTGTTGCCTTTGATAACATGTCTAGCCCATAAGCAACACAAATTTCTTTACGGACCTGCGCAACATTTATGCATTTATCAAAATAAAATTGTAAAATGTAGCTCCACTTGCAAAAGTTTACTCATCTTCAAGGTGCAATACCTTATGTCTGATCGTAAGAATTTTGCATATATCAATCAATCAATTTTTGCGCATCTATTAGCTTCAACTGTCAAGTGTGAAATGACGCTGAGATTAGGAATTAGATTTCTGAGCTTTTAGCATCTATGGCCATGTTAGCTCGTTATGTATGAGGGATTGACGTCCCTTGGAGATCACCCTACCCGAGGAAAGAGAAAAAAGAAAACAATTGACAAAAAAAAAAGTAGTGGTCTGGTTTCCCGGCATCTGCCTGGAACGAATGGGGAAACCCCAAGAAAAACCTCACTCAGGATAACAGGAATGAAAAGATTTTACACTTTTTTGATCGATTGTCCCCACCGGGAATCGAACCCGGGATCACTTCCCGCAGGGAATAACCATAGTAAATTCAGCTTTGGAAATTACTGTAGTTCTCCCTTCCTATGGTATTCTAAGTATGTGCTTATTTTGCTTAATGGTTAACCCAACTCTGGGAACTCATAACTATTGACTACAATACACTTCTGAGCATTTCTTATACAATAAATTTTATTTTTATTTGACATTAATTTTAAACTGGACCCTTTACTTCTGTTAACTGAATATCCGTAAACATATATGCACAGGTGACGAGTGGTAGCAAGCCATATCCAGTGACGGCGCCAAAGGGACGGGTGTCCCCTGGTATTCTACGTCTTCCCCTCCCCCCGACACGTTGTATTACAATATAGGTCAAGTAATATAGAACTATCCTTTCGGTATAGAAAAAAATAACTGCCGCCCCAAATTTTTCTCTGCTCATCCGTCTCGCCCCTCCCCCCCAGAAATTGGCGCTTTCGACATAGCTACATCACTGTCCATATGTGCAATACATGGAAATATGTGCTGAGGTTAGACTTTTTATGTTAAAAGGTATTTTTTTTTTACATTAGATTGTTTCGTTAAACTTGAAAATAGATATGTGTATATTGATGAGGTTAAAACCTCAAATACTTGCGGTATGACAGAGCATATACTTGGAGAATGAGAGGGTATATACCTCATGTAACTACTTGGGGAATATGAGAATATAAACTGGTAAAAACTAGAACATTGTTGTTTGGCATGAGTGTGTGTTAAGCGCCGCAGTGTAGATCCAGGAATATCAAACCTAACCGAAACGCAACTCCTATCCTAACCTAAGGTTTAACATACTGGATCTACTTTGCGGTATAAAGCAATGTTGCCAATAATATTTTGGCTAAGCTTCTACAACTAAGTTAAAATGTCCCTATTTTTTTCCGAAAAGTCCCTACGGGAAATTTTAACTTCACAATGAATATATGATCATGCATTAGAAATGTCATTATATTACGTAATCTAGCTACATAAAATTATGTAATATATAGGACTTTTGCTGACCGGAAATCCTTTATGCATGATAAAATTTCCTGTCCATTATGGTATTTTTTTCTGAGACCACTGAAAGGCACGCTTGTTTCACACACTTTTTTTTTTTTTTTTTTTTTTTTTAAGTACCACAAGATTTGAAGAACAACCAAACCTTTATAATATTTTGGTTGTCGTAAGATATGTTTTTATCTCTTAGGTCAAAAGTTCCAGTCTCTTTCTTGTGTCTTCAGGCAAAAATTTATAACTAAAAGTGAAGCTAAAAAGCTCTGATTCTGTTTTGTTTCTCTTGTTTGCTTTAGTATCTGAAGCTATAGACTAGGTCAGTGGTTCTCAACCTTTTTTGACTGACGACACACTTTACTGTAAATCCAGGACATTGCGACACACATGTTTGATATTGTTATTATTATTATTATTATTATTATTATTATTATTATTATTAATAATAAATATTATAATAGCGAAACCAATTAGTTATTATGACTCTATGTAGCATTGAGCACTAGTGTTATCGGTGGAGGTGTTGACTGGTACAGTCTGTCTCGATTTTAACTAATTGTTATTAAATTCTTAATCATTTTTAAATTCTAAAATTTCCCGACACACCTTAAGGAACTGCGTGACACACCAGTGTGTCGCAACACATCGGTTGAGAACCACCGTACTAGATCAATGTCATTTCGATTACTTTTTAATACTTGTAATTGAAATTTTTGAGCATTGCATAGTTAAGTGGGACACAAGGCATGGTTAAACTTCGCTATATAAAATAAGGCTAAATAAATAAACAAATTAATAATACTCAACATAGAGGAAGTTCGTTACAATATACTCAAATTCTACGGTAGTTCTCTTCTTTCATTTTCGAAGTAAGAATCTGAATCGATCAAAAGCAGAGTTGGTATCTCAGGTAGAATAAAATTACAATTTGTCAGGATAAAGTGAAGCAAGGACGTTTACCAACTAAATATAACTAGTATGACGGTTATTTGTTCTCCATTTTCATTAACAAATTATTATTTATTTTAATCTCTTAGTTCACTATCAATTTATGAATACGTTCCCAACGCCCAACAAAAGTATCTAATTCTTCCTACGTTTGGGGACATGTCCCTACAATTGGTAACACAGGCACATAGGCAGGGTTAACTGCCGCAGATAGCGGCCCCAAAATACAAAAGTTTACGCAAACATGACAAAATCAGACGAAATGCCAGCATAATACTAACAAAAACGGTAATGTACATCACTGTAGGATGAATAATTAGGGAGAGAATCGAAGTTAAAGTGTGAATATAATTAATTCCCATATTGATGTAATACTAGGTAAACTGGCATGCATCAGAGTTTCAAACTCACTATCTTTTTAACTAAACTAGGACATGTATGCTACAATAATGGATGGATAGCCTAGATGTAGAGTGGAAGCAAATGAAGTCGAAATTGCATCTTAACCAAATATAATTAATATTTAATTTATGAAAACAGTGTGATGTGTTTGAAAGGGGACAATATTTTTGATGTCGAAAAGCCATCCTTTGATTATTTCCGGAAGAACCGAGAAATACTCTCCAAGAATGTAGCTTTGAGTCAAAAGTGGGGTCGATATACGTATCCTCTTGTAAGGCAACCTAGTACAGGTAGAAATTCTAGTAGTACAAAATTTCATAGGAGTTTTGTAATTTTTGATGTCCCAGGAACATGATATGTTTTCGTTATAGCTGGATTTATCAACGTAGCGAGGTTTTATAGGGAACTCTGTCCCAATTCCTCTCTTCGATTGATATTTGGCAGAATATTTATTCAAACACGCAAAAAAAAAAAAAAAAAAAAAAAAACATAGTTCACAAATTTTTTGTGACAGTTTCGAAGTTATATCCTCCATTACAGGAGAAAATAAGGATTCAGTTTTAGTTATTTCTGAAAAGTGGGTAGTTTGCAATACTTAACATTTTTTTTTTTGAGGTACTACTTTTGCGGAGTAATATAATGTAGATATATACATATTTAGTGATGACTCTGATGAGCAAAGAAAGCATGTAAATAAGGTCTACGAATTATTTGTGATTAACAGAAGTGAAGGGGGGAAGTAAAGGAAAATGAAATGAAATCTTTGAGTTTTACGTCCCACGGTTATGCCGGTTAGGCTAAAGGAGACGGCGGTGATGAGTAATGAATGAAATGGTGGAATGAAGAAAGTGGGAGGAAACGGGAGAACCCCGAGGAAACCCACACACACGGTGAGGAAAGTAAGAGAGAAGTAATTGTGGGTGCGGTATATTAGAATAACAATTAATTAGTAATACAGGATGTCCCACAACTCTTTCCCTGAATACAATCTTTCATAAGGCATAAAATGTGACACATGGACAAATACTTTTTATCGTAAATTGCATGTAACATATTTAAGTTTCTATGTACACAACTATTAAATTTTTACGTGTGATCCTTTCGTGGCCCGAAGGATATCCAAGCGATATTCCATTTCCACCCATGTGTTGACCAGCGTCCTTACGTGACCAACATTACATGAGGGATTAATGTTATGACTTCAGTAATTTTACGCGTAATGATGTCATGTCGTTCACTGGTGTTTGGTAAACTTAGTCTTTGACATACCCCAAAGGAAGAAATCCAGTGGTATTATGTCCGGTGATCGCAGAGGCCAGTTTATGGGACCCTCATGCCCAATCCATCTTCCCGGAAATGTCCCCAAATACACACGGACATCTAATTCCCAATGAGGTGGCGCACCATTTTGTTGGAAAATTAAGTTCGGAAGGTCCTGAATCTGTCGCATAACAAATAATTGTAACATATCAAACTAGGTATTGGCTGTGATCGTCTTTTCACTAAAGAAAAAAAACTTTCTATGATTTTATTGTGCGTAAGACCGTACCATACGTTCAGCTTAGGGTTGTCTCTGACGCTCTCAAACACAGCGTGGGGATTCTCGGACTCCCACATACTAGTATAGTGTCGGTTGACAACATCGCTCAAATGAAATGTGGCCTCATCTGAGAAAATGACAAGTTTCAGATAGTCAACACTTTCCTCACTCAGATAGCATGGCAACAGTAAATAGTCAACACTTTCCTCACTCAGATAGCATGGCAACAGTAAAGTCATAACGAGCACTGTAATCCGTTGGTTGTAAGGACTGCACGATTCGGACTTTGTACACACGGAAAAGATTATGTTTATGAAGAATGCGGTGAACTGATGTCTTAGGAATTTGCAACTTACGTAAATCTCTGCGGGCTGACTTCTTGGGATTTCCCACGAAAGCGTCTCTCACTGTCTGAATTATCTGCGCACTAGGTACAGGCCTGCCTGTTCTAGGGAGATTACTGACGCTGCCTGTTTCCTTAATCTTAGGATACCACATCTTGATGCTTTTAACATCTGGTGGCTGTCTATGGTATGTCGTCTGGAATTGTCTCTGGACTGCTTTTAGTGACTGTATCTGGTACTACCAGAGGATACATTGGGCTTTCTCCTGATTTGAGTACATGTTTCAGCAAAATGGTGTCCAATGTTTCTTCCATACATGTTTTTTTGGGGGGGCACTGCCCCCGAGCTCTGAGAGTGCCCCCCCTGACGAGACCAAAATAATGTTTATAATATAATAATAAATAAAATAGTACCAGAAGAGCCCCCCGGAACACCTTTCCTGAAAGAACGACTGATGGTGTCCGATTCTGTTGTTGTTGCGTCACTGTGTCCTATAACAAACGAAATAAGAGTAACTATGTACACTCATGTCCAAAATAATTGTCGCATATCTATAATTTTCTTCTTGTAACAATATAATTTGATAATGATTTTGCAGGGTACTTTTAATACTGATACTATGTGTATAATCGGGAAATGTACATTTGTGGTAAATTTCATAGGTAAAGAATTACAAATACGAAAATTAGAATGAGTAAAACAAAATGTTGCTAAATGTACAAGAAAGAAAGTTTTATTTTCGTTTTATTGTTCTTATTTACTGCTCTCTTGACATGAAATTTGCCACATACATGTCTTTGCCGATTATACACATACTAACATTATAAGAAATACGGAGCGAATTCGTTATCAAATTATATTCCTACAACAACATATTTATAGACATGCGACAATAATTTTGGACATGAGCATACATAAAGAGTTGAATATGTGACATGCAATTTAAGATAAGAAGTATTTGTGTATGTGTCATATTTTATGCCTTATGAATGTTTGTAATCAAGGATAGAATTCTGGGACACCCAGTACTATGTTGGAAACAAGTTTACGTGGGTAGCATCCGGAGCCGCCATCAGCGGAAGAGGCCACTTGGGATATAAGAGGGCAGGGACGTATGCAAGGGGTGTTTTATGGGGGTCCGGACCCCCTCCTCGAAATCCCGACTTCTCTGTAAAAATAAAATTAAATAGGGTAATTGTTAAGAACAGCTACTTCTTATCTCCCATGCACGAGGATACTTCTTACTATTGCACTAGCTACAAAATTGATTCTATTTGATGTACAAGTGGTAATGCAACACATAAGAAACCCAAATCATGTTGTATTCACACTCCAATATGAAGTGAGAATGCAACGTGATCTGGGTTTCTTATGTGTTATATTACCACTTGTACATCAAATAAAATCAATTTTATAACTAGTGCAACACTAAGAAGTATCCACGTGCACGAAATATGCGATATGCGTTCAATTGCCCCCACACATACTCATACATTAAGTACAAGGGCACTACACATATATATATTAAGTACAAGGGCACTACACAAACATATATATTAAGTACAAGGGCAACATTTAAAAATGCAACGAAAAGGAGAATAACGACCAGGAAGCATTCATTTTCACACACCTCAAATGGTAAAAGGATTACAAGGGCACTACAGGGATAAACATTTAAGTACAAGGGCCAAATTAAGAAATGCAACGAAAAAGAGAAAAAGTGCAAAGAAGAATTCATTTTCACATACCTCAAATGCTTAAAGGATTATAAGGGCACTACAGGGATACACATATAAGTACAAGGGCCAAATTAAGAATTACAACGAAAAAGAGAAAAAGGGCCACGAAGCATTCATTTTCATATACCTCGTATGGTTCAAGGATACAACCGAGCGAGTTCAAACTATCTTCTTTCCCTTCGAGGTAATTCTTATTTCAACAACATCTACTCAATAATATTCCATGAGTCACACACTCACATAACTATAATCACTGCTAATCACTCCCCCCGACATTTTTTTCTTACCGTGTTCGCAACACATTCCACGTGCACGTCTTCGCCATATTACTCTGCCTCCTCCTCCACTCAGCTGCCGCCTATATCAAACTGCGCAGACGCACTTCCATGATTCAATGACGTCACATACAACATTTGAAAAGCGCAAAACGCCTATGTAAACACAGAACGTTGACAACACAACGAGAGCGGAATACACACACGTCTTCTTTAATTTCAAATCACTCATTAACTAATTAAAATTGGGTATATTACCAACTTTTTAAGTAGGTAGATATTCAATGAATAATTCCTGAAAGTATGGCGTTTCTCGTCCTTCCCTAAATGGGAAGTACGGCTCCTTAACTATAACCTTAAATAGGCCTATTTCGGTTAACGTCCCACGATGATGCCCTTTAGGCTAAAGAAGACAATGATTAAGGAAAGTGAATAATAATGGAAGAATTGGTAGAATGAGAATGTGGGAGGAAACAGAGTACCTCGACAAAACTCACGGACACGATATTGTCCGCCACAAACTTATTTGGTTGGTGATCAAACCAGGGACCCCACACACCAGAGATAAGCGTTCTACCACTAAGCCACCGTGTGGCCCCCGATTTCTCTGTAAATTTAACCTAATTTTAAGGGTGATTTTACAAATTTTAATATAATTTATCCTCATAAGAATTTGGACTCCCCGAAATAAATTAAACCGTTAGTACTTTTGAAACCGCTTAAACTTCCAGTATAGATTAATTCATAAACAGTGGCGGACCTCGAAGGTAACAACTGGGGGGACCAGTCAGAACCCAGACTATGATATCATGAGTTTACTATAAACTTTCAAAAATATATAAATAATAGCTTAAATTATTTTCGTCACTCAAAAATCTCCCGCCCCCGCCCTTCGGCTAGATTCGCCTCTGTTCATAAATGTAAATTTCGCGTGAGCCTCTTAGCTGTCTTTACAAAAGTTCATTTTTCTTAAAACTGCATGCACACGGTAGTCTTAAATCATTATTCAATAATTTTAATATTATTAATGATTTTTGACTGCTAAAATATAAACAATGCCTCAAACAAATATTCAGATTGAACGTCTTTGGCTCGGAGACCCGGGTTCATTTCCTGGCCTAGCCTCGCGGCAGAAAGGAATGCTGATCTGAAAAGAAATGAAATGAAATCTTTTGAGTTTCACGTCCCACGGTTATGCCGGTTAGGCTAAAGGAGACGGTGATGATGAGAGATGAGTGAAATGGTGGAATGAAGAAAGTGGAAGGAAACGGGAGAACTCCGAGAAAACTCACGAGCACGGTGTTTGGGCGCCACAAAGCCCACACGGCGCGAGCTGGGGTCGAACCATGGACCCCAAGCACCGGAGGTGTACGCTCTTCCACTTAGCCCCCTGAATGCTGATCTGAAATCAAATCTTAATATTCTGATACTTTGGCTAAAGTAAATATACAAACGCAAAATGCATCAATATAATGCAATTTGTTTTTATATTGTAATAATACATACCGTGGTGGAACTGTTTTATTGCTAATCGAGTGCAAGTTAATGCTGCTGCCATTCTGGAAAACACATCCACAGTCAGATGGTTTACACGTTATATTATCGCTGTACGTGGATAATGGAGTGCTACACAATATAATTGCTGTCACAAAACACCAAATAAAATAACACATGACGTCCTGTCCATGCCGCTGCTTCTAACGTTAAGCACAATCATAAACAAGCGTTACTTGCTCTGTTTTACTACTCCACGAAACAACTGAACAACGATACATTGCGTCACATTCCTTGGATACATAGATAGCCTTTTGCCTTGATAGTCTGTGTATTCGTAAAAATCACGTGTTATACTCTCACACACATTTTATTTGCTGATAGACAATATTGAGGTCTCGTTTGCACAAAGTGTTCAGAATGGAACAAAAGAGAAAACAATATGTAAAAACAATAATATCTACTGTTACTGTATTCTACGTTATCTGTGATGCTTTACAAGCATTCGTATACAGAATTATTGTCAGTGTGACTGTGCTAATAGACATACCGGAAGCAAAATGTAGAGAACGGTTGAGGGCACGATGACTCAGTGATAAAGCGCTCGTTCACTTCTGGTGCGAGAGGTCCGGCTTCCGAGCCATTTCAGCCATATTAGTTTGTGGTGGACAACATCGTGTCCGTGAGTTTTCTCGGGGTTCTCCCTTTTCCTTTCATATTAATATTCCACCAATTACTTAAAAACAAATCACTCTTATTCAGAGATGACTATGGCCCTCAACTGTTTGGACGAAATTCCTCGCAACGCAAATTTACCATTCTACGCCCCCTCCCCCACGTAAGAGAGGAGACAGAAGGTGATTGAGACGAAACAATATAATTTGCTTTGTAAACTACATTTTATTCAATTTCGGAACTTTTCCGTTCTTAAGAGCATCATTATAACACAATTAAAGTTCAATAGTGCTATTTTTAATGAAAATTAGTCCGCCTATAAAATATCATTGACCCAACCAGCACCTAAACTCGCCTGTAAATATACGGCCGCGGTGGCTCAGTGGTAGAGCGTTGTTCACATCTGGTGCATGGGGTCCTTGGTTTGATCCCAGCTCACGCCAAGTGAACTTTCTGGTGGACAAACACCGTGTGCATGGGTTTTTTCGGGGTTCTCCCGTTTCCTCTCACTTTCTTCATTCCTCATCATCACCGTCTCCTTTAGCATAATCGTGGGACGTAAAACTTAAAGATTTAATTTCATTTTCGCTTGTAGATACTTCTGCTTTAATTAATCACATGTATCCTTTAGACTAGAGAGCATAACGTGGGACGCAGCCTAAAGCTGAATGATTTCATGTTTTTCATTTTATAGAGAACTATTTGCAATATCTCCAATCACGATACTCAACAGCTACGCTAATGAGACTTCGATTTACAATTTATCTGATATCTTAAGAGTGTGTGTCCTGATCAGGAATCGAACCTAGGTTTCCCCACCCCGAAAGCGAAAAAGTTCGAAGACTTTAGAGCCGCAAGGAAAGCAAAACAAGGTATAATAAAATACTGACAAATGATAATGGAAGAACGGTGGAATAGTTCGGTCAGAAAACCTACGTACAGGAAATAAATTGTGTAAGAATGCAAACAAGTGAATGAATATTTAATTTAGTTGTTGATTACGCGCAAAGGCACGGCTTTTGAGTACCGAAACCATAATGAAACGTAGCCGCAATTTAGGTATTGTCCGTTCACTGTAGCTTGGCGCTGTGTTTTGACACAAAACCTGGCCAGCGAATCTTAGCAGTCCTTCCCCTACTTTCCCCTTATAGCAGTTGTAACAGTGGAACTAACTCATCAATTTTAGCACTAGTAGGGTTTGGTATTTGCAAGTTGCGTAAATTTCGAAAGAGTTTACTTGTTCTCTAATCAGGACCGTAACTTGTGTGGGACAGGGGAGGGGCAACTTCCCCCCAGGGAGGTTCCCCGCCGTTCGAAGGGGCCCATTTGGAGACAAAATTTTCTTAATCCATATACAATACGAATATGAAATTATAAATGAAGCATTAAACAGTTTCACTACATTACATAAAGCAGCGCACAAAAGGTAAATAAAACAAAAGTGAGCCCTGTGCCCACTTCAGAAACGTCTATTATTAGGGGCCCTAGAAATAACATATATTCGTATGGCTTTGAGATTTGTCAATGTTGTCCCCTTAATTAATTTGTCATGTATGGAATGGGCCCAAGGGCGTAAGTAACGGCCCCGCAGACCTTGCCGTGAGGGAGGGCCGACAGGCTCCGGGGGGCATAAATAGTAAGCAAAAGGTAGAAAGAGGGGGGCCAAGAATGAGAAAAACAACTTTTTCTAGGAGGCCCAAATACACATATTAATGCTTGCCCCCCAGAAAAAAATATAAGTTACGGCGCTGTCTCTAATGTGAATTTATTGGTACACTTCTGCTAATAGTTGACTATATCAGGTTGGTCTCTTTAAGCCTTGGGCCGTGGAGAGAAAGAATATTACAGGAGGATAGTATTCATATTTTAAGAATGTGGGGAAAGGAGAGCAAGGATGAGAAAGATGAGAAGAAAGAAAGAAAGAGAATGAAAGAAACACTTCTACATTTACTTCATAATGAATTTAAACACACATAAACGAAAAAGGGATGTCGGAACCCACCACCATAATATTTGTGGAAGTGTTGACAACATAATATTCTGAAGGAATATATTTCCCGCCAATTCTGGGGCCTCGGTGTTTGGCCCAATTCTGGCCTTGCAGCAGTGGCGGATCCAGGGGGGCGATCATGGCGATTGCCCCCCAGGAAAGGAACCTTTCTCATTTTATATATTTAAATAAAACCCAATCGCAGAGTTTGGAGCTCTTAAAAATAGCTCTAAGTAGCAGTATTAAAACCCACCGCCCTCAAGAAGTCCGTCCTGGATCCGCCCCTGCCTTACAGAAGCTACTATCTAGTCATTCACCTCGTGGGACTGAGGAAAACCTTAATAAGGAATACCGGCCAGAGCCGCGTTCATGCCCACGCTCGATCTACCTATTTTAATGTCTTTTTTCGTGTTGCACAGTGTCTGGTAAGGGCACCCAAACAGGGCAAATGTGTACAGCTTTAAAATGTTTAAATGTTAAAATTCGCTTTATACTGTACTTTGAACACTTAATTCAATGTGTATTATATTCTTCTTACAGCAGCATGGTTTATTTCCTAATACTTTAAGTCTATGGTTGTTAGTATTTATAATTATTGCATCATACTAATCCTTCTCAAAGCTCGTTCAATTAGTATGAAATTCTACACTTAGCAGTTTGCAACATTGCAAACCTTCACCAACAGGCAATATGTGGGGAGAATATTTCCACCTATACTCGCATCGAAATTCCCAGCCCTTGTTTACAATCAGTACAATATGTTTCTGTCGCCTTATCATCAAAACAACGCTGTCCAGCGAACCTAACGGTCTTCGCTACCTCTGTTTATTGTTTACAACACAAACTGCCATCTTCCAATATTGCCAGGCGTACAAGGTTTTCGCACACTTTCGAACAAGAACACTTGTACAAAATTGAGTGTGCATTATATGTAAGATTGTATTACATAATAACTAACTCAATTTTTCATAACGTTAATATCTCAGTCATCTCAAAAGCAGCAATTTATGTAGTAATAGCACTTGGTCCATGACTGTGCAGAAGTAGGTACGTTCGGTTCGGAGATTCATGTGCCTGGCAACCATGAATTAACCATGTAGGGGTGAGAAGCAAGGTTTTGACGCTCGCACTACAATTGTTGTTTGTAAACAATCTTCCATCCTAGAGTGAACAGACAATAATTGGTGTACTCTCAGCGGGATTTGAACACATGCATGCTATAAGTAAACTATTTGCAAACCCTTGATCTATTTTAAAAGAAAACATCGGTTCTGCCAACAAAAGAACTTTGCTACCTGTTAATAGTTCGGTTTATATTTTCATCAACTCGTTTTATTTAGTTATGTCCTTCCTTACAAATATTATCGGTGTTATTAGATTATAGGTTCTCCATTGTAACAACACCGACTATATCAGATATGGACCTATTGTGTAAGATGGAATTGGATTCAACGTTTATACGTTCAATGCTTTCCCACAAGGAAACGAACTTGGGACCATTGTGTAGCAAAGAAGAGCACGCTAGCAAGCATCTAGACCAAAGGATATGGCAATGCCCAGGTATGAATTCAGGGATAACCCAGATTGGAATTTCCTGCTCTTCGTCAGTGGATAGAAATTCTTCTGAGAAGGTTTTGAACATTTCAATCATGAATTGAAAAGATGGTTTGGTTTCAGCTGAGAAAAGAATCTTCAGCTCGAAGGATAAACATTTCCTCTTGGGTGAAGATGTGTAGATTAGAATTTGACTTTCTCCAAAAGATATTGGATTGCGCTACTATCATACAATTTATGGATTATTGAAAGGAAGTAGAAACTCTATTGTCTGGTTGCTTATATTAATAAGGAAAAGGCTTCAACTCAAATACTTTAAAAATATATGTTATACACAGGGCCGTGCCGTGGGGGGGGGCGACGGCCCCGCGCGCCGAAGTAAGGGGGGCGAAAATTCGGGAGTGAAAGTATGGACTACGTTTCATTAAATACTAAACAATTTTTATTTAGTTCCTACCAGAAAATTATTTTATATATGTGAACTTGGCAACGTTAGGATGATTTTATATTTTTTTACTCCCTTATTCTCCATGGATCCTTGCAACATCAAACAATAAAGTTGTTTTGAAACACTAGAGGAAGGCATATGTCAAATGCAATATCATTAAAATTGAATGAGCTTTACGAGAATTATAGTGAAACAGACTTACAGACACAAATGCTGGTTGCGTCAAGTGGTATAAACTTGTAACCAAGTTTCAACTAAGTGTACATTTAGTTTCAGATGTAAGCTTATTTGTATAGTTTATTAATGGAAGAAAAATCCAGAACATGCTTGCTTTTGACCTACAATTATTCTTACTGCCTTATATTATTCTTAGCAAAATAAGAAAAATCTAACAGAATGAAAGCAGATTTAAAACTATAATAGTACATTTTACAACTATTCTTTCCAGGAAAAAGTAAAGCTAAGTTCAAGATGGTTCCATAAAATCGAACATGAACCAGCAGACTTCTAGGTAAGAATGATACTCACTATGTTAAATATTCACGTGTTGTACTCCTGCGATAAACTTTAAACAGTCAGGTGATTTTTATATTTCTATTGTGTGCAATTAAACATATAAAAGATTTTTTTTTTATTTTCTTCGTTGTTACATTATTGTGTTGTGCTGTATTTGCAAACGTAATACATTTTGTTGTTTTATGAAGATTCACAGCTTTTAATAATGCTTATCATGAACTGATTTTACCATACTTTCCATTACTACAAGGGTAAAATATGCTATTGTGCAAACATGCATGTTTTATTGTAGCACATACTACATATATTTAACTGAAGTTCTATCATCTCACTTTTATTAAAATGCGTATCCTATAGTACAGGGGCATAAGAAAATATTTCCTAGTCCGTGGGATTTTGAATGATGAAATATTGAGACTAATCGTGATATATGTGTAATGAACATATAATCATGTGCTACCAGGTGTTTGGCCTGATTCTACTGCAGACGGGCTGTATGACGTCATAATTTCAAGATGGCCGCCAGAATAGATACTAATATCTTTTTTCGTCTGTAACTCGTTTATGGTTAATTCTATATAAAAAAAATGTAAATAACATTTTTTGTTCAGAATAAAGAAAGGAAGAGAAAAGGTTATTATAATATTTTTGATATCTCCTATCGTTTCCGAGATATAGTCATAGTTTTAAGTTTTCTTAGTTGTTTTTCATTCAATAGCAAGGGCATATATCAATATCTTCTACTCGAGGAGATTTTAAATGACGAAGTATTATGACTACTTACGATATATTTGTAATGAATCATGTAATCATTTACTACCAGGTGCTTTGCCTGATTCCATTGCAGACGGGCTTTATGACGTCACAGTTTCAAGATGGCCGCCAGAATAGATATTAATATATTTTTTGTCTGTAACTCGTCTATGGTTAATTCTATGTTTTGTACATAACACGTTTTGTTAAAGGAAAAAAAAAGAGAAAAGGTTATTATATATCTTACCGTTTCCGAGATATAGTCACAGTTTTAAGTGTTCTCAGTTGTTTTTAATTTATATCAATAAAGCCTTTTTGGCCAAGGCTGCAGGCGGAGGTAGATACCGTAATTTGTATATACAAAAGGAAGTATGTTATTAGTTTGTGCTATACATGTTATGCAACTCGTTTCACAACTAAGGAAATACAGGTTGCCGATTTGAAAGGATAATTTCAGACAATGGGGAATTTTTGAAATGCTTTACGCCCCCTTTTTTGGAGCTTTTTCTCAGCCCTACACCAAATTTTGTGGGTAGCCTTTTAAGGCCCTGCAAATTTAAGGTTGTTTTGTCCAACAAATTTTGAAACCAATCGAGTGGAATATACAGGGTGTTTTATTTATTTATTTGTTTTGTATTTTTCAACGGCTTTCAATCTGTTGTCCGGGCTATTTCTCCGTCCCTATTTGAATAGATTTACACCATATTTTTAGAATGATTTTGTATGAGTATCTTGTTGTGGCCCCCAGAATTTGTGACAGATCGGAGGAGAACCTCGCTTACAGTAGTTGCTACAATAAAATAATTGCAGCTATTTTTGTTGCATTTTCAACTCCCCTCCCCCTGCAACCGCACGGCAAATGCAGAAATTCTATATTGATTTCAAAATATATGATGTAAAAATTTACCAATTAAGCTTGAAGTTAACAGCATCAGAAGTGTCATTATAAACCTAAGCGACCACAACATCTACAGATTCAACACGACCGTTCGCATGTCACATCCTCCTCCACCTTCTCTCGTAAAAGCCGTTTCGATCATTGTTCTCGGTGCATTAACCTATATTTTGGAGGGTGAATATTCTAGTACCAATTCAAAGGACATCTTCAGCGACTCTACTTTCTTGACCGCTGAATACCAGGGTTGATATGGGCATGTAGAGAGCTGGTTGGTTCTGTAGGTCGCGAATACGTTGGTCTCGATGTCACAAAGTGAGGTGTGTTTGAGCAGGAGTCGAAAAACCGATCGACGTTCGCAACAACGTTGTAGTCACTTCTCGAGTCACCGTGCGCCACTGAAGAGGCTTCCGGTGGGGATTTTTGGGTATATCGTCATCTTCTAACTCTGTTGCATAATTCTATGCCGCACATTACCCATGAAACTACAGAGATCCAGCAAGATCCTTACAAGAAGTGACGAGAACCGGTCCCAAAGCACGAATTGTTTACTTGTAGGGGGCGCGTATTTCCGGTAACCGACGGGCCCCTCAGGCATTGTGCATATGGGGACAACGGAAAGGCACGCTAGTTTCCGAATATGCATACCTCAATATCGCATTTGAAGTTGTTTCAGTGCCAGGGCTCTAAACAGTGGACACTGCTAATAGCTCTCTGCTGTTTCGACCTATGCTTGTTTTGTGTGTGTGTTAGGGAAGAAACTGAACTGTTCCTCACCATAACATACTCCTAGCTACGAGCCTGCTGGATATCACAATTAAATCCAAGAATGGGTTCCAACTGGAACCAAACCAAGCTCAGGGCCGTCGAGGGGCCGCCACAAGTAAACAATCTCTGCTTCTGGGCCGGTTCTCGTCACTTCTTGTGAAGATCCTGGTGGATCTCTGTGGTTTTATGGGTAGTGTGCGGGCATAGAATGACAAAACGGAGTCAAGAGATAAGGACAGACCCAAAGAGCTCCACTGGAAGCCTCTCCAGTGGCGCACGGTGACCCGAGAAGTCAGGGGTGGACTGGCTATGTAAAAAGGGCGCGGTCACATACTCTGGGAGGGCGCCGTCCATCCGAGGCTTTCGCTTGTATGGAATACCCTCTCCTAATAAGAGGAAGAGCCGGGGGCTTACCCCGGTAGTACACAAAAAACAACAAAAGATTAAGTAGCTATTGCAGTTAATTACGATAGAATTATACAAATTCAATATTTTCATAAATAAAGATACTTTGAGTACTAAATATATTAGGCCTATATAAATCTGCACACTTTAACTGAGACTACAAAAATCACACCAGTTGTTTACATTCTTCGGCTACATTTGTTTACAGCCTAATTATAACTGAAGATTTGAGTTAAGTTTGGGGCTTATGCTATTTTTCACACTTTTGTCCTTTTAAAGCTATGTTCATCATAACATTAACTTATATTTCATCTATTTTTAAAACCGTTGATAAAAAAGTATACATGAAACATTTACTACGAATTAACAAAAGTAAATTTAGAATTATATACCCACCTAACAAACAAAGAAATTCAAAAACAAAACTGGAAAATGAAAGTAAAGTCACTGCTTTATGCTTGAAGGAGCTTTATCCAATTCGCGCACTGAGAACAATGATTCCAGATGTTCATCTGTAAAGTCTTGAACGGAGTCTTGTTTTTATGTATCTGAGCTTTGAAAATGCTCGCTCACAGGACACTTGTGTTGCCGGTAATGTATGGAGATACTTATAAACTTTGAATAATTCTGTGTAGAGTCTTGAGTACATATTGTGCTGCAGAATCACATCGAAGGCGCACTTAAAGCAAGAATTGCACTTCACTCCATCACATTTTATAGACCTTAAATCCACAATATCGTCAGTCGGCCCCAAATATTCCTCCTCATCCTCCATGAAATCTTCAGAAAACTTGTCCTCTTCAATCAAATCTTCAATCGTACGAACCTCAACAGCTTCTTGATTCTTTTCTTGGTTCTCATAAGGGGATTTTGAAACCTCTTCCCACATTGATAAGTTTTCCCTCTTCACAATCAGGAATTAATTCATTGATTCTTTCCAGTGACAACGGATCCAGACTTACTCTTCTTAGGATCAAAACACTCTAAATCAAAGTATAAGCTTTGATTTTCAGCAAATCGTTCCTGCATGCTGTTAAAAATTTGTTCTAGAACACAGTTGAAAACTGTTATTTCAAATCTGCATTTACTGTCTTCAATTACTACACAGAAGCTGATTCCCCTGCCATTTTCTTTCTTTTTCTACATCTTACCTCAGGCAATTCTGTTTCTATAGTAACTTGTTCTAGACTAGGAACATCTGTAATGAGTCCTTCAATACTATTTGACATTTTTGTTGCAAAGTGTTCTGCTGCTTTGTAGACTTCGTCAAACTGGTCCCTAGCTTCTTTCAACTTATTTTGAGTTGAGGATATCATGTTTGGACATAGTCTGTTTTTTTGTTTGCAAGTAGTCTGGTAAGGTGTGGTATGCTGAAAAATCGATAAAAACATCATAGCCACAATGATAGTATCAAAGGAGCACAACTTTTGGATGAGAGACATTGCATCATGTCTGACTTTGGAATTGAATTCTTGCGAGTTGCCAATCACACTTAAAGCTGCTACGAGTTCCACATATACTGGTTTCATTTTCTTGGTCTGACATCCTTTGAGTCGGGTGCCCAGTAATGAAAGTGTCCAAATATTTTATACAGCAGCGTTGCTTTTACTTCTCTATCGAGTTATCCCAATAGCCTCAAGACGGACGCTTGGGTTTTGTTCCAAGTACACCTCAAGTCGTTTCTGGGATTCTTTCAAAGATATCTGAATTTCCCGGAGAAGCCCAAAGAAAGAGATACAAACACACAAACTCTGGACGATGTCAGTTATCACCAAGTTCAACACATGTGAATGGCACCATATGTGAATGTGTTTCGGATTGATCTCTTTCAGCTTTGCTGTCACACCTTTATACAGTCCACTTATATTTGACGCTCCATCAAAAGCATCTGCCACACATTTTTTGATAGGTATTTTTACTTCAGCCAAAGACAGTTCGAGGGTTTGAAAGATGTTCTCTTCTGTTGTTGAAATCACATGTTTGAGGGCAATAACTTTTACGCATACCGAAGCACTATGAAGCACTGGTCATATGAGGAGACATCTAGGGTCGTGTCCATCATGACAGAAAAAACTCCAGCTTGGTTAACTTCTTTGGCAATTACTGTTTTGATTTCAAGTGATATTCTATATACATTATGTATTTGGGCATCATATAATTTTGTATATGTATACTTTTTCAATGTGCATATATACGTAAAATAATACTGTACATCTACTACATTATAAATGCCATTGTATGTTTGTATGTATGTATGAGTATGTTCCACATCTCCTCCTAGACGGTTCAACCGATTTTGAGCAAACTTGGCATAAATATTCTTTGGTACCAGGTAATCAACACTGTCTAGGTTAGCAACCCCCAACTCTTCCCTTTGCAGAGGGGAGGGGAAAAAATGAAATGAAATCTTTAAGTTTAACGTCCCACGGTTATGCCGGTTAGGCTAAAGGAGACGGTGATAATGAGAAATGAGTGAAATGGTGGAATGAAGAAAGTGGGAGGAAACGGGAGAACCCCGAGAAAACCCACGAACACGGTGTTTGTCCACCACAAAGTCCACACGGCGCGGGCTGGGATCGAACCAGGGACCCCAACCACCGGAGGTGAACGCTCTACCACTGAGCCACCGCGCCCACAGAGGGGAGGGAGTGGAAACTTGAACCCAATGCAATTTAAATGGGGGTTATAACAGTAGGAATGGTTTCAATGGTATAACGTAAGAACGAAAAAAATAATTTTAACGAAATTTTGGAAACATATAGGTTATAGTGTGACATAAAACACCCTTGGTATAACGCCCCTAACGGCGGGAGTGGGAGGGAAAGACATGTAAAAATAATCCAAAATGACCGAGATTAGAGTCAAATCAATATATTTCGAAGTCGCGGAGATCATTAATAGTACTACCAAAGCCTAAAACAGAAAGGGCATGGCCGTAGGCCGAGTAAATACGGGATCTGGAGGCGAAGCAGTGGGGGTGGGAGGGTTGATATATAAAAATCATCCAAAATGACCGATATTAGAGTCAAATCTATAAATTTTAAGGGTCCTTAAGATCATTATAATGACATTCCCAAAGCCAAAGACAGAAAGAGCGAGGCTGCAGGCTGAGCAAATACTGGGATTTGGGGCGGAGCGTGGGGTTGATAAGGGCTATATGTAAAAATCGTCCAAAATGACCGATATTAGTCAAATCTATATATTTAGGGATAAATCTAATATCATTAATAGCTTTCCCACGCCGAAAACAGAAAGAGCGAGGCCGTAGGCCGAGCAAATACCAGGGTCTGGGATAGGGCCCTAGCTGGCCAAAGGCTAGCAAATTTATAAAATAATTATGTAGCTTTTTTTTCTTTTTTTAATGTGTTCAGAGAGGAAACTGTGCGCCTTCCCGAGGCTAGAACGGGTCTTAGTCCCTCCTGAGGAAGGCGCAAAGGCACTGATGTGAGGAGGGCGCAGCGGCCATCGGGCCGGTACTTGATTATGGCCAGTCCACCCCTGCGAGAAGTGACTACAACACTGTCGGGACCGTCGATCGGTTTTTCGACTTCTGTTCGAACATATCTCACTTTGCAACATCGAAACCAACGTATTCGTGATCTATATACCCTACTGATTCTCTACATACCAATTTTGACCCTGGTACTCACCAGTTAAGAAAGCAGAGAGTCAACAATGCATTTCATGAAGATACCCTTTACCAATAACAACACTGAAAATTACTTGCTGGGTTATTTATTACTTACCGGTGGTTGTCTTTACATGTAATATTCTAAGATGATGGCAAATTTCTACGTGTTTCATGTTTCAACTATATTATTTTTAGCATATGAACACATATTCTTTTTTATTTTATAATTAACACAAAAATATTATGTAGAGGAAACTTCACAGGTCATCCTCCAAGTCAAGAGTTCTTCATCAATGTCTGCAAAATCACTGTTATCGCAGATCTCTTCTTCGCCACCACACTCAAACATTTCTGTGCACGGTAAAGTCCGTGTTTTACAC
Organism: Thermobia domestica; assembly: GCF_964235325.1. Lineage (NCBI taxonomy): Eukaryota > Metazoa > Arthropoda > Insecta > Zygentoma > Lepismatidae > Thermobia > Thermobia domestica. The sequence goes on along the minus strand of NC_137466.1, from coordinate 133,982,415 downwards.
ATGCAATTTACAACACAGCGCCCTTTCCCACAACAAAATGTACGAGTTTCAGTAACTATTCTGGTGAATGTGGCATCGAACTCAGGGAGAATACTTGTTTCCAGATTTCTTCCATCTACTATATTGTGATGATCCTGGGAGGTTTGGGTGTTGCTTATCAGCATGCACTAAAGACATGCACGGGCCGGGCTTGGGCGGGCCGACACTGATTTCTCTTTAGCTCGGGCCGAGATGGGGCCGATTAATTGCAATTCTTTAATAATTATTGACTTTCGTTAAACGATAATTGGAATAAAGCCAAACGTTGAAGAAGTATCCCCGTGAAAAATGTTACAAACAATGCAATAGCTATGTAGAGTTTGTGATGCTTAGCGGCTCCACTTTCACTTTAGAGGATTGCAGGCATTGCGCGGTAAATTGAGCTCTGACCTTGACCTTCACTGAACCTAAAATATGACAAGAAGGTGTGGGAAAGTTTTGCCTGTCGCTAAACAATATTGCTATCTTCACTTTATGCTAAAACTCAATTAAGTTAGATTTTTGTTACAGGAAATGGAGTTTTTGTTCCCTCGATGATAGGCAAAGTTCTAGGAGGCAATGGTGCCATTCGGGAGGCAAGCGTCAGGTTGTGAACCAGACTTTAGAAAAAGTTTCTGAGCGTTAGGTCAAGTTTAATACTAAATTTTGAGAAAGATTGGGGCTCGAGCTAATTTTTTTTAAAATTATCGGGCCGAGGTCGGGCTAAAAACTTTTAAAATTTATCGGGGCCGGGCCGGGCTTGGACCAAGAATTTTTAAAGACTTATCGGGCCGGGCCGAAAATCTCCAAAACTTTTCGGGCCCGGGCTGGGTCGGGTCTAGGTACATTCGGACTAGATTGGGCTCGGGCCGAAACATTTGGGCCGTGCATGTCTCTAGCATGTACCACTCCAACACTTGATAATATACTCTTAAAATATGTGGTGTCAGGGAGGATTTTTGGAAGTAAATTTTCACTTTGCAAACTTTTCTTAAAAATATCCACCATGTACAATTGACCTATGTCTGATATGTTTTTCCTGACAAGTAGACTTGGCAAATGAATTGCTCGACTAGTTGCTCATGTTCTAGTTTAAATTCTACTAGAGATCCAAGTAATGCCAAAACCTGAAGAACTTCTTTCTCTCCAGTTTGGAAAGCTTTCCAAAAAGATAATTTGCCTTTATTCTTGAAGAACTTGATATGCATGAAGAGCTAATAATGCCTGAACTTTTGTTTGTCCTATACTGGAATAAACGAGATTAATATCAATAAATCGTTTATTAGCACCAAATCCGATGACAAATAGTCTTTCGGAAAATGTTGCGACCACAACAATAAAAGGATGAAAAGGTCTGGATCTGGTAAATATGTGCAGGGTAGTAGAATAACGTGAGATGTACTGTACAATGAATGTAGAATAATTTTGGTATCAGCTTCCTCTTGAATGTTTTGAAGTTCTCGAACATTTCCGTCTGATTATTTTGCCTCATTCCTCCAATTATCAGTTTTTGTTTAATCTTTTGTGCATACAATATGGCTTTATTTACGAGAAATGATATTAGTGCATCCCTAGTTTTTCAATGAGACAAGAGAAATCTTATTGGCAATCTTTGGATACTGGTAAAGTCTGTAATTTTGTACTCAACATGCATTTCTTTTCCAGAAAACAGAAATAAAAATTTGAATAAAAAAGAACTGAGAAAACTTACAACTATATCTCTGAAACGGTAATATATATATAATCTTTTCTCTTCCTTTCTTTATTCTGAACAAAAGACCTTAGTTACAAAATTTGCATAGAATTAACCATAAACGAGCTACAGACGAAAAAAGATATTAGTATCTATTCTGGCGACCATCTTGAAATTATGACGTCATATAGCCCGTCTGCAATGGAATCAGGCCAAACACCTATGGTAGCACATGATTATATGCTTCATTACAAATAGATCGCGATTGGTCTCAATATTTCATCATTCAAAATCCGACGTCATTATATATGCCCCTTGACTACTAAGGGAAAGAGGGGCTTTAAAATTAATGCAAAAAATAAAATACCACAAGGGTCCTTCAAGTTAGGGAAATAAAACTTAGTGTATAAGCTTATTAAAAACAAACAAATACTTATCCCAGGCCTTTCTGGAAATTCTATGTTTACCGGGGAGGGGAGGAGAGGAGTAATTTGAAATAACTTTTTCCTGCACAATCAAATCAACATTGCTTGTATCATAACGGGAACGGCTACATCAATTGAAATTAATTTTTAAACATTCCATGTTCTCGAGCCGTCGTTTCATAATGTCACTTTTATTAAACTGTTCTTAGGGAGGAGGAAAGGTTCAAAATGTATGTGAAAAATAGGATATCTTACTAGTGCCTGAAGTTTGGAAGATGAAATTCGGAACATAGATTGGTTATAAAAAATAAGCTGACACGGGTCCTAGCGTTCTCGAAACTTTCGCTTCAAAAGGAAGTGGACAATTTGTATGTCCATATTTAAATTTTCCACTTTCCATTTAGAAAATGGCCAGTGAGATCACAGTTGAACTGCTTAAAAATGATTTTTTAAATATGGGCGTGGTTACCACTTGGGTCTACCTGGGATTTTATACTTCGACTGAAATGCACATCCTAAGGGAGCGAGGGATTTTAAATATAGGTTGCATATGCTCTCCACAGACCTTCCCTTTTCTTACGAATAACGTGGATTTCAGCAAGTAAAATATATATTAGGAATTTTTTTTTTTTTTTTTTTTTTTTTTTTACGTACGAAAGACTAAAGAATATTCTTTAATTGACCCTTTCCACGATATATTTTGAGAAGATACTTTTTTTTTTTTCCTAAATGGACTCCCGAAAACAATGGAATGAACTCCAGATACATAATCTGGCTGTCTAAACGTGAGCTGAATCTTTTCAATATTAGTATATTCTGGAAATTCAATAACTGCTTTACATGAAATTTCTAACATAGGCCTATAAACGATAAAAACTACCACCTGCTTTTGTTTCCGTGTGTACTGTCCGAGTAGGTGTATGTCCTGAAGGGAAGCTTCTAGTAGACGATTCGCCACGAATACCTCTTCGCGTAGTGTACAAGCCAACTATTCATAAAGATACATACAAGTCAAATGATTCGTGAGCAATTCACTGCTCTTGTTCAACATGGTGGTATATATTTGGTGCCATCTGGCGAACAGCTTGGCATTCCCCCTCTACAGCATTATTCACTTATTGGAAGAGGTGAAGAAAAACAGATAATATGGCTTGAAAAGCCGGCACCAGTCTTCAAAGAATTTTTACCTAGCAACAAGTTAAGATCTTGATTAATATAAGCTGTCATAACTTTCACAGGGTGTCTACTAAAATTCCAAAATGAAATTTCGTGACCTTTTCTTTACCAAATCATCAAATTTCCTAACATTTCCCAGAGCGAATTTGGGTGCAAATTAGGCCGAATTTCATCCATGCGATAGAAACGTACGTACTTTGGTTGCGATTTGGTAGCGTCTAAAGCCGACCATAGACATTTTTGGTGGTGAATTTTGACGTTTTATAGAACAAAATTTTCCAATCTGTACTTACATTTGTAGTTAAAAAAAATAAAAAAAAAAAAAGCTAAATTTCGCGACTTTCATGGACGTTTTCTGATTTCGTGACCGATAGACACCCTGCTTTCATGACTTTCGACAGTTACTAGTGGCATTTCGTTTCCCAGGCTCCTCTCGCTCTGCTCAACGACGCATCAGATTCTGGTTTTAAGGCCTATTGAGCCGTACATAAGGAGCAATTGACAGACATTCATAAAATCGAACGACTAGCATTTGCTGAGGCAAAATATTCATCGTAACTGGGATCGTGTAATACTCACAGACGAGACGATATTTTCCCCGGCAAATGATGGACAACTGGTTTATAGACATGTAGGTAAACTATTCGATCCGCAGTACACGCTTAGAATATCTAGAATGAAACATGTTACGGTTCACTGATGGGGTGGTTATAAATAAGGAAGCAATAGGTGAGTTACAACGCATAGATGGCCGACTGAATAGCCACAAGTAACTGAACACTTTATAATATGAATTGCTCCTAGTTGTAAGAAATGCATTTCAAGATGCCATAATAGGAGTTCAGCAAGATCATGGCTCAATTCTTGATTACCATTTGGTTCAAGTCTGGCTTCAACAGGAATCCAATGTTGCATTAGTCAACTAGATTCCTAGAGCATTCGACCAGAATCCAATGGAAAATATATGGGCAGAAGTTACTAGAACTCCACATGAAAATTAATCTGACAACTCTCCAAGGAGAGCTGAGTTATGGGAGCTAGTTCTTAATAGGTGGGAAGAAGTGGCACAAGGACAGGAATATGTCGCCAGCTTAGTTAACTTCGTACCAAGGCGACTAAGGGACGTAATAGAAGCAAATGAGGACTACACAAGAATCTTTACTAATTAAGTCACAGACAACACTAAAAGCTCTTTATAGAACTGCCTAATTCCATAATTTCTCCTGTAACTTTATTTCTAAAGAGATCTAAAGTTAACCTGCGTACTTTTAGTACATATAACGATTGTTTACCAGTAATGTTTCTCGTAGGTAGGTGGTTAGTGTTCTTGCCTTCAAAGGAATAGATCTAGGTTTGATCCCCGGTGGGGTATCTTTTTGTTTTCATTAATGAGCAAGATTTGTTTCAAAATTATTCACTTACTGTGGAAAATTTGAAATGACGACATAACAAGTAAGGAGAGTAACCATCTGCTAATGTTGCTTAGAGAAGATATTGAAATCCACACCATCAACACAAACAAAATACATATAATATAAAGAATAGAAACAAACTGGTAAACAATGAAAAAATAAAGGAAATGAATATAATATACAAAGTAATGAAGCCAAAAAGTGCAAAGTTGTAAGGAAAAAGTCCACTTGTTTCAACGAGAATAAAAAAAGCTACATTGGTATATAATTTTGTTTTCACTGACATATTTATGTCACCTGAAAGAATGTTTCGTATAGGAAATTCTCCCTAATGCAATCGAAATATAAGAAGTTATAAAATATATCACTACTATGAAATACAGTACTTTTGAGCATATATATTTCAAAAACAAAATTACAACTCTCCATAATTTATACCCTTGTTCCGAAAGCTATATAGAAAGACTAACTGAAATCTGTTCTTTGCACAAGAAAAATAGACGTATGCAAGCTATTTGAAAGGTATAACCGAACCCCTTTTCTGTCCCTTACGATACGTATTTGAGTGAAAACGAAATTATAAAAACCCAGCCCGCCCCTAATCTAACTACTTTCCAAAATTCATCTGAAGCAGTTCATACGCTTTGTCGTAATAGTGAAGAGAGAAAACGTCGATATCGTTTTTCTCAATATACAAAGTGGCCTAAAAGTAGGCATACAGTCCTGTATCTTTTATATATGTAGGTCTGTATACCTGCTTTTGGGCCACTTTATATATTAAGAAAAATATTATAGAAGTCGACCCCTTCATCCCTATTCCTTAGAAGCAGAATTTTCCGAAGCGCCGGACGTGTCCACTTATTTAAGGACTTCATATTTGAAGTTCCAAATTTCTAACATGAGAGTTCATGCGATACTCTATTTTGGTATGACGAAGATCTCGGTTCGAAGTATATGAAAGTGCCACAAGTTTTTCAGAGTAGTCTTCATTGGTTCTACTTGTCATTCAACCGTCTTACACGTAACCCCTGGAACCGTTTGACGCATCTTATATGAGTATTTCGAGTCCCACCCCTTTAAAATTTAAATAGATCATCAGTTCCTTCCCGGTGATCTTAATTAGCGGAGTGAATTTTACAGGAAATTGTTATAAGTGATCTAAAATAATGATAACAAACACCGCGATTTCTTTATAGTGTGATATCGTGTACACCATATCCTTCTAAATAAAACCAAGGGAGCGTGAAGGACATACGTACTACCCGAATGTCCACTTTGAGGCCACGTCCGGATGGTCTATTTATTTCTATTAGAAAATATGCATATTGCTATGTTACAGAATGGAGAGAAAATAATTTTTCTTGTAAGGAGATCCGAGGGCCGTAAGGCTCTAGGTTAAACTTTTTGGACTTAAGACTCTGGAAGATAGTCAAGCTTTCTGTGGCCAGAAATGTACAATAAGACTGATCGAGAAAAATTGTATGTTATATAGGTGTAGGATATCCATGAGGTCTCCGTACATCCCATTCAATCTCTGAAACTATACAAAAATGTCGTAACATGTATTTCACTATTTTCATGGACTACTTAATGATTAAAAAGTATCTCTCAGCCATCATCGAGAACAATTGCAGGTAGTTTATCTTTAAAATAGCACAGGATCGTGTGTTGGATCGTTTGAAAGGTCTTTGTAAAAGGAACATTTTTATCAATATTCACAGTTGGATATGAAAAATACCAAATGTTTCTTTTATTCCGTCGATATTTAAAATTTTGAAGTCATTTGCCTTTACAGGTGTTTCTAGGAATTATTTTGTTGGCTCATTATTATTTTAATACTTTCAGGTTCTTCTAAGACTCTGGGGATAGGGAAGACTTTAAGCGATGTATTATTCATGTAAAGAATGCGTTTCTCGTGTTTTTTTTTTTTTTTTTTTTTTTCGCATAAGGAAAGGCCTTTCAAAATATGAAGGTAAGCTTTCTAAACAATACGGGCTTCGTTTTCGGTTTAGCAAGGGGAAAAGAAAGAAGAATCTATCACTCTATTTCGAAGTTCATCAGTAGTCTAACATCTTCGATGTGTGTAATTACATTCAGCTGTGCGTTAAACTAAATTCAGCTACTTACAAACTTCATAATTAAATATGTAAAAGCCAATTTCCCTATTAAAATCGTAACTTTTCCTAATGAACTTTCGTTCAAGAAACACAAAAGCAAATTCCACCTGGACCAACCGTGGTGAAAAGGCTTTGATATATGTAAAAGGAGAAATGTTCATACAAGCATTAAAAGAATGTAAGAGAACCAATATTCAATAACACTCCAATGTGCAATCGAAAGGTATTTTCTCCTATTCACTTTCAATGGCTTGAGCAATTATAGTACCATTTTACTTTCACTTGCATGATTACAGAGTTTGGTAATATTTATAGAGATCCCGATCTTTAGAATCTGCTCCGGAGCTTTGGTCATGATTTATAGAACGAAGGTAGAACAGCAAAAGCATCCCAGACTTAAGAAGGAACAAATTTGTTGAGAACAAACTGTATTATGTTGATACTGTATCAGTCTTGGTAGAGTTTTAGTATGTAAAGGAGATTGCCTAGTTACGAAATCATACTATGAAACCCTTAAAAGGACTCACAATATGCCATCAGTACACTGATTCTCTCTGGTAAGTTGGTTCTTTTCCCTACCCCTTGATATTTTTAATTTTAGTTTATTAACTTCGATCAAAGCTCTAGAGGAAACTCAAAACTAAGCTCTTATAGATATTAGAATTTAAACTAACCGTAAGCAGAAATCTTAGTTCGAAACAAAGTCAACTACATATTACCACCTAAATGTGCAAGAATCGTAATTTTTATTTAACATTTATGTAAACCAACTGAGTCTATTTCTCACAAACGGAGCATTACAAAGCATTCATGTGCAGTTAAGCTATAAGCAGAATGATTACGGACTATTCTTGGTTCAAATTCTTCACAATGGAACTGACAGATTTTACAAGCAATTTGAAAAAGGTAACAGTTTTTATCTTCTAAAATTCCAATTTACACATGGCTAAAGTGAATATAGTTAAATAACAAAGTGAAAAAAAAAAAAGTTTTCAAAATATATTTTAACATTTATTAATCATTATATACATATAATCACACACACTTTTTTTTAAAAATTACACCACCAGCTATAACGATTAAAGATTTCGTAAAAAATACATCGAACATTTGATATACCATATCTAGATAAAATTGTTTTACTATTTACCATTATAGCGGATGCATAAATAATATTACAAGTAGAATGAATGGAAGCACAATGCAATATATTATTTTCTAGCGTAGTATCAGAAATTAAGCATTTCTTAATGATTGTTTTATTCTTGTCGTGTTGGAATTTCCGTCAAGGAAATGCGAAGTTGTAGATACATATATATTTACCAAATCCATTTTCACCTTATAAAAACAAATGAATTTCATATACGAAGAGACCAGGGTGAAAAAAAACATATTTATTCTAAGCCGACATTCAAATATTAGCATTTGATCTACTATATCTTATGAATACTTTAAAGTTAAATAAGAGAAAAATCGCACACAAGTACATCAAAAGAATAATGTTAAATATTAGGTCGCGTGTATTCAAGACTGATTCCATAAGGATCTCTTTTGTTGAAAATTTTTCTTTTTACATGACTATGGATCATCCTCCGCAAACAATTTTCGGATTATAATTTTGAATGCTGGTATGAAAAAACTGATGGGGCAAGTGACCAACTCACTCACTCTATGGTCTCTGGAACCCGTAGGTTCAATGCCGTGTTCACAAAATCTCTCGATTGCCTTTTGTCCTTAGCTAACTGGATCCAATTTCTACTTTGTATTTCTATATTTGCGAGATCCATCTTAATATCGTCCTCCCATCCGTACCTATGTCTTCATAATGGCCATTTTCCAATTAGATTTTCCGTTAAAATTTTGAAAGCGTTCCTACTTTCTTCCATTCTGGCTACATGATGTTCCCACCTGAACCTCTAGACTTGATGACCCTAACAATGTATGCTTAGAGATACCAACTACCGGAGCGAAAAATCAGAAAATGGCCAAAGTGCCATATCATGTTTTTGCCATTCTCGTATAGATATATGCGCCTGGGAATATGTTAGGATACTTAAATCAAGACATTTAATTGAACTGAAGATGTATTTATTCATGAGGCCTGCTTCAGCTGTAAACGTCTATCCCAAAATGAAATGAAATCTTTCAGTTTTATGTCCCACAATTATGTTAAAGACGACGGTAACGATGAGTTGATTTTTTAGTTTAGCGTCCCTTTCAGCAGCGAGACTATATGAGACGTGGACCTACTGATTAACGTGGAAACCGAACCACATGAGCTCCCGCCGGGAATCGAACCCGGGTCTCCCACGCCAAAGGGGCGTACGTAACCGCTTAGCTACAAGGGAACTCGGACAGTAACGATGAGAATGAATAAACTGGTAGAATAAAAGTGAGAGGAAACGGGAAAATACCGAGAAAACCCCCGCACACGATGTATGTCCACTACAAAGCCCACTTGTCGCGACCTGGGATGAACCAAGAACACCATGCACTAGACATGAACGCTCTACCACTGAGGATCCGCGGCCCCGTTCATCGCACAATAAACATACTCTGGATGCATAGTATTTTAGTTGAATGCTTCAAGCGAAGAAACCGTTATGTAGGCCAAAAAAGCTGGAATAATACAATGAGTCGGATTAACAACAATCCCGACTGGACTATTATTGGTTCAAGATAAGTACGGTTGTCAGATATTACATTTTTCCCGTAAGTTTTACGTTTTTCTAGCAGGTTTTACGTTACACATTTTTTTAGTTTCTCATGAAATTTCTTCCTTTTTTGTCACAGAGCTAAAAAAATTGAGGAAATGATTTCTCTTACACTATGAACAAGAAAGCCCAACGATGTAACATCGTATTCAGATGAAAAACGCAATATGTTACGTTCTTATCTTCTACCTCACACTCCAATCATTCTTTAAAAATGGTTCGTTTTTAGCATCGTAGCCTTCGTCTATCAACGCCGTCTCGATAATATATACATATGTGTTGTTAATGTAAATTTTAAATATCACATATAGGTAAAAATCTGGCAACTCTAAAGACACGACCACTGTTAAGCTTGTATCCGCGGCGACCTTCGGATTTGTTAAGCCACAGAAAGTTGAGTTATTCTTTCCCTGGACTCTTCAAATACTAGCAATAAACAGTTAAAAAATAAGCATGCATAAATTTCTCATGGTAACAAATTATAAAGCATCAACAATACTTTCGCTACATGATATAGGATACTACTAAATGCTACAAGTATGCTTATAAAGGAACAGAAAAGGTTTCTGTAGACAAATTAAGACTATGAACAGCAGTACAATGATAGCCTGCCAAAAGTTTGTGTAATCTTGAAAGATACTTTTTTCAGAAATACACATCGATATGTAACCACAACCCGTCAATTATTTTTAAAATACTTGCATTGAATTATGCAAATATGTTAATGAAATATTTAATGTGGTAAATTACAGACAAGATCCTACATTAGATTGTACAGTTTGAACTAATGAAAACATTTTCCTTGTTATTGAATTAATTAACAGAATAAAAATAAATATTTATTACGATGTTATATTTTTCTAGATTTTATTTGTTACAAATTTTTCTGCAATGTTTGCTTGGTTACATTAATCTGTGTAGTATGATATATCTCCCTGAGGTCAAATGTTTTCTTTTCCTTTGCTGTTCATTAGTGAAGTATAGCATTGTATATTAATTCAGTCACTAAATGAGGCCAATGAAAATTAGAAAATAGACTTAAATTTAATATTTACAACCCCTGAGAAGAGAAACTCACCTTTCCTATTACACACATTTAATACACTAAAACGAATTTTAAAACGAACTAAAATTACTGTTGTTTCTACTAAACTATAACACTAACAAATTTTTCAACATTGTTCAACACAACCAATAACTCTTTTCTGCTTAAAGCAGAAACTACATTTAGATTATTGTAATACGTCAAATCATCTTCCTGATATAATTTTCGTCTAACAAATTTAATTGTACAAGTATATATGTACCATATTTAGCAGGAATCACATGCGAATTTTCATGAAATATTGTTTACTCATCAACGCTATTCCCGTGTGTTCCACCAAACCGGACTGCCCTGCAATTAACTGGTGCAAAGAAGTCCCATTTGAATGATAGTAATAATGATAATAAATATCGAACTTTTCAAAGTGTAGTTTTCATGTAAGCATGTAAGCTCTATGATTTATTAAATTAGATTTTTTCAAAATTTGTATGATCAAAACTTAGACAATCAACAAACCACATTTCCCGTAATTACTTGCAAAATACCAGTTGCGCTGAATTTCATACAATAAAAAGTACATTGACTCTGCACAATCATATATATATATATATATATATATATATGTAAAACATACGGAAGATTGATCTGTCTATATGTGTCCGATTTTAACCTCTATCCCTGCACATAATGGCTTCCAAGGAGAACCGATTTTGGAAGGCCTACCTTGTAGTACTTTTCCACGCCAAGTTTTCCGTGATACAGATTCAAAAACGGTACAGAAAAAAAATTGGTGCATTGTAGTCAACGGCCATCAAGATAATTAATCGACATAAATACCATAACGTTCCAGCACTTCATTCACCTAATAACGGGAGCAAAAAGCACCATGTACTAGAGTGACTCCACCTGTAGCTCGGAGATTGTGTCCAGCGGCTCGGCAGGAAAACTTCCTACACAACGTGTGATGGCAAGACGATTGCACGTAGCACAGTCAATAGTGAATCGCACCCTAGTGGCACATTAAAGCTCCAGATGGTGTTTAAAAGTCATGGACATATCCTTACTGTGGCCCATCGGAGAGATGGCGCCTCTATTAACGCCATCTATCCGGAGAAAAATGAAAGTTCGTTGTCACACTCGATGAAACATGAATTTATCTATCAGTGTGTGGCAAAATTAGAGCCGTACCGTACACCCTGCGGGACGCACAAAACCTTCCTAACTTCATCCGTCAGTGCAAATCGAGTTCGAAGGGATTTCGTGTTGTGGCGGGATACTGCTATGAAGACAAGTAATGATTCGGCAGGTACCTAAAAACTGCAAAATCAACGCCGCATTTTATTACGAACATACACCAATTTATATAGAAGATCTGACCCGTTTGAATGGAAATGCAATAAATCAAATATATGTGCATATAGATGAAGCCTCATCATATACATCCCCTTCTATACAAGGATTTCTCCAACAGACGGCGGCAGATACTGGCATCCAGGCTACTCCCTTCCAGGATATACCAGTCAAGTCGCCTGATGCCAGTCCCATGCATTTCTGCGGCTTTGGCCTATTGAAAAGAGCACTTGCATCTCGTCGTGTCACTACTGTTCGTGATCTCTGGAAAGTCTGCCAGGAGGAGTTGAGTTGATTTTAGTTTAACGTCCCGTTCAGCAGCGAGGCTATATGAGACGTGGACCTACTGATTAACGTGGAATCCAAACCACATGAGCTCCCGCCGAGAATCGAACCCGGCTCTCCCACGCCAAAGGCGCGTACGCTAACCGCTTAGCCACGAGGAAGCTCGTCTGCCAGGAGGAGTGGCTAAAGATTCCCGTTCCCGTATCTCAACAGTTTCCTACTATGGAAGTTACGGTGCACGACTATTGCCAAGATACACAGTGCTTATATCGAGGACAACTGATAGTAGTCCCGTGGTTTTTCGGAAGGTAGGTGAGACGTTAAAATCGATACATATAGACGGATCAACCTTCTTGAATCCATATATAAAAGTGTTATCTTGTGAAAATTTCACATAATGCCACATGGAGCTATGTTCCTTTTTTTCATTGGTGATTTGTTCCCACACCTAGAAAGAATTACGGTAACTCTATTCATCAAGATGCTTATACAGTATTTAAAGTTACAAAAAACAAGGAAGAGAGGGTTTTTTTTAAGAGTTTCCTCAATCACACGATCAAAACGTGAGAATACAAAAGTAGTACTTTTCTTTCAACCTTACACTTGATACTTTTACTATTATTCTGTGCAAACAGCATATTTTGACATATATTAGTAATAAGAGTTATAACCATGATGCTCTTTATGCACATTGTTGCATTTAATGAAATATTGATCTCAAAACACACGTCAATGAACAATTTACATACATTTAGTGCCCAAAGAAGATACTACATTTGAATATTTAAACTGTAATATTGTTTCGTGTTAAATTCATCTTCCAATGAAGTTCAACATCAGTTATTATCAGATATGTTCGTACTATCACTGGAAAAAAGAAAAAAACATTCTTCATTTCTCATATAATACCTAATGCAATTGTCATAGGAAATCATTGATATACAATAAACAGTAGTTCACATCGTATGAATTACCAATCACCGACGTCAAGAGTGCGCATATGACTGGTTTGGGATGGACTAGGTAGCGTAACACTACCATAGTAAGACAGAGATCCAGATTTGAATATTTTCCATTAAAAAAAAAAAAGCTTTGAATTTTATTGAAATTGTAGGGTGTTAGAAAAATAATTATTTGTTTCCCCTATTCTCTTTTACGATGACCTATTAGAACTGCCAATGATACTATTTATAATTTTCTCGTTCCTTGGTTGAAAGATTAAACTATAAGCCTGATTTTATTATTATTATTATTATTTTTAAATTTATTTATTATTATTATTTTAGGTCTGGTTTCAACACTTATTTTCAACACCGAGACATGATCTTTCTATGCTTACAATGACATCTGAATCACTATTCGGGTCTGTATCTCAGGCTTGGTACCACCACTAAAAATCAGATCTAGTGGCTACGAAGAGGCACTGATTATAATATTATCTACCATCAGTTCTATTACGGGCATTCTAGAAACGTATATTTTGATACGAAGGAGCACTGATTGTATTGTAATATTGCCCGTTGTCAGTTCTTACACAAATTCTAGAAACGTATCGTCGCTACGCCTCGAAGAACCGCTACGCGTTAAAACGACAACTTTTCAGAAGCAAAAAAACATTCCAAACTTAAAATTTTGCCAAATATACACGGAAACACTTGAAAAAATATAACAAAATTGGTTCTGCGTATATTATGAATTGGACATTATCGCAGCTTGCTTCAACAATATTACATTACTATTTTTGTGTTTACGCAGCACATGTCGGCTTATCTTTTGCGCCTTTATAAGCACATTGAAGATCAATACGTACGTCATGAGAACTTGAAGCCTCTAATTTCAATCTATTATTTTTTCACTGTTGTGGCGAAACAATTGAATATTCACTTATCACATTATAAGGGACGCTGCCTGACAGCTTTCAAGTTTATCTGCACGGCATAACTCATTTTCGACAAAAACGTCATATAGCGGTTTTTCGAGGCGCAGCGACGGTATACTGACACGAGGGAAACTTTTTTTTTTGTTTAGCGTCCCACAATTATCCACCGAGACTAAAACCGGTGGATGATAATGGAATGACGGAAGTGGGAGGAAACAGGATAAACCCTAGAAAACCCATGCACAAGATGTTTGTTCACCAAAAAAGGCCACTTGATGAAAGCTGGGGTCGAACCAGTGACTCTACGTGTCAGAGTGAGCGCTCTATCACTGAGATACTGACCCCTTCCCTCACGAAGGCCGGCGTTAGTTCTCTCATGCAAAAAACAGAAACGTGTATTTTGATACGAAGAGGCACTGACTATAATACTATCCATAGTCAGTTCTATTATGCAAATTCTAAAAATGTACACTGTAATACGAAGGGGCACTGATTGTATTGTTATGCACCGTCACTTATAGTACGCAGTTTCTAGAAGCGTACATTTTCATAATTAAAATTCATAATTAAAAATCAGCTAACGCGAAGCGTATCTTAAAGCCATGTAAGCCACGATCTATTTAAAAGACTGTACGAAAAGATACACCAGCATAATTGTAAATTTTATCAAAATTGTCACAGATAAAGTACTTCACTGATAAAGAGGAAGAAAAGAGCTTACTGCAATCTATTTACAAAAATTCAATACATTTTGATGTCAGCATTTCTTTAAGCTTGTAATTTTAATAAATCCAAATATCTCCACGTCATAAATTAAACTATTGTATTATTCGTAAAAGCAATCAGCATATTCAAAAGGTATCTTCATAACGGCATTTGAAGCTTGTTTCGGAAATAGAATTTGCCAATTTTAGGGCGAACAGTTGCTCGCTACTGAAATTCACTGCAATATCCCTGCTAACAGATAATTTAGATATAAGAAAGAAAAAAATATGTTCCTTTAATTTTGTATTTCCATGCTTATCTTCTCTAAATAAAATGTAGTTTCATATATATATATTGGTAAATGAATTATATTTCATGTAAAAGGTAATTAAAGAAGGCTACACGCTCATCAATATGATGCAAAATACTGATTACAAAAAAAATTCAGGACATTCTTATAATTACACTGGTAAGCAAAACTTAAGAAAGAGATAAAGTAACATACAATACTGCATAGTCAGTGGAAATGAATGAGAGCACAGCACCATGATGCTAGAGGCTTCCTACACGTACACACAGAGCAAGACGTTGCAATGCGCTGAATGGATCTGGTCTCTCAACACGGAACAGTTTAATAAAAGGGACTAGACAGTATATGTCAGTCAAAGAACTGTTAAGGTACACTCATGTCCAAAATTATTGTTGCATGTCTATAAATGTGTTGTAGGAATATAATTTGATAACGAATTCTCCAGGTATTTCTTAGAATGTTAGTATGTGTATAATCGGCAAAGACATGTATGAGGTAAATTTCATGTCAAAAGAGCAGTAAATAAAAACACTAAAACGAAAATAAAACTTTCTTGTCCATTTAGCAACATTTTGTTTTTCTAATTTTCGTATTTATAATTCTTTTCCTATGAAATTAATCACAAATATACATTTCCCGATTATACACATAGTATCAGTATTAAAAGTACCCTGCAAAATCATTATCAAATTATATTCTTACAAGAAGACAGTTATAGATATGCGACAATCATTTTGGACATGAGTGTACATTATGATGGTGTTACTCATAACATGGCCCACAGACATTTGGATCACTTCGCACGGGAAAGAATAATCAGAAAACTTGAAAAAGGGCGAAGTGTGACTCAGGAGTTTGATATTGCTCACAGCATTGTTTCACGTGCATAAGGTGCATTCCGAACTACAGGCGATGCTGTGTGAACGAGAGGTAGTAGTTGATCATGGTCAACTGCAGTAGAAGACAACGGCTACATTGTGTAACAGATAATAAGATACTGACGCCAAATAGAGGGTGCAATTGCGTACTTAACAGAACTGCAAGGCAACCAATCTCACGCTTTACAATGGCACGTTGATTGCATGACGGTAATTTCTTTGGCCGATGGCCATTATGTTGCGTTCTGTTGATAGGTACATCGACGACACAGTTTGCAGTGGTGCCAAAAAGATCAGGACACTGGCTCGACGAGGTGTCTTCTCTGATTCTGTCTGAGTAGCGATTCCGGAAGTACACTTACCTGGGGAAAGGTGGGAACACGCAGTGGACATTGTCGAACATGATCGTTTTGGTGGTACAGGTGATCTTGTGTGGGAAGGCACCATGTTACATGGGCATACATACCTTTAGATTTTTGAATGCGGTACACTCATCGGCCAATGTTACTATGCCATTATACTTCTCTACGTGCATCTTTTCAAACGTGCAGTCAATTCTTGCAACAAAAGGATATTCGGAGACTAGACTGGCTGCCCGTTCCCCTGACTTGTATCCCATCGAGCATGTATGGGATACTATAGAAAGACGTTTTGCAGCACATCCAGATCACCAAGGACCATCCAGCAACTGTCAACAGCGCTGGTGGAGAAATGGAACTGCATACCACAAAACTCATACCAACCTTGAGAGCAGCATGAGAGCACGCTGCAGAGCATGAATCACTGTTCGTGGTGATCACGTACCATAAGAAGTATTTCACTTCTGTAATGTCAAGGGAAGGAGACATCATAAATCGCAGTGACTTCAATGTAAGCTATTGTTTCTGTACAAAAGTGTTAACTTTGTTCTTCTAATCAAATGATCCTTCCTGTTGCTATCTGTATCGCACTGTAGCACTCACTACTTTCTAAGCATGGTTCAAGTTTTACCGATCTATGCCACCTGGAAGTGCCAAAGTATACGAAACTTACTTTCGTTCTTAAGTTTTGCTCAATAGTGTAGTATTAATTAAAGCTGTATTGATTCTTCTGATACTTTTATAATTTACACAATACAAAATATAAATTTAAACACATATGAATAACTACGCAACAATATAAACGTCTTGCAGACGATTGGAGGCCACAATCAAATAATTTTTTAACAATATATTACGAGACAACCATTTTAGAACACTAAATTTAATAATAATTTGTATGTTACTACAGCTTGTTCAATTAAACGATTTTAAAAAAGAAATCACTTTCCTCTTGTACATTCTGATTCATATATGGAATTTATTAAACAATGGCATACCTAATTTGTTCTCTTCAACATTAGTCTTCTTACAAGAGTACAACTTTAAAGTTTTCTTACAAGTGTAGAGTCATTCTTACATATTAGTGAAAAATTTCACTAGTGAAGTATTTTTTTAAAAAAAGAAAAGAAAATAAGGAAAACTAAAAAAATAATAAAGCTTTAGAAATGCCAGACAGAATTAATCTTATTTGAATCTTTTGATATCCTTGTGTGTGTTAGTAACAAATCTATGGTTTGAATATCAGGTAAATACAAAATTAGAAGTTGGAAGTACATACACAACGTGTGCACCGTGAGACTCCATGATTATAGAAGTATTTCCTTTTAATTTCTGGTATTTAGGTTGGAATACTAGTAAGAGAAGAAGGAAACACCAACAAGTTTATGTGGTACTGTTATAGTTCGTGATAGAACCACAATGTTGTTGGAGCAGTAAATTGTTTCTAAAATAGCGATTCCGAACGAGCGTGCCTATGTTATGAGATGTTACACAGAAACAAAATGCATAACTTCACTGCAACGAAACTTTAGTTGTGTGTACAACAAGGATACCCCGATATTTAAGACTAAAAAGAAGTAATATACTCAGTTTTTTTGGGAATCGAAAGTGTTGTGAAAGAACACGATGACGGAACTGACTACAGGCTAGATATTATTCATACTCATTTGTGTTACGCTAAAACTTTTTGAGTTACCTTGTTACTTTCATGTAAAGTAATGATGGAATACAGATTTTCTTTCCTGTTCGAAATACTGGAGTCTCATGCTGAATACTATGTATATATATCAACAATTAGTACTAAATACTTAACAATTACATTTTATCAATTATTTAACTATTATTTGTTAACAACCAACATTACATTCATTCTTTGAGCAATACACTATTCAATATCATCGTTTTCAATATTGATTGTATATAAATTGTTGTCACATACGATATGAAAACTCAAAAGTACCTAATGTACATGAGAATGAACACAGTACGTACTATTTCGATTGAAATCACCTGAAACGTATAGGCTCTTTTTACTAACTTTTCAAGGTTCAGAAAATACATTTTTCGACATAAGAATTTCTTACAATAATCAAACACACACAAACCTAATTATTATTATCATTTAGATGGGAACTGAGAAGAACGCAAATTCAAGTTGAGGAAATGTGCAGAACACACATTTCTCTTCTCTTATCAACATGAAACTACATAAAATCGCAAGAACTGTGGATGTATTACCCATAAAATGAAACACACTGAAGCCCAATACAATTCCAGGATCCACATCTCAGCCCCCTACTACAAAATAAAATCGATATATATCACAAATTGATACTTTTAACCATGAATGTACAATCAACCGAAAAAAATGAAAAATACTAATTTGTATCACAGTTATTTGAACGATTAGGCTTTAGATATTACATTACTTCAATTATAATGTATAAAGTAACGATTTACATACTTAAAAATATCGACTGTCATATGCAGACAAATAAGAATACTCAAATCATGTAGTCGGAACTTTACTTATAATCAACAAAGCAACGAGAAAAAAATACTATTTATACTCAACTATGAACACAGTAATACGCTTGAGTACATTTACTGTATCAGTCTTTGTAACTGGGACATCTCTTATGCAATATATGTAATACAGCTATATATACACACAAATTTTCCAAAAAATTAATATACAATATGAAAAACAAAATCATCTCAATGTTAATGTTCATGTATAAATTCACTAGATGTTTTCATACTAATATCAAGTCACGATACTTTGCAATACGTCGCTACTTTGTCAGGTACGCAGTACTGTATGACGGGCCAAGCACACAGACAGTAAATATACATCTCAAAAATCCGTGCAGTAGTTTCTTTAAATTCTTTCGTACGTATTTGGAGGTTGAAATCCTCCAAGAACGAACAGCGTTCCATCCTGGAGAAAAGAAATACATTAATAAATATTTAAAAAAAAACAATGGTATCATACAAATAAATACAAGAATTAAACGTTATCAACAAAGCTATTGTTTCAATATTAAGTTTACGAACTTTCGTATCTGGATCAGTCAAATGAAACCCAGCCAACTTCCAATACGCCAATGACTAACGAATTTCGGGTTCATTTCCAGATGGGATACTAGTTTTTCATACAAACTTGATTAGTGGTTCGCATCACATTTTTCAATAGTATTTAATAAGTACAGTTTCATTTAGTTTGGTTGCTGAAAAGAGAGGTTAAACTCCAATAATCAACTTTACGCCCCACATGTAACTGATTGCAGACTGATTTTCTCGAATTGAAAGAGACCTCACTCTTGTCTATATAGTTTGCGCATGCGCCTTTAGCACGGAAGACCCAATTCGATTCCCAGTGGGAGTGCATGTGATTCGGGTTCCATGTTAAGCTGTCGACCAACGTTCCATATAGCCTCAGTGCAGAAACGGATGCCAAATTCCAAATTAACCAATCGAACTAAAAGAAACAGTTAATACTGTTTGATATACTTGGAACTTCACAAGCCTCCCAAACGTAATGCAGAAAAAGCAGCTGGATTGGTAATCGAAGCTGAAATTCGCCCTCATCATAATATGCATCTACACACGCAACAGTAGTACGTTACTAAGTGCTTTTGTTAGGTACCGATATTTATCTGTCGTATAGTTCTGATCTGTAACCGGAAGATATATATACTTTTTATTATGGAGGAGGTTGCAGGCTGGAGCAATATGCTATGTAAGTGGGCTGAGATACAATCGGAATATATATATATATATATATATATATATATATATATATATATATATATTTATATTTATTTATTTATTATAATAACACTCAACGGACAGATGTAGAGTAGGCTACGTAACTGAATAATTTTGGTTTTATAAATCATTTACTTACACTTTCTTTTTCATGGACAGTTTTACTCGACTGACTCAAATATATACATTCAAGAAACTATTCACGCAATAAGCATGATCACTTTGAGAAGTTACTTGGGAGTCCGATTCGGAAATCTGTTTTATATTTACTATCTTACAATACGTAGAAGTCAAGATTTAAACACAGAAAGCTTCGATACAACGATTCTTTTATTCATTCTTGTAATTTTAAAAGACAAAGTAATCTAATAAAAATGAGAAAGGTTAGAAAAAGTCAATATTCACCATAAAAACTCAGAAAACTTAAACTCAAGATGACTGATGATACATAGAAATACATTATTACAGAATTAGTGCAATGAAAATGAAAGAAAAGGGAGAAAAGTCGAGAAAATCCACGTGACAATATTCTTGACACATGCGCATACAGCAAATGATCCAACCAAGGATCTTTTGTACCAAAGATAAGCGATCTACTACAGAATGACAAATTATTGTCCCCCAGCTGGCCGTCTAAATCGGCCATACCGCACAATGGCAGCAATTGAAGTTGCAGAGTTTCAACTACTTTTACATCCTCCCTACTTTCCAGATCTCAATAACCTCCATTTCTTCCCAATGTTAAAACAACATATTCACGAGAATAAATTTGAAACTAATGTTACTATTACACACGTTGTGAAACAATGCCGTGATGACCAACTGCCATTGTTTTTTTCTGTTTTACAACGTGTAACAGCTCTAGAACGTAGATGGATGAAACGAACTTCTGTAATTGGTAACTTTGTGGGAAAATAAATTTTCTTCCGTATCAGGATATCAGGGACAATAATTGATGAACATTTCTCGTACGTGTGCTACGCGCACTGAAGACTAGTGGAAGTTACTGCCCGTGCGAGAGCGATTGGCAGTTCATTTTATAAACTATCGGCTTTCTTTCTTTCCCATGCGCTAGTGCAAAAGTACAATTTTGCCTGTTATACTGTTGAGTGCAAAACAAAGTATTACCTTAAATATTTGAAGCAAAAGTAGGCGAAGAAATGAGAAAAAAGAATTTCATATATCAAACTTCAACATCTTCATCAACAAATATATATCAAATACTGATATTGAACAGACGTGAAGAACAATCAATATATCTAGAAACATAAACACAGATCTCCAATGAGCTTTTGAATTACAGGGAGTTTCGAAATTCGATCAATAAACTCTAGGATACATTGCTCTTCAGTATCGTTTTATAAATTTGTTCAAAAATTCACGTTAAACGCAGAGGATTTATGCTGCAAGCTGTCAATATTGTCAAGACAGGTAAGAAAAGGTTTCAATAGGGATAGGGTAACGGGATTCTAAATGTCATATTTAACTAATTCCGTACATCCTACCCCTACTAAAACTATTTCTTACCTACATCTTAATGCTGTCAGCGAAAATTCTCAATATTCTACATGATTTTTTAAAGCAACATATAATACGAAACTGAAAAACAAGATGAAACTTTTGGAGCTTATTGATAAGATTGTTCTTTAAGCAGCCTACGTTAAAATCATAACTTAGTGATTTTTCTACATAGAGATGCAACGAATAGTTAGATCGAGACGTGGTTAAATGGAAAAAATGAAATGAAATCTTTAAGTTTCAATATCACGGTTATGCCGGCTAGGTCAAAGAAGACGGTGATGAGAAATGAATGAAATGGTGGAATGAAGAAAGGGGAAGAACTCTATGAAAACTCACGCACACGGTGTTTGTCCACCACAAAGTTCACTTGGTGCGAGCTGGGATCGAACCAAGGACCCCATGCACCAGAGGTGAACGCTCTACCACTGATCCACCGCGGCCCGCCAGTTACATGGAAAATACACACTGGGTACATAGTGTAACAGCTGGAAAGTCATTGAGAATAGCTCATTACACACAAAAAAACTCTGTCCTGTCAAGTGTGCCAGAAAAAACTTAGTTGTTTCGCATTTTTAAACAAATGTTTTTTGTTTGTGGTTTCCTACATGATTACAGACTCTAAAAATATTAACTTTAATTTTTGTTGTTTTCCTAAAAATAAATACTAAGAGTGCTTCCTTTACAAGTTACATTTCAAAAATTGAAAATTAAAAAAATAAATAAATAAAAATAAAAATAAAAAATTTGTACACCCTGTACCTTTTTTGGGACAAGTTTAAAAACTGTAAATTTTGACAGATAAATTCTCTAGTAGGTATTATACTGCTGTACAAACGTCATGTTTAAGATTTATCTACAAATCAAGTTACAGGACTTAAAAATCACAGAAAAAAGAGGAAATGTATTATGCTAAATTATAATATAATCGTACTATTTTAAACATACCCGTGTTACATGAAGCAGCTGACATTATGTACATGTTAAATAAACGTGAATAACTTGAAATTGTGGATAATTAGAAAATTTTCATTGTTCCTTCAAGTTCGAATCAAAGAAGTTCTACTGTGTCAGGTCTGTTCGTGTTTGTTTGTCTGGTCTGTCCAGTCACTATTTTATAAAAGTTTGGATGAATGATACAATTAATAAAATCACTTTTTGGTTCAAACAAGATTATTGCTATATTATTTACAACTTATTTTTTCACTCTTTGAATACTGCTGTGGTTCTGCTGTGATTTGTGTCATTACGAAGTTTTGATATTTCTTTGCTTAATTTGGTCGTTATATTGTATCTCCAGCCAGTAGATGTACGGTACTTAGTTTAGTTAGAACATTCTTAATGAGCATTTAAGTCTGATCTTTCTCATTTTTTGTAAAAGCAGTCCTTGACCCTGTGGGATGATAAAATGTTACATGCACACCTTAATGTTCGCCACTAATGTCATTTACCTCTGCCAGCCACTACTATCATATACACATGAGATAGAGTTTCTTGTGTAAAAGGTAATTTGTATAGCTTTTGCAGTGGAATGAATTCCATATTATGTCATTTGTGAAGCAATGAAGCACAAGGCTTCTCTGACACAGGGGCAAAACAATAAAAACTTCTTGTACCAGTAATTGTCACACAGTTTGCAAGTCAAGGAACTTACTGTTGTGATGCCGAATGATTTTTCATCTTTTACATAAGCGATGATGATCTAGCCAATGTTCTATACTATTATTAATAGGCAATTACTAACAACTGGCGATCCTATCAACCACATAATTATGAAATAAGAAAGAAACCACCTATAGAGCAAAAACCTGTTTAGTATACTCTTAGTAGTTACATATTTTACAAGATACTAGGCATTTACAAATAAATGAGACATTATTATTCTATTAACATTGATCACAGCATTTAAACTGTTACCATAACTGAAACAATGGACATTAACGTATCTGTTTTCAACAACAAACTCATTTTAAACTTAACAATCGATAATTAAATTATGGATCCAGTTCAACCCTGGCACTTGCTTATCTATCTTCCATCTTGCTGTCCTCTGTTAACAACATTACGTTTTTTTAAGGAACTTTTAACGTTCTGTAACTTGACTTATATATAAATCTAAAACATGATAATTGTACAGCAGTATAATACACATTAGAGAACTTACCTGTCAGGATTTCCAGTTTTTAAACTTCATCCCAACAAAGATACAGGGTGTTCATATTTTGATTTTTTTTTTTTTTTTTTTAATTTTCCGTTTTTGAAACATTGTAACTTGTAAAGGAAGAAACTCTCACGGCTTATTTTATTTTTCTCATATAGTACATTTAGGTAGCTACACCCCCAAGCAATTCGGCCTGAGAATACGTTTCTTTATCGGGTGATATCCCTTCGAACACTGCAAATTCATCAATTTCGACGTCAACTGTTTACGTGGATTTGGACTATTTTGCCTACAAACCTTATTGAATATGAACTAAATTTAAGAAGGCTGTTCTTTTCTGAATAAAGCAGTTTTTGTTTCATAAACGTAGGGTTCAACACTTCTGAATAATAGAAGTTAACGTAAACCTCTACAAACGCAAGAATCAGGACTTTTTTTTTTCAAACAAAAATAGCTGCCATCATAGTTGGGGAAGATAAAAAACTGTTTATGGACTCAGTAATCACGCAGGAATTCACAAATATAAAATCATTTGATTATAAAATGGTCAAACAACCCTCATTGGCTCACTTTATATGGATTGACCCATTAATATAAGTAACAATCTTACTAGACTCAACTGGCACAGGATAGGACACTTGAAGACTTTTATTTCTGAGGCGATACACAAAGTTAGTTTACAATTTCACGAATATGTTAATAGTAATAAATAGAACGTACGAAATTACTACCCCTCATGTTCCTTATAACATCCAAGTAATTTGAGGCATATATATATATATAAATATAAACCCGGTTATCCGTCATCAGTAGAACAAAGCTTTTATTCAATCATGTGCAGGGAAATAAGCCACAATTTTTCTTGCTTCACCTTCTTGTTAAAATCCGTAACCAAGTAAATATTAATAATGATGTGTACGATTCTTCAGTGTCGTAGACGAAATCACTCATTAAACTGAAGAAGGAAGGAACCTAATCACTATACTTAAAAAATGCACTACTAACTAAATATTTGTTACAGGTTCACAAGGAATTTTAGTTCCTTAAATAAACAGATTCTGCATAAAATTTAACTGAACTTTTAACTAATTACTACTTAATTAAAAACATCGACTTAGCCATGTTAATGTTTTCCTTAGATTCAATACTACCAACTCCAATCATGGACTTTTCATTGACGTGAAATTTCCTGAAATTTAGTGATCTAATGTATAACGAATATACACATAAATAAACTCATAAATGTCTTTTGAAAGAACTTAATGTTTATGGGTAAAATTTGTGATTAATGAATAAAAGCCTTGCTCTACTGATCAAGAATAACCGGATTGTTATTCAAAATTTAGAAGCTACTAATTATTTGACTGAAACTACTTTAATAATAAAGAAATACCTACCCTCACTAATAACGGGAGATCAATCCAGAAGTCATAGTTCGGAATCATTTCTCTTCCTTCAGCTCCCCGAATACACTTGAGAACAAGCATTCCACCAAATAAGTACAGCGAGAAAAACACGAAGAATATTATCACAAGAACAGAACCAGTGGATAAACCGTGTTTCTCATCGTTGCTCATCTTCTCTCGTGGGCAAGAGTACAATGAGCTCAGGGTCAGGTTCTGAAAATAACGAATGAAATATTTTATTCACAACAAAATTCGGTTTATAAGAATCTTAAAAAAGAAAAACAACACAGGATATAAGAACAATGCACTCGCTTTCGCAGCGCATTTTTAAAAATTAATTTTCAATGCACACAAACCTCAATATTTCAATCCGTTTGGTGACCTTGTTCGCGATGTGTTCTGCATGCGTCGCTGGAAACCTACCACATACCAGACTAAGTTAAATTTTCATTTCGTATAATATATACTTATGTATAATAAAACAAATAAAATCAACGTTCCTTGCGTTGTGATCAAGCTTGATATTTGACTTCTTGGGGACGTGTGCTTAGATAATGACACCAAAAGCTTATTAAAAGTATCAAAATTATCAGAGCTTGATATGTAAATAAGAAGATACGCAAGATACATTGATTTTATTTTTTTTTTATTATGCACATAAGAGGAAATTAGTGTGGAAATATTGTTTTACATATGATTTTACATACGAGGGGTATCGTAAAGTTTTAATTATCACCAGGAAGTGATTAAGACATGATGATGAAATTTTGTTAGTGTTACGTTTGGTTCTCACGTGCATGGTGTTAAGGAAATCAGCTCCTAGTGATAGTTATTTTATTAGGGTGTGTGCCAAAAGTGACCGAAGTCAAAGATGGATAAGAAGCAAGAACGGCGTGACCTTTCCCAACAGATGTTGCTGCTGTTAGAAGAGGATGAAGAGGGTTTTTCGGGCGTCTGGTAACCATGGATGAAACGTAGATATATCAGCATGATCCGGAGACCAAAACTATAAGCATCCAATGGAAGCATGCCGATTCTTCCCCCCCTCCCAAAAAGGCGAAGGTTTGAAAGCCAGGGAGGAAGGTCATGCTGTCCTTTTTTTGGGGTTCTCGTGGGGCACTCCTCACAGATTACCCTGCAAAAGGACAAACCGTCACTGGGAAGTACTACAGCAACGCTCTGAAACCGAAACACCACGGCATGCTCTCGAAAGACATTCTTCTACTAGCTGACAATGCACCAGCTCATTCAACTCAAGTTGCTGTTCACAAAGCAAGGGCATGTGGCTTTCAGGTATTGCAGCATCTGCCTTATTCTCCCGACCTCGCACCCAGTGACTTTTTCTTGTTTACCCAAATGAAGAATCCGTTGCGTAGTCGCCGTTTTGACAACACAGATGATGTCATTCATGAGGTGGAAGAGTAGTTTAAAGCACAATGAGCAGACTTCTACAATGACGGTATTCGTAAGGTGAAGAAACGCTGGGAAAAATGTGTAAATCTAAATGATGACTACCAAGAGAGGAATTAACAACTACAAATCACAACAAGCCTTGTACCCTAATATATATATACACATATATATATACACATATATATATTTACTGTGATAGTTAAAACTTTACGATACCACTTCGTATGCTACATATCAGAACATTGCAATCAAGGATTCACAAGTGAACATACGAAAATCGTTACTTATTAACTCTTTTCTCTTCAACTTATTAATGAACAGATATGATTCACACTAGGTGATTTTAAATAGTGATGTCATTAAGTGTTTTTTCGTAATACTTTGGGATTTGACTTTTCTTTACAGGACAGTACAATAAGTCCACCAATTGATGCAGAATTACTAGGTTTCAAGCGAAGCAGATAGAACTGATCACGAACAAGATCACCGAGGTTACCGAAATATTGAGATTACTTAGCGCATACGGGGGAGGGGGGAAGCGGGAGTCTATTTTTCTTAAGCAGGGTGTCCGGAAAGTCGCCACAGTTTCGAAGTTTGGGTTGCGCTACTTTCCGGGCACTTTGTATAATATGTATTCTAGTTTATATTAGTAGAAACACAGTAACACATTAAAAAGTAATTCCAAACTGGATTAAATTCAATTTCATAATCATGCTTGAGTTTCTCACCACACAAATGGCTACTCTACTCTCTCATTCGTTTCTCATAGTTATCAGTGCAGCCTCTACGTAGTAAGACTTGCACGACCTCATTTTAAGGAAACGTATTTCAATCAGTTGTGAATTAGTTTACAGATCACGCGATATTCGTTTTTGTCTATGTTTACTTACTCTTTACAATAAACACTCAATGTCAGCATTACGAATGTTGCTATTCCGCTTTCGGTTTAAATAATTAATTATTATTCTCATTATCGATGTTTTAATTTTGTTATATGAAGGTAACCAAGAAAGTTCTGTCGCTTTTTGTGGAAGTCTATGTTCAATTGGCCCTCACAGCTCAGTTGAATGCAAATGGAGATAAGGCGAAGGTCAGTTGTTGGTGTGGGTATATCCAACATACTACCTGCTTGTGGCAGTTCAGTTACACCGTGAACTTGCGTAAGGACAGAGTGAACATGGACCTCCACAGAGCGCCATAAAGGCATGTATGATATACGAGTTCAAACTGGGGTCAAACGCCGCTGATGCGGGTAGGAAGATATGCAAGGCCTTTCGTGTGAGCGTGTCGTGACTACGCGGACAGTGTAGCAGTGGTTTAACAAGTTTAGGGACGGTGACGAAATAGTCGAAGACGCACGGTGACGAAATAGTCGAAGACGCACCACGTGCCGGAAGACTAACACACGTACAAAATGAAGATTTTCAGGCAGCAATTGAGGCGAACAGTGGCCAGACATGTGAGGAACTGGGACTACAATTCAGTGTGAGTGGAGAAACCATTCAGCAGCACCACCATCAACTTGGGAAGCACTACAATTTGGGTTGATGGGTCCCGCATGATTTTACTCCGGGTCAGAAGACAACGCGAGCAGACACCTGTATTTCTTTGCTGTCTCGTCTCAGGAAGGAGCCATTTCTGGACACGGTTTTGACATGTGATGAGAAGTGGGCCCTGTACGAAGCTCCACGGCACCGTCTTCATTGGTTAGCATCTCATGAATCGGTTCCAAACAGCCGAAACCAGCACTGTACCAGAGGAAGGTCCTCCTGTGTATTTGGTGGACTGCTCGGGGTATCGTGCATCGGGAACTGCTACCAACTAGTCAGAGCATCAATGCAACTGTGTACTGTCAGCAGTTGAGCAGTATTCAAGAAAAATTCAAAACTCTGGAACCAGCATTTTTGAACTGCAAAGGGGTCCTCCTTTACAGGTCAATGCTAAGCCCCACGTGGCTCGGATGACCCGGGACACCATTCTACGCTTTGGATGAGAAACACTATTGCATCTGCCATACTCCCCGAACATTGCACCGTTCTATTATCACCTGTTTCATTCCTTGGACAATTACGTTAGAGGACGCCAATTCAAATCCGTAGTAGAGGTGCAAAATGCACTTGATACCTTCTTGGTGCGCTTCATGACCCACTAAGTTGTACCGCGATGGAATCCATGGCCTTCCAGAACGTTGGCAGAATGCCGTTGATGCTGATGGGGACTATTTTTGATCTTCCAGGTACGTCTTAGGTGATATATCGATGTTCGAAAGTGGTGGGTGAAAAAGAGACAGAACTTTCTTGGTTATCTTATACCTGTATTTAAATTCCATTCATTAAAACCAAATTGCTATTATTCTACGCTGAGCGTTTCTTTTCTACTAAATTCAAATGTTCATAGTAACGTAACTCTCAGTTAGGCAAATTAGACTAATTAGAAAAAATAACAGTAATACTATAATTTCTTCTTAGGAGTAGGCTTACTTAACTCTCACAGAAATACTAAATCTCTTTTGATTCTGAGATATTCGATTAATCAAATTTTTATATACTCACTTGGATTCTATTTGTGGGATTTATTTCACACTTAAATGATAAAATCAGTATAATCGTAGTTCCTCAACAAAATTAAAGGAAGAAATTATATTATAGCTTTGTAGCTTCTAAAGTGTGTGAATTACAATCTAATTAATCTCATGTTTATCCTTATTATAAAAGAGAAATTTATCAATCTCTGAATAACGTTAATTCCTAATAGTTAATTCTCTTCGCTTCGCTACATGTGCTCTCTGCCTGTGGTGGTCAATAGATGGCACTAGTGTACAGGCAATTAGTAGATTTAGAAAATATTGTGAATTTGGAACTTATAAAAACTTCATTGTTTTAAATTAATTGTTTCAGAATACGACCAGACGTAACCATACTCACATTTAAACATCAATATTTGTGCAATCGTAAATTACTTAGTAGACAAATAAAAAATAATAAAAAAAGTTAAATGTAAACCACTACAGCTCTAAATTAGAAACAATTTTAACCTATAGTGTACAGTGAACCGAAGGCCTAAGGGAACATTAGTCTCCCTAAAGCTCTGGAGTATCGTAAGAAATTGGACTGCAGAGATTAAGTTTGTATATTTAATGAGGAACAATGGAAGGAAAATTGCCCCCACAGTTCTCATTTTGTCCTGGCAGTGAATTAATAAAATAACAATCACTGGCCTGGAAAGATGAACACCGAGACAAGATAAGGAAGAATTGGTGAAAGTTTTAACTAATAAAAATAATATACTTTACTACTATTTGACCACTACTGAAACACACACTGTCTATCTAGTTGTCCGTATGTTGCTGGACGCAACCACTGCACACGGCGAAATAGGTGTACATCATGCACAACATAGATTGCATTAGAAGAAGGATCTCCTTCATATTCTGCTATCTCATTTAGAACTATAACTAAAGAAATCTTTATTCTTTTACGTATCATGTCGTCAGCAGGAGGGATAGATGCCAGTTCATAAGAATAACAAATTGGGAGTAGGTGCATTATATTACAAAGGTCTTTTGGCATCGACAACCTATAAAATTCAGTACAAGTCTATCAAGAAAGAAAATAGAAACCATGCAAATCCCATAATAAAATCATCAAGATAAAATGAGTAACACAATGGGATGTTAATCTTCTTTTGCCGGAGATCCACGGCAAGGGTAAAGAAAAGCCCAAGTTAGTATAAAAGATACAAGAAGTCGAATATTTGTCGGGATTGTCAATTTAACTGGAAACGAAAAATGCGTTTAGTGAGAATAGACATGTGACAAACATATAGGAAGAAGCAAGAGATGAGTCAAGCAAGGTGCTATTTCGTAACTTCAGTAGTTAACAACTCACCTAAGCTCTTTGTAGCACACATTGTGCGTTGGAATACCTAGCTTGGGTTCACTGATACATCATCACGTACTCTCATAGTTTTTGCTACACAGACCAAGGATTTCACATTCTTTTTTCCTTTTATCTTGATATTGCTGAACGCTCGTCGCAATATTTTATTCAGAAAAGACTCCGACATCAAAATCACAATCACAGTTTATATCATTGTCACCAGTCACTCCATCATAAATGGAAGCAAGCATCGAGCTATATCTTTGAAAAGGATTAGGCGGATGTAGCCCCTTTACGAAAGAATTAATATCAGCGTTACCTCAACTATGTCTGAAATATCTTGGGTCAACATGCTGCTCCGAAGCTGACCTACTACTCCAGTGAAAGTCTCTAATGGCTCTACTGCTTTTGTTGCGGGTATCATGAGAATGCATCTTGCAATCGTTGAAATGTGATGCCTCTTCCATGAGTAAGTTCTCTAACACACTTCAATGAGCGCATAAGCACCTGCTTAAGAGCCATATCCGGCCATGGACCTGTTCACAATTTGTAGCTGCTTCTAATAGGAAATATCCTTTCTCCGAATTCCTGAATTCTTCGTGATCCATGCTTTCTCGAACATTTATCATTTGCTGAAGATGTATGTGAGCAGACTTAGCACAACTGAAATGCTCTGTGCTGTGGACATAAGGAAGACAGAAATGTTCGTGAATGGTTATTAGTTGCCGTTTTTAGGGAAAGCTTTGAAGTAGATCGTCTCTTTTTCACAGAACAGCGGTGCTCGTAAATCAACCGAAATACAGATGATGTTAATAAAAAAAAATCCATCAAGTTTGTGTCTGGTGTCGTTATAGCAGTCATAATTTGGTTAAAAATACAATATCTTATTGCAGCCGAACACTTTCCACAACTTTGTCCCTTACTCATAAATGTATATCTTCTTTACACTACAACAATAACTTACTTCGCACGAAAAACACAACACAAGCACAACGTATACTATTAACCGCCAATTCTTGACCTCCCAGGATCAGTGTTATTAATCAAAAGTAAGAACATAGTAGCATAACGCGAGGGAATATAAAGTATTTGCGACAGAAATTAATAGTTTATCGTTAGTTATGTTTACACAAAAATGAAATTTTTTTGATACTAACATTTATGTGAGGACCATGCTTGTGAAAGATGTTGAACTAGTCATTTCTGTTTTGTTATATTTCCTTGTTACTGCTCCTAGGGCCTGTACAGAAAACTTCAGTAGTTCAAAATAGATCGAGTTAGTAATACTGAGATATACCAGTGTCTATCTAAGCCAAATCATGGGTTGGACAGGATAAAGACAGGTAGAAAAGGTGTGTTCGTAAAAAGATATTCTAATTCTGGTAAAGATCTTTGATGTTCGCAGCAAATTTTGGGCACCCGAAGAACCTGGCGTAGGACACGAAGAAAGAGAAAACACGCATCTGAGCGATCGCATGGGCAGGGTTGTAACAATTTCGATAAGTACAAGAGAACAAATTATATGCATAACAAAATATCTACTTTTTTCTGTGAACAGGGGATGTCGGACATCTATAAGTTTCCTAACGCTAAGGCACTGTTGTGAAGTGACATATGACTTTCTTTCAATATTTAGAGGCGTAGGCGAGATCCTGTGTTCAGAAAATACTTGTATTTTCCAAATCATTATTAATGAACTGACTTTTGGAACAACAAATTGTATTATAATCAATATATATTTAGTAAAGTTACTAGCGGTTGCTTTAGGCTGAATGCTGACAAATTTTGAAGCACTAAAATTGTTCCAACCACGTTTCTTATCGATCGAGAATATTGTGTAAAAAACAAGGATTTTATTTTTAATTTTTCATATGTTAACGAAATGGTTACAGTAATACTGCCTTGATACTCCGTTTTTTAATTTTTTTTAAGCTGATGTAATGAAGGTAATGGGAGGAAAGAGAACCCCGAGAAAACCCACGTATCAGAGGTTTGCACTCTACCACTGAACCCCCGCGGCAGCGGCCCTTATTTGTTTTCTTAACACACATATACTATATTTTCCTTTATACATATATTGTTGTTAAATTGCTTTATCATATAAAGGGTGCGGCAGAAATAGTTAGACGATGTAAAATGAACATAGAAAACGTAACCCGATAGAGAACGTGCTCATTGTTGTTTTGTTTTGTAAAGTGGTTCAAAGCATTGTGTATGCATGTAGGTTTGTTCGACTGTTCGGTGCGCATGCGCAGTATTGGAAGAATTATGTAAGCCTTCCGTCAGTAGCCATGGAGCGTTGGTTGGACGAACATCGCGCTTTTGCAGTGGAGTGTTTCTTCAAGAACAAAGACTCTTCAACAATTACGCACCGTAAGTTTCGGAGTCATTTTAACATTAGCAGAAATGGACAAGTACCGACACGACAAACTATTCTTAATTGGGTGAAAAAGTTCCGAGCTTCGGCTTCTGCAAGATCAAAGAAATCCCCAGGTCGTCGACGTTCAGTGAGAATACCAGGCAACATAGAGAGGGTTCGAGAAGCATTAATTAGAAGTCCAAGGCGTTCAGCTCGTCGGCATGCTGTGTCACTAGTGCTGTGAGGCGAAGTGCAGAGATCTGTTTGAATAACCATGGTGCACACCTCACTGACAATTATCAAGACGTAGTTACCATATGTAATGCTTTTGTATGTACTCCCATGCGCAAAAAAAATTGCGCGTATACTGTAACTCACGATTTTCCGCATTTATTACTTTTTCCTTACGTTTATGGGTAAAATTGAGTTATTAGTATGTGGAGATAATAGAGAGCAATCCATCTAAGGAGATATTTCCAAAAAATATAATAAAATAATAAAAATATAAACAAAAAACAAAATTATGCTCGGTTTTGTGTATACTGGCAACGATGATTTCTAGGGATTTTTTCAGTAGCACAGCACGATTGCGGAAGGAATTCAGTAGGGGAGTCGAGGAGATGGATCAAGGAACTGGATAGTGGACTAAAATGTTGCATTTATTGGTTAAAACCTAGTGTGTAGATTGCCTGCCAAATATAAATTAGCTTCTGTAACTAAGATGTCGTACGAAAACATAGAATTAAACAGAAAAACTCTTATGTTAAGGTTCGGAGCGATACGCACCATGGTTATGAAGATTATTTCTTAAGAAAAAAGAACAAACACAACGTAGCCTCTGTGGTTAGGTGGATAGAGTGGCGGACTCGTAGTTATTTTATTACTTTGACACCACATCGAATCCCATCCTATCCCATCCCAGTTTTTTAAAACAAAACATTATTGGAAGTGTATAACTTTGATGTTAATAAGAACCGAAACAGTATAATAAGGAAATAACTTATTGATAGTATCCTTTAATCGGCGTATTTATTCAGTATTAGAATACGTGTACTATTGGAAACAGTTATTGTTTTCAGTTTATGGTCTTGTATGTTACCTGCCCGTTCTTGAACAGCAGACAACTCACTTCGGATTTGAGTGTCAACAGGAAAAATAACATACGCGACCTTGACAGTCTTCCCAAGTTTACCCCTTGTTATATCGACATGACGTTACATCGAATGATGCTTGTTGTCGTGAAAAAAAGGAAGAAAGGAAAAAGCTGATGTCAAATTATCGTTTGTGTGTGTGTGTGTGCTTGTGTTTTTTTTTCTTTTTAGAGTATTGACTTTCTCCCTCTCTCTCTTTTTTTCATATCCACAATTGCAAGAAATTATGACCGACCTTTGTGGGTTTATTGGGAATAAGACGATTTATTTTGGATTGCTAACAGACGACATTTTTTTAACCATTTGCTTTAAACTTTGGCTTTGTGGCTCTTAGCACCCACGAAAGGTCATTATAAACTATATAAGCAGTTTCCGTTTTCACCGGCCGCTGAAAAGATATTGGGGAAGAGAAAAGTGCTTGCCGTAAAGATAATGAATAAAAAACAAAACAAATTAAAACAAATAATTTATAAATCTTTATAATACACTGTAAAGTTACGAGCGATTACGGCTAAGAATTTAACCTGAGATTAAAATTACGAGTATTATGTATTATGATTAAACAAATAATATACAATAAGTAAACTACAAGCAAATTATATATTTAACAACCTGAGTGCTTAAAAAACAATTACTTAATTTTTAATTTTTATTTTTTTTTAATTATTTACTTTGATTAGATGGCCTTTTTGATTTATAGGAATGATTTTTTTTTTAAAAAATTATAATTTGCGCTAGCGGCAACGAATGAGAGTAGGGGATAATTTATATAACACTTGCGTTTTATTATGCACTGCACAAGGAGGGTGGGGATTAAGTCAGCCGCAGTTTTTTTCTTTTGGGCTTTTTTTTTTTTTTTTTTTTTTACAGAAATTTGGTTTTCTGTAAAAGTCAAAAACTAATTTGAGTGTTATGCTTATATTTACTAAATTCTAACGACGACAAAAACACGATTTCAAAATGCAATCATAAGTCTGTGTAAGGAATGTTTTCGTTGAGTGAAGCTAAATTATACAGATCTATGTATGCGGAACACAGCAATATTTCCAAAAGACAGCATGAATATGAACGATAATCATACCATATTTCTACATTATATAGTAGCGTGAAAAACTGATATTAAAATGATATAACAAACAGGCATAAGCTTTTTTTTCTAGCACGGCAACACATTAAACTTAACTCATTAAATTTTGGGAATTACAAATTATCACCTTACGTGTCGTTGTATACCTATTCGTTTTCACGTTCGAACGACGAAAGAAGATATGGTAGTAATAATGATAAAAATCGAATTCGAGATTTCAATGAATTCAAGTTTCACGCCCCCACATATCGAAAAAGTAATTTTGATGTCTGTCCATCTGTTCGTCTGTCGGTTCGTCACGCTTTTTCATGTATTCAAATAGAGGCCATACTGTTCGACGTATCTGGACCGAATTCTAGACATGAAGTTTTTATAACACTTTAAAAAAACTAACTAACTCTATGGCCTATGGAACCCGGAGGTTCAATGCCGCGTTCACAAAAGCTCTCCACTGACTTCTATTCTTAGCTAACTGCATCCAGTTTCTACTTTGTATTCCAATCTCTGCGAGATCCACCTTAATATTGTCCTCCCATCTGCGCCTAGGTCTTCCTAATGGTCGTTTTCCGATTGGTCTTTCAGTCAAGACTTTGAAAGCATTTCTACTTTCTTCCATTCTAGCTACATGACCCGCCCATCTAAGCCTCCTAGACTTGACGACCCTAACAATGTTGGGTAGACCATATAAATTGTGTAGTTCCTCGTTATGAAGTTTCCGCCATTCCCCATTCCCGTTCCTCTTGGGTCCGAATATTCGTCTCAGGATCTTGTTCTCAAATACTTTCAGTCTATGTTCTTCCCTCAGAGTAAGTGACCATGCTTCGCAGCCATACAGAACAACAGGCATAATTATCGTTTTGTATATTTTAAGCTTCAAATTCCTCGACAGAATTCGCGACAACAAGAGATTTTGAACCGAATAGTAACACGAATTCCCTGCTTTGAGTCGACATTTAATTTCTTCGTGAATATGATTTTCCTCCCTTAATATTGATCCTAGATATTTGAAACTATCCGCTTTACCAAAAGTATTATTTAATATTTTAACGCATTCATAATTTGCTGTATTCCGGTCCCGGCGCACTTCCATGTATTTAGTTTTCTCTGCATTTACTTCTAAACCCATGTCCCTGCAAGAGTTTAATAAGATCTCTGCATTTCTTTCTATTGTTCTCCTATCATCCCCTATTAAATTTACATCATCAGCATATGCCATAACCTGGTCAATACCGTTCAACTGTAGGCCCTGGTCGCTATCTTTGATTTTCCTTATAGCGTATTCCAGAACGAAGTTAAATAATAATGGCGACAACGCATCTCCTTGTTTCAGGCCATTTTCGACGTGAAAGCTCGTGGACAAAAATTTTCCTACCCGGACTTTACTTTGGGATTCATTTAAACATATCTTAATTAATCTAATTAGCTTTCTCGGTATTCCAAGTTCTGTAAGAACGTTGTATAATGTTTCTCTCCTAACCGAGTCGTACGCCTTTCTAAAATCAATAAATAATTGATGTACCGGGGTATTGTATTCCCACTTTTTTCTGAGTATTTGGCGAATGGTAAATATTTGGTCGATAGTTGATCGATTTCGTCTAAATCCGCACTGATAATCTCCAATAATTTCATCTGCGTATGGGGTCAGTTTTGCTAACAGAATATTTGAAATGATTTTATAGGATGTTGACAGAAGAGAAATGCCTCGATAATTATTACAGTGAGTTTTGTCGCATTTCTTGTAAATTGGAACAATGATTGATTCTTTCCACTCTTGTGGCAATTCTTCCTTGTTCCATATAAGGAGAATGAGTTTGTGTATCTTGTTCCACAATTTTTCGCCTCCAGCTAAAATTAACTCAGCCGGAATTTCATCTACACCCGGAGATTTGTGTTTATAACACTTTATCGTTTCGAATTCTATATCCTCCGACACCTAAAAATAAGGGTAGTTTACTGAAGGATGAAAATTTAAAATCATTAAATTGTCTCAAAAACGGCTGTAAAGATTTTGCTTGTATTTTTACAAATATAGTATGAATCATTGCTCTGAAAAAATACGCAAGGTGTAATTTACTGAATGGGATGCATTTTTTTGAACAATTTTCTCAATCACATTTTATAAATAAATGTATCATTAATAACCTGACAATATGACACAACTCGTTCGTCCTGTAAACATTCAGAAGAGGTAAATTAGCCTACTCTTCGACGATTTTCCCATTAACGCCTGACCCAATTTTGTTCATATTTCATAAATAAATGTTACATAAATAACCTAACGATATGGTACAATTCCATCATGCTAAAAAGCTAGAAGTGGTATATTACTTTTCGGAGCAAGTTTTACCCTACGATTTTGTCGAGAACGACTCAGGCAATTTTGTTCGTATTTCATAAATAGCATAACTCGTTTGCCCTGAAAAGATATACAAGGGATATTTTATTCTTGGGGATGACTTTTTTAACGATTTTCTCAGAAAGTACTCAGAGGTTTTTGCTCATAGTTCACATACAATTATCTCCTTAATAATTCTAATGTATGGCATAAGTTATTTCTAACAGAAATATGACGAATGGGTACTTTACTTTTGGACGTAAGTTGCTTCGAACAAAGTTTTCTAAAACACATTATTTTATTCGCATTTCCCAAATAAATGTTTCAGTAATAGCTGTAGCCTAACACGAGTCAGTTTAGGAAATTCGAGCGAGAAAATTCAGTGCGTTTCATCCGTACCCATTCTTAAATATATTTTTAAATGTTACACTCAATCACAATTTTCCTAACAAAATCGAAACTTCTTTTTAAATGTGCCTTGTTGTGGCCAAATGGTTCAAGTGCATTGGTTCTGGATTTGATTCCCGGTGAGAGCTAGTGTATTTTTATCCAACGTTAAGGAATAGGTGCAAAGAGAAAAGTGTTTAAACAAGTCTAACCAAGCTAATGAATAATACAAAGAAATAATACAATATTACGAAATTCTAGAAGAAACGTTGTTAATATTAGATATTTGCGTGTAAAATGTCCAACCCATGACTGTCAACTCCAAAGGTAAGAAAGTGAAACATTTAATACCTGGTTAATCAGTGGTCTCTAGTTAAAGCTATCCTACTAGGAAGTGATCGAGAAACCAAAAAATATTGTAATCGCTGGGAGACATGTTAGGAGAATGCATTGGGTGAGAGAGTTTAATACTGGAACTCATGAATAGTCTCTGCACCTTCGTTGGGTATTGAAGTGCGTACGTCTATATAGGTTTGCATTGAAATGAGCATTAATACACAACACCTGTTGAACATTACGGGGGGCTTGCGGACAGGTTTGCAGCACATTTTACGAGGTTCGATATTGTAACGATCCTAGCAAACTCCTCAGCCTTTCCGCACTGTACTCTATAAGTTAAATTCGTGCTTAATTAAAACTATGTGTTTAAATTTAACACTGTTAACCGTTAATACCTGTGCACTACGGGCAACAATCCGCCAGTAATTCTTTATTTTTGCCCTTTGTTTTAGCGCCA
Organism: Thermobia domestica; assembly: GCF_964235325.1. NCBI lineage: Eukaryota > Metazoa > Arthropoda > Insecta > Zygentoma > Lepismatidae > Thermobia > Thermobia domestica. Next base: position 133,943,787 of record NC_137466.1, on the reverse strand, counting down.
TAAATGTCTTTGTTCATAAATTTCTTTGTCTATGGTTTTGCATATACGTAGCGTGGACATTAAATTTTGACTTCTACGCCATATGCATCTAATTACAAACACACCTATAGAACGAACACAACAAACTTGGAATATATATTTTATGTATGGAAAATCATACACGAGGCGCTGCACGGGAGAGCAGTGTGCATACATATGGCAGTCAACTTCCTAAGAAATTTATAGTAATAATAATAATAATAATAAAAACTGAAAACGAAACAGTTATTTACATAATGTATTTATTTAAGCATGGAAGTGCAATAGACTTGAGTTATTTCTCTCTCTCTCTCTTTAATGGCAACAACCTTTAGGGTGCCAAGACGTAGAAAAGGACTTGTGGCACTCATGACTATAGAGTGGTGTGTGTTTGGCACATCGGGTTCCTTCGTTGTTAGCCCCAGCTTTCTAGACCGGATGCAATTATTCCCCGTAGAAAATACAAGAAAATATACCTTTCTATTACTATTAAAGTAAATAATTACACTCATTCCCTCAACGTGATACTTGTTTGTTTAACTGTATACAGACAGCTGATCCATGGGAGAATCGTTGATAATAATAAATAAAATAAACTCGACAAATATTCTTGTAATTTGCTGGGCACGCCAGTGTGCCTGTTATCCGGTTGTGGCACACGGGAATATAGCTTATGGCTTTCTAATTTTTCCCCAACTATTTTAACTGCTTCAATTGAAATTAATCTATAATAATAAGAGTGAATTTAGTCTTCTTACCCTTCGATTTAGAAATAAGGTCCGCTAGAATTGTATATTTAAAAAATAATAATACTCAGAATTTTATAGAGTAGTTTGTTTTATTCGAAATGACATACTTCCTGCAACTGTTTGGGTTGGAATTATTTGAGATCAAATCTTTAAGTTTTACGACCCACGGTTATACCGACTAGACTAAAGGACACGGTGATGATGAGAAATGAATGAAATGGTGGAATGAAGAAAGTGAGAGAAAACGGGAGAACCCCGAGAAAACCCATGCACATGGTGTTTGTCCACCACAAAATTCACTTGGTGCGAGCTGGGGTCGAACCAAGGATCCCATGCACCAAAGGTGAACGCTTTATCACTGAGCCACCGCGGCCCCTCTGAAATTATTTATAGGAGAGAGTGACTACTTTATGAAAACTTGATATCGAACACATTTGTTTAAAAATACCAGCTTTTTGCGAAATATTGCTTAATATTCAGGAAAACCTAAGTCAATAAAATAATAATAATAATAATAATAATAATAATAATAATAATAATAATAATAATAATAATAATAATAATAATCTTATATTAAAAACTCTCTGGACCTAGTGCATTGGCACAATTCCACGAATTAAAAAGAGTTTGTTTACTTCTCATGGAAGTGTAGAAGGACTTAATCCCTGTTGCTTTCAATATACGAAGAAAGTGTCCAACTGTCAAATGATATGCTACATAAAATGCCCTATGCAACATAATGTAATATAGAGTCATCATTTCAGGTTGTCTAAAGAACACTTTCGTTTTAGCAAGAAAGGAAGAAAATAGAAAATACTCAGTTTTAACCTACTAGAAAGTTTGCAGATTTAAGAGAAAATGTACAGAGTTGTTGGATATTAAATGTAGTTCGGATTAATGGAGTAAGACACCGTAGTTCATTGTACGAAATATACTGGGAGTGACCAAGCCATTGCCTATGGAAATATCGAAAGAGATACGTTAATGGTGTTAGTTGCAAACTGTTGTAGAAATGAAAAATTTAAGGAAATCTCTAAAACTCTGAAATCACAGATCCAAATTGACTAACTGCTAAGTAAAACTGCTAAATCTAACTAAAGCAAAAAAAAAAAAAAAAAAAAAAAAAAAAAAAGTCTTAATGACCTGTGTTACAGTTTCAGACACATCATTTTCATATCAAAACTACGATAGAAGTAAATTATGAATACGGGTGAATTTGCAGTTTTGGAATACCAACAAATGATTTTGCTAGATGTAAATTTTGGGAAAACTTTTTTTATAAGGTTTAAGATTTATTTATTGGTTTGTTTGTTTATTAGCTTCTCCATGCCGTAAACGTCGCCAACACCTAGTGGCCCACTTGCTGGTAAATGGCGATCGTCAATATAGCGACACGTCGAAGGATTGCCGCTAGTGTGCCACTAGTGGCAGGGATTCGTCGAGTCGAAGCAGATATCTAGAATCGGGGATATTGAAGTTACCACCACGTACAGCGAGGACTTCATTTTGATCCCCGCTCCTTTGATTTGTCACGGAGAATCGCAAAGGGACCAACACGAACTATCGCCAGTCATGTGCATGCGGTTATTATTATATATTACTTTTCCCTGACGAATTGTTATTGTTATTATAAGGACAATGCTTGAGCTCCGGGGGTCAAGAGTAACTCCTGCCTTTACATCATGAAGTGAAAAATCTTGAGATGGGTGCGTATAATTGTATGAATTTAGTTGGCAACTGTCGCCGATCACTAGCAAGTGAATATGGGAGAACTATGAAAAAAGTAAATAGACGCTTGCCATTTTGTTATAAAATTACATGACGAGTGCATTTGATCTGATTCCAAACAGTTATCGTCAAATATACACGGTTAATGGAGCACTCTGATTAGAAATATTAAAAATACTTCAACGATTTATCACTCTACAAGCTGTCTTCATAATCGCCTCCGTGGAGAATCCGGAAGAACACGCAACTAATAACCCTAAGGTTGGTGGTTCACGCCCAGCTCAGGGCACTTAATTTTTACTTTTTTTAAAAATGTTTGTAGACTCACCTTAATGCAAAGGCGATTCAACGTATTTTAGGGGAACAATTTTGTGGTTCGTTGGCGTTCCGTCCCTTCTCTGCCGGTGGTGGTATAATTTTCAAAGCGGAAGTGGACCAATTTTTGGGGACATGTCGCTAGTTGCCTATCGGTAGTCCACCGACGCTTACGGCATGGGGTTGTCCCCTCACAAGTGAGGCAGATTGTAATCGACCAAGAGTGTTTGGGAAAAATGGGAAACATCTTCCGACTTTGACTTCTGAATAATCCGTTTAGGATCAAGTCGAATCAAGGCTGCGTCACGGGAAGGTAGAACAAGTGAGGCAATCTTTCCAAGCACTAAGCTGAAGAGCCTCTGTCTCATTCAAGACTTAGACTCTTCAGGAAAAGTAACAAGTTTATTACTTGTAATTTATTCTTTGAGTCAAAGTATTTTGCAATAAACCATCGTTTTGTAAGATATTTTTACGATTGTATACTATTAATTTCGAAAATTGTACACATAATATAATTTTCCATCATGGATTTGAAAAGATCAAAGTTCGAACAAAGAAAGATCTTCGATCCACATGTCTCTTTCATTATTTACCCTTAATTTATTTTAGTCCTAGGCAAAGCGAATCGACGGGATGGCTCTAAGTGAAAACATTCATTTAGATGGTTAAGTAATCTGGAAATTCCTGCTGTTATTTCACGAAACACAACAAATCTTGAGAAACAAAAACAATTTTGCTTACCAGGGGAAGGGAGTAAATCATCTGCTTACGTTTGCTTAACTAGGAAGAAGGCAAGGGCGCCGATCCTAGGGGGCCGGGCCCCCCAAAGCTCATGTAGGCCCCCTTTGTATTTATGAATATACAATATTTGGCATAATTTGAATGCAATTTGCCTTAAAATCCTAATATATATCGTCTGCATTTGAATGCCCTCCCAAAAAAAATTTACAGAGAAATCGGCGCCCTTGGAAGAAGGTCTAGTGAAAGGAATAAAAATGTGATAACGTAATGCTTGAACAACTCTATCTAATGGAGAAAAGTAAATTAGTATTCAACACTTCTTTCAATTTTAAGCATTTCAAAGATTCTCGTAATTTAGTAGCGTCCCGGATTTGCATTTTTGAAGTACGGGTACTCTATCTATACCTTAACGTTTCAGACCACGCACTTAAGCCGCTTTGCCACAAGAGGCACATAGGAGTTTTTCTTTCGATTTCCTTAGGAATATTGAGAATGGTATGACTTTTAAAACTATGTTTAAAAAAAGAATACATATCGACACAATACAATTCTAGTTCATGTATATGCTAGCTTTGGAAATACAGTAGAATTTCGCTTATCCGACATAAACAGGCAGGCAGAACGCTGGATAATATGGATGTGTTAAGAAAAGACCTATTAAAAGTAAAACTTATGATATAATTTTACATATTACACATCTAATAATAATGTTTTATAACAAATAACTGCACTGCACTGCATCAGGGACGTATCCAGCGTGAGGGCCTGAGGGCTGTCCCCCTCCGAAACTCAAGCACTTTTTAATAAACATGCTTTTACCCTTTTGAGATTCTTTTATATCAGTTTACTAATAGTCAGTGTCCAAACTTTGGGCAATGTGCTGTTGTCTTGTTATAATTCTAAGAACATACCATAATGCCATTATACCATTTGGAATTAAAGAACGGGAATTAAATAGGATTAACATTTTGTTTCCGCTCTGTTTTTAACTTTAATATATTAGAACGATACACTCAATGTCTTCTTGTTATTTTTGTTATATGATATACGTAGCAGACAGTTTTCTTTAGTTACATTTCTCTCGAAAATATGTTTCATTTTGTTTGTGCTATAATGCAGTTTCCAAAGTAAACCGGTTTATAAATGAAAAGTAGGAAAAAGTTTAAGAGAAATACAGAACCGTTGCATTATTATTATTATTATTATTATTATTATTATTATTATTATTATTATTATTGATATTGATATTTTTAAAACATTAGAATTACGTGCTTACGAGGATTCGTGTTGGGCCCCCTCCGAATAGAAAACCTGGATACGTGTCTGCACTGAATGATAGATGTATGAGTCAACGTGTAGACGGGCGCGCTAGGCGATATACTCCAGAGCATGAAAAATAGATTAAGACCACAACTTGCAGTTCTTCTTGCCGATTGGTGCTTTCTGCAATGATATCTCGGATCATACGGTGTGTGTAACAAAGGATGGTCGGATAAGCGAGACCATGGTGTATTGGTGTTTCACGCACCTAAACATGTAAAATGTTTGTATAAACGATTATCTTTCACTCCCTAGCTAAATTTGTGGGTATGATCACACACCTTGCCTCATAAAGTATAGTCTTATAAAGAAACAAATATTTTTTTAGCTAAAAGCTAAAGGGAAGTCAACTTCAGTATCGTATTTTTTTTTTTTTTTTTTTTAATAATGGCAAACTAGTCCATTTCATCACGATAAATCACGTTTGATACTAAGATGTCTTTTTCTGTCCGTATATATCCTTTACATTTTGTTGGAGACAAAATTGTTATTTTCCCAAGAAAACAGGGTGAGAAAAGCTATACAACAACATGAACTGAAAACAATACCTATTACCAATAATACTGTAATCCTGGATATCAATAAGTTGTCCTTAGTATATTGCTTCGGTTCTTATTAACATGAAAATTATAATGTTTTGAAAAAAAAGAAGAAGAAAAAGAAGAAAAAAAGAGAATGGGATTCGATGTGGTGTCAAAGTAATAAAATAACTACGAGTCCGCCACTCTATCCACCTAACCACAGAGGCTACGTTGTGTTTGTTCTTTTTTCTTAAGAAATAATCTTCATAACCATGGTGCGTATCGCTTCGAACCTTAGCATAAGAGTTTTTCTGTTTAATTCTATATTTTCGTACGATATCTTAGTTACAGAAGCTAATTTATATTTGGCAGGCAATCTACACACTAGGTTTTAACCAATAAATGCAACATTTTAGTCCACTATCCAGTTCCTTGATCCAACTCCTCGACTCCTCTACAAAATTCCCTCCGCAATCGTGCTGTGCTACTGAAAAAATCCCTAGAAATCATCGTTGCCAGTATACACAAAACCGAGCATAATTTTGTTTTTAGCTTATATTTTTATTATTTTATTATATTTTTTGGAAATATCTCCTTAGATGGATTGCTCTCTATTATCTCCACATACTAATAACTCAATTTTACCCATAAACGTAAGGAAAAAGGAATAAATGCGGAAAATCGTGAGTTACAGTATACGCGTAATTTTTTTGCGCATGGGAGTACATTCTGGGCATGTAAAACTTTTGTTCATAAAAGGTCATTAAAATATTAAAAAAAAAACATCGTCTAACTATTTCTGCCGCACCCTATATATTTAATATTTATAATAGTTACTTATGAAAACTATTACTTTAGGAAATTATTATAAATAAACTTTGATTTACACAGGCAGGCCTTTGGACCTCTTACGTCAATGCATAAAAACTGACAAGTTAGGAGAAACATGTTATATTTTACGAGGACAGATTTTTCTTGTTCTCCAGCTCTTGTGTATTCACTTTATTTATTTAAAATAGTTTAGGTACATTACATATATTAAAACCAAAATCTACAAAAAAGTTTCAATGTATAATATAATGACTACTGTCGAAATGTTATGGATTAATGGAAATAGCTCTCATCATAAGTTCAATATAAGTAATGAAAAGATCAGAAGACCAATTAAAATTAGAGGTTTCATGATCGAAGTCAATATGTCGTTACCATGGGAGTTTTACACAGATCTGACATTTGCCAACAAAGTTTATTTTATTTTTAAGATATTGTTCTCTCGAAGAATGTCGGTCTATTAACACCAAATAAGGCATTTCCTCAGAAAGGTTAAGACTCAGTCTAATTTATCAATGGTGATAATCACTTGGTTCACTCAATTCAGCTTTTGAATGTCACCTAAAGATGTTTTGAGAAACAAATATATTTCATATATACAGTGGCGTATTTACGATTTTGTTTCGGGAGGGGCTTTGCTAACTTTCGGGGGGGGGGGCTTTGCCTGGAAATGTGAAAATTCTGCAAGATATTTCATTTACTTTACTATACTAAGTAAGATTTCGGGGGGGGCTTAAGCCCGGAAGCCACCCCCCTAAATATGCCACTGATCCAAACATATTGATTTAAATTTACTAATTTCAAACATATTTCAAACATAAATATTATTCTCTTATGCTCAACAATATTATTTATTGAAAAAAAATAACTTCAAAATTATAAACATGTTTCTTCTGTATTAACAATCATGAGAATACTTACATATGGTCCACTGGAAGGCACAGTTAAAGAGCTAGTTCGGTTACCAATGCACTGTAAGAACACTTTCGAAACACTGAAAAACAAAACAAGAAAAAGTAATATATTAAAATGAAAAGCTTTCAATCATTTCAATTACCTACATTCACTATTAAATACTAAATGAAATGTTAGCAGATAATATTTATTTTAACATGGCGTAGTAATATCTTTCTATAATGTTTAAATAATCCAATCTCACAGGTCAAAGAGATGAGTATAGCGATAGCTCCATAGAGAGCCTTGTCTTATTCATATTGGCAATGATTAGTATGGTACAGACACAAAGAGGCATGAGATGGAGTAGTGCTTTGCGTGTTTCTTTGTTCTGCAATATGGATCAAAAGATATATCAGGGTGTCTACTAAAATTCCAAAATGAAATTTTGTGACTTTTTCGTGACCTTTTCTTTACCAAAACATAAAATTTCGTAACTATCTCAAGAGCGAATTTGAGTGCAAATCAGGCCGAATTTCCATGCATGTGACAGAAACGTGCTTTGCTTGCGATTTGCTAGCGTCTAAAGCCGATTATAGACATTTTTGGCGCTGAATGTTGACATTTTATAGAACAAAGTTTTTCAGTCAGTATTTGTGTGTGTACAGATAAAAAAGAAAAAAAATCGTCATCCAAAAGCTAAATTTCTTGACTTTCATGACCGTTTTCTGATTTCGTGACTTTTTCGTGACCGACAGACAGCCTGTATATATACCTGAGTGGCGAAGAAGACATGTCACTGGCAAGTCCATTAACCAAAGCGAATAAAACGACAGGATCTGACATCACGAACACATTTAGGTAGACTAATGAAAGGAGCCCTTATACATACTAAGATACCAAACTACGGTCTAAAATGAGCTTCATGGAGCTGAAATTCTATTCTAGAGCAGTAAAAATGAGGAATTTGATCAAATGAGTCTCCCTTCTGTTTTTCCCCAATGACGACGTCGAATTCACCATTTGCCAGAAGAAAGAAAATGAAATAAAATCTTTGAGTTTTACGTCCCACGATTATGCCGGTTAGACTAAAGGAGACGGTGATGATGAGTGATGAATGAAATGGTGGAATGAAGAAAATGGGAGGAAACGGGAGAACCCCGAGAAAACCCACGCACACGGTGGCCAGAAGAAAGAATGAAGTCTTTCATTTAGATTGACGGATACTGATATTATACGAAAGGCTTAGGCTGGAAAAAATTCTGGGATAGCTCGATTATTTTGAACTAAAAGACAGGTTCTCTCATTGCAATGCCACTGAAGTCAACCAATGATTTTCGTTAAACACGTTCAACTGGAGAGTTCATTTCATATTGATGTTCCTGTCCTTTAAAATGACTATTGCTGCATACACAGGACTAAACCAACATATGAACAGCATGAACAGCGTTCGGCAACTGCCTCATATCAACCACTACGCGAAGTTCTACATTTAAATATTGGTAGAAAATATAAACATTCAGAACTGGAATTGAAACTGCAGAGCAGGCATCCACACATTCTAACGGAACTTCGAATGTTACGTTGCTGTCTGAGACTGTCTGTCTCAGTCTGTTGCTTGCTGATTGAGATGGCTAGAACTTTTTTTTTCTTAGTGATTTTACATTTAATATACACTAGAGGCCCACTTAACCGAATTTGATGGCACTTCGGTAGAATGAAAATTCAGTTAAGCCAAAATAAAGGTTTTTTGATATACAGTACTGTATATTTGATATATTTTCGGCGTGAGAAGTTGTCGCTGGCAACATACGATGCCTTATTAGAATATTAGAACTAAACATTGCTAAACTAAGACCGCACAACTAAAACAATGAAGTCTAATTCAGCTTGTGAAAAAAAAAAATCTATTCTCTTTTGCTTAAGATCAGATGAATGCTCTTTCTCTAGCGATTTGGTTAACCCAGAAATTCAGTTTATCGAGATTCGGTTAAACTGGACTGTAGTGTATATGTAAAGATTAAATACAAAAAGTGGAATAATGTACGACGGGCCGAGAATCAAAATCAAGTTTCCGCCTTACCGTGCTGATGCTTTAACTAATGTGCTACCTAGTCCGCTCATGTAGTCTGAGTAATTGAGCACAAACTTCAAGAGTGATAAAATGTATGGTTAACGTATCGGTGCGGCGTGGTAAGAAGAACACCCGGGTTTGATTTTCGGTCCAGTCATATATACTTTCACGCTTTGTACAATGTTGAATCTGCTTGTTTGGAATTTAGCATCCCTTTCAACACCAAGGCTATATGAGACTTGGACCTACAGTTTAACTCTTAGACACACTTCCACGGTCAAATCGATCCTCCAAATGTATCAATTAAATTTTTCTGTGCTTTACTACGTTATATAAGATTGTTCTTTTGTGAAATCTTCGTAACTTGTGTTTTTACGTCCTGATATGAAAAAAGGTTTTGTTTTGCAAATGCATCCGTGTCAGATTTGACTCTTACACTTCTAGGGTCATTTTTCTTGCTACAAAGCACAGTAAGTTCGCATTTTATATGAACAATTTTTTTCTTCTTTTAAATTACGGATAGTGAAGCGTAAAGGAGTGACTTGATATCTACACAAAATAGAATGAGAAGAACAAAATGAAATGAAATCTTTGAGTTTTACGTCCCACGGTTATGCCGGTTAGGCTAAAGGAGACGGTGATGATGAGTAATGAATGAAATGGTGGAATGAAGAGTGGGAGGAAACGGGAGAACCCCGAGGAAACCCACGCACACCGTGTTTGTCCACTACAAAGTTCACTTGGCGGGGGCTGGGATCGAACCCGGGATCCCAAGCACCAGAGGTGAACACTCTACCTCTGAATACTGCAGCCCCAAAGAGAAGAAGAAAAGTATACTGCTTGTACAATTGTGGTTCAATTCTTTGTGTGTACTATTTCATGTTCTACTCAGGAGTCAGTTCTGATAATAGATGAAAATGTCATAAATGAACACACAAGTGTTCTGACAGGAGAAGAAAACATTTCACCAACAGACAAAAGAGAAGATGCATGTGAACTGAGTGAAAACATGAAAGATCCTGTTTCGAATTCATCAACCACAATCTCGAGGAAAGATCTTGGTGAAACTAAAAGTGAAGAAGATATTCCTATTGCTACTTGCCTTGCAAACCGTCAGTAATCTCAACAGAATAAATGTTGATGTATTTTTAACACGTGCATGGAACAAAGATCCATTTAAATGTTCTCAGCCTTATGCCTGTAATGTTCTAACAAACTATCCCCAGTTCTGCTCGTAATGCTACTGTGACTACACCAAAAATTGCACTTGAGTTCATCTTTAAGCCCTAATCTTCTGGAAGAAATTAGTCTTTGTAACAATCAGAAAGGAGGCAGACTGCACAAGCAAAAGGAATAGCTTGGAAAGAAGTCGCCTTATTGTGTCATTTTACTTGCTAGCGTTTAAAGAATTTATAATATCACTTTGAAAGAATCCTTTTTCAGATGCTCGATCAAACCCCAGTATTCAAGCCATTATGTTTATAAACCGTTTCTTGAACGGGAAAGAAGAAAAATGTTTTTTTTGAAATTAACATCCATTATCTATTATGTGCAAATTGAAAGCAATAAAATAGTACCATCTGTTTCAGATATTATCGTGTTTGTAAACCGAAGGTCTCGTATGCATGCAATTTAGATTTGTATTCTTTGTAAATACTATCAAATACTATTTCGTACAACAATAATATGATAAAGTAACATTTTGTTCGCGATGCTGAAAATATGACGATAATAATGATGATATATCGTTTTATCCGGGATCATTTATGTTACTCAACGAGGGGAAACAAACCTAGTTTGCATTATGTAGCATGTAATTGTGATCTGACACACTGTCTCTCTTCAGGTTAAGGTAGCTTATAGTTTTAGGTTTGATTGAATTACTTGTGTTCGAACCGGAAATCGAATCCTCAACTCTTGAGTATGTCCGACACGCTTTAGTACTAGTCCATCACAAGAATTTTATAGAAGTTAAAAAAAAAAAAAAAAAAAAAAAAAAAAAAAAAAAAACTGTTGTTTTCAAGTATACTTCCTAGTTAAATATAAGGGAAGTCTCACAGTACCAGACAAAGCTATATTTCGCATTCAGTACTAGATAACAAGAAATTACATACAAAAGCACGAACGGTATTTATCATTGTGCAATATAATTAACGCACAACCTTCTCTGTTCGGTGTCTAGTGAGATGCTTGACACTCATTCAAAACATAATTTTACGCACACAATTCCACTCATTGAGGTAAGGTACTGATTTTGTATTATTATATATTTCATGTGTGTTCTATTAAACCATACAAAAGAATAATGTTACAGCGATTATATTATCTGGTAATGACCAAGGATGTCATTGCGTGGCTGTCTTACAGTACCAAACAGACAATGTTGTGCAAATATTAGACAAAAATAATTTCAAATTGAGCATTGTGAAACATATTTTACTTTTTTCTTGCAGCTAAATGTCTGCTAATGAGAAAAGAGAGAAAGAAAAAAAGACGGAGAAGGAGGCAATGAAAACTGCAATAACGCAAGTAATATCAAACCATATGACACACAAGCAAGATTTTCTTTTTCTCTTTTTTTTCCCTCAAAAAGTATGTTAGGTGATCGAGTGAAAGATACCAGACTCAGGAGACAGTGGATCTCACTTCTCAAATGAGAAGAGTTAGAAAAATTTGAGGAGGAAATGAGCAATCTGTTGTTTACAAATAAAGAATTAGACAATTTGTTTGTCTTTCAAATAAAGAAGAATTTTTAAAATGTGTTTTCTGTGATCGAGCAATTAAAGATACAACATCAATTTAAGTATAGAAATACCAATAAACAATTTTATTATGATTTATGCACATCATTCGCAACTATCCCTGAGATCTCCAGACTTCACGACTAGATTTCGTCGGAAAGGAGAAGCGTAAGACAGAGTACATCGTTTGCCTCGAGTTATTCAAAGAACAAGAAGAATGGGTACAATGCCTTAACTGCAACAGTTGGGTACATGCCAAATATGCAGATTACGAAAAGTATTTTATACTTTATGTGTGAACATTGCCGAAACAGCGCACTACTTTACGTCAAAGAGTTTTAGAGTTGAGTAAATACCTGCCTGGTACCAGAAGATGAATTTTACTTTTTGTCAAATTGCAACTAGTTTTATTTTTTAAACTAATGTCTACCGTGGACGGCATTGTATATAAATGGTTTACTGTCATTAATGAAGTACATTGTGATCAATTTTCTTTGAGACTATGGGTTTTGAGGTGCCAATTGAAAAAAAAAAAAAAAAAAAAATCTTCGAATGTTCGGTACTGTAGGACTTTCCCCTATGTACGTAAAAATGACCATGTGTTTGTTAATGTTTGTAATTTCATTTTGTTTTTGCTTACGTCATAGCAGAATTTATTTTTGTCAGACAGATGGCAGTGTTGTTGGGGATGTCGAACATGAACTACCTGATGTAGTTCTTTCCGTGTGACTGTTTTTTTTATACCTAAAACAGTAGTGTATAATATATATTTGAAGATACATTTAACTACAGCAATCAAGTTAACACGCCAGTGTTGTGGTATATCTATTTTGTGAATCTTTCAAAAGTAGAATTTAGTTTTATGTACATTTGTAGAAGTGGTGAAGATGCTTGTAATTTAGTGCAGTTTAAATACAAATTTCAACACAGATTTATTCACTTATTATCAATCAGCACCTATGGTAAATAAAACAATATTTTCTGTACAAGCAGCGGATGGTCCTCCAACATATTGGTCTACCAGGCCGCGATAATTTAGTGGAAAAAAAAAAGTGTTATAGGCTCAGTTCAAGTCGCAAGTCAGACATGTTATTGTCAGCTTTTACCCATAGTGCAACTTAATAGTGGAAATGTATTGTGTCCCCATCAAGGTTTCAAAGTAAAACAATCGTTAAATTGTTAGTTTCTTGCACAGCATTCTAAGAAAGAAAAAAAAAAGTTTATTCTTCCTACATTTACGCAGCAATAGGCAGCAGCTACAAACATTCCTATTGTGTGAGTGAAGCAAGCAAGAGAACCAAGAACATTTTTCCCTTCCACCTTTAATTCGACCAGCGCAGCAGTTGTGTTGTGTGAGGTAGAAAGCAGCTATTGTTCATCCCCCTGCTCTGCATTTCAACAATCGTGCCACTCAGCAGTACGTGCATCAGTTGATTTATACGTATTTTTTTTTCTTTCTTTTTAAAGTGTTTTGGGTGCAATGTACAATGTTCATGCGTTTCAAGTCTAGCTGGACGATGTGTTGAAGTTTATGCACTTGGGCTTAGCAAGAAGCTCAAAATTTATACTTTGATATCAATGCATGAATGTCATGCTTACATTCGACATCGCAAAGTAACAGGGTTGCCACCTCCAACTAAAAATTTACTGTGTGTGTAAATTTATTTTGATTCATTTGCATTCTATTATTTTGTTTATTTTAATTGTAAGTAGTCGGCATCATGGCTGAACTATCTCAGCTTGTAAAACAAAGAGCAGTTTACAAAGGTCAATTAACATAAATATGCTAGTTTGTCAATCAATTTAAGAGTCAAAAACATAGTATTGAAACAATTAACACCCGCCTAGAACAGCTGCAAACTATGTGGTCTAAATTAGAGATTATTTTAAAATGACATTGAGTTACTATCAGGTGATAGTGAACAGGCAGATGCGCGTGCAGCTACTGAAGAAGTTTATTTCGATGTAAAATCTCGCATGCAAGCTATCATTAATGCTCATAATACTACCGAACCTAAGGATCCGAAATGTAATTCACGTATCACATCCAGTGTAAAGTTGCCGACTATTGAGTTGCCAGTATTTCACGGTGATTACACGAAGTGGATATCATTTAGGGACACCTTTCTTTCATTGATTCACAATAATTCTGATATATCAGCTATTCAAAAATATCAATACTTATGTGTTTCACTTCGTGATGAAGCACTAAACCTTATCCAAAGCTTACCAATTACTGAAGATTACTCTATAGCATGGGAACAATTAAATGAAAGGTATGATAATAAAAGGTTATTAGCTGCATCTCATGTTAATGAAATTCTTCACATTCGTTCAGTAACGAAAGAAAATGCTCACGAGTTGCGTAATTTCTTGAATACAGCTATGACGTCAGCGCTTAATGCACTTGTTGAAATTGTTAATCTGGGTGACGTAATATTAGTACAACATTTCTTAAGTAATCTTGATCAGGAAACTAGGAGAGCATTTGAGTTACAGTGCAAGCGTTCAGATTTCAGTACTGTTAGTGAGTTATTTAATTTTCTACAACATAGGCTTCAAGCACTCGAGAAAGCTAAACCGTTACTAAGTGAAAGTAATAAACAGAGCAAATTATCTGTTAGTGTTAAAAATCATAGTGACAATCAATCACCTATGTCCAAATCTTACTTAGCCACCGTTAAGACTGATTGTAAATTTTGTAAAGCTGGAAAACATCCTCTGTTTACTTGTGGGTTATTTAAAAGTGCTCCAATCAATCAGAAGTATAAATACTTGCGTAAAGAAAACATTTGTTTTAATTGTTTGCGTAGTGAAAATCATAATTCATCTCAGTGTAAGCCTGGAACATGTAGACATTGCAATGCTGAACATAATACTTTGCTTCATACAGACAGAATTGTATCGAAGAGTGACGAAGCGTCAGTACATACTCAGCATTCAAATAGTAGCAGCAGTGGTATGGTGTCTCCAGCTACCAGAATTTTATCCTCCAGCGATAGTAATGGTACACCTCAAGCATCGTATTGTTCAGTCAAGCAACAGATCTCGTCACAGACTTTACTTGTCACGGCAATTGTGAAGGTCAAGGACAGTGCGGGAAATTGGGTCAACTGTCGGGCACTTTTAGATACAGCTTCCCAAATGAGTTTTATTACTGAAGATTTAGTTCAGCGTCATCGTTTGAAGAAAATCAAACATCATGTGCCAATACAAGGAGTAAATAACTCAACATCAGCAGCACACTTTTGTGTTAACATTCAGATCAAGTCAACAATAAATGACTTCGCCATTCAAATTACGTGTTCGGTTCTTCCAAACATAACTAACTTGATGCCAACGGAGATGATTAACGGGATGATCTACCTTTTCTCGGCACAAAAATTTTTATATTGGACCTTATGGGAAGAACATGGCTACCGAATTTCATCAGTTTCTAAGGAACTAGGTATCTCTAATGGGAAAGAAAAATTTTGCAGCATTCTACAGAAGTTTATTAACGGGTTGAAATACTTAAATTGTATATTTGTCTGCTAGTTTAGCAGAAATAAATTATTAAAAAATAAATAAATTAGTTTCTTTTTATACAAATTATAATATGTCTAACTTTGGAACCAATTATGGTAGAAAGATCAACTTTTTTTTTGTTTTATTCCTTGAGAAGAAACGACTCTAATAGTTTTAATCACAACCATATCTGATACGCCAATTAAAAAATAGTATTTTAATATAAGTATTAAAGTCCACCTGTCAAAGTTTGACGAGGGTAAGTCACGCTCCACTCTATGCTTGGCCGCGGAAAGGGCGGGGGTTGGTGAAATGGAGGGGGAAGGGGATGGATGTCTGAATGAAACAGGTTCTCGACCAGTTTCTGAGATTACCTGTCACCTGCCAAATACTGTTAGCTTTATAGAGTTTGTCTCCCTCAATGGTTCCATACTAAGAAACTGGACGATGTGGTGTGAAGTATCCTCTTTCCCCGTTACCTCTGGAAGTTCATCAAGATGCATTCTAGAGTGCGCGGGAAGAACAGTATTTATCAGAAAACGCTGTTATTTTGGGATTTTTTCCCTTCCGGAAAAATATTATAGCATACAGTAGTGGCGAAGGGAAGGGGGCAGAGGGGTGTCCCCCAGGCCCGTATCCAGGGGGGTCTAAGAGGGACGCCCCCTTAAATTTTTGCTGGCCCCCTGAAAGTTTTACAGTAGGCTTGCAAAAGAACTATAATATGGTGATGAATTATCATATGGTTGGATCGGGCCCCCCCTAAGTTTTAGGGCTGGCTACGGGCCTGGTGCCCCACAGGATTCTGACAATGTAAAGTCCTGGCCCAAATATATAGGTGTCCGTAAAAAAATGTCCCCTGAGTTCTTTTTAAAATAATGTCTTGGGAATATATTTCAAATTTGAGGTGTTTTCCTGGTAGCCGTCATTTTCCAATATGGCCGCCGCCCTACGTAAATCTCTCTCTCTCTCTCTCTCTCTCTCTCTCTCTATATATATATATATATATATATATATATATATATATATATATATATATATATATATAAAGAGAGAGATCGTGAACCAAGGCACTTAGAAAGATTATTTTGGTGTCAAACTATACGTTTCTGAGGCCGATGAATTTAAATATGGCATTGTTTATTGCCACTTAGAAACCTTCCAAGCAACCAAGTAATGGACTTATTCAAGTGCCTGTCAGTCCTAATTGGCCTAGAGCCTAGAGAATGGGAGAAAGAGGCAGGATACGGTCTCATTGAAGAAGTGTCTCCTGAGGGGGCGAGGGAAATTTAAAATACTCCATTTTTTAATGAAAAACACGGTTTTGCCTCCTTGTCCGCAGACAACACTGCACACCAAATACTCTATAAGACGTTCTCTAAATAGCCCTGTTAGATCCAACCTGTATTGTGTGTAAACCGTGTATTTTCACGGGGGAACAGCGGAGCAAAAGCCCTGTATTTTGTGATATTTCTGGTTTCTCGTGCTTACTTCGCTAAGACTAAGCACAGTAAGCCAATCTCCAATTATCCTATAGCAGTGTTAATTTCAGATCATTTCCTCCGGAGGCACCACGCACAGGGGGGAAAGCGACTAAAAATTGCGTGCTCCACAGAAATTTCTGCGAAGATCTCAAGCACCCGAGGGTGAATTTCGTAGCTCTTGGGAGAAATCCCCCCTAGAACCACCCCTGAAATCATCACTGTCCTAGGGAGTTGAAACAAGAAGCAGGATACGCAAAAAAGAACAAACTTTCAAAGCATTTAAAGTTTAGGCTCGTTGCACTAAGCACCTTATTAGGGCGAGGATATGGGAATTGAAAAATGCACGTTTTCTTTTATTTATTTATTTATTTATTGAAAAACATGTTTGCCCTTTTTTGTCCTCAGACAACCATACAGACGACACACACCAATTGTCTTATATAAAAATTTTGCCATGATAGCTCCTATAAGACCCATTTGAAACGGTGTTCATACTGTCCATTGTTATATGGGGACAAGGGACCAAAGCCCTGTTTTCTTTGACTTTTTCGTTTTCCGCGCGTACCCCGCTAAGACTACGCACTGTCAGTTAGTCTCGATTTATCCTAAAGAGTTGAAACAAGAAGCAGGATACGCAGAAAAGAACATACTTTCAGAATGATGACGTCCTATGGGTGGGACCTACAGCTTAACGTAGGATCCGAACCACTTGTATCTTCATCGGGAATCAAACAAGGGACTCCTTGATTATAAGGGATGAGCGTAACTATTCATCCACGACACACACATACATACATACAAACATATACAGTAAAACCTCTACTAACGGACACCTCTATAAAGCGGACACCTTCCTTAACGGACATATTTTGTAATCCCCAAACACTGTAATAGGAAAAAACATATTGGCAAACCTTTCTAAAGCGGACACTCTCTTGTACGGACACGGACAGTCTTTTCTGTCTTTTATAAGTATTATTTACCTCCATATTACGGACACTTTCTCTAGAAATAAGTTGAAAAGTGTAATAAAAATACATTTTTAGTAATTCATACATGTGTCACCAAGGATGCATTGTGACAACATTTTGCCTCCTCAACTGTCTGCTTAGCAACCCAGACGAAGCGTCTTTGTTTAACAACACTCTTATGTTCTTTGCTTGCATCGCACTCCCACCTAAGCTGTTTTAGACACAAAAGTGATTGACAGTTGCCCGCCGTTAGGGATGACACATTATGCTACTGTCCCGTTGGAGTCTCTAACCAACCAGAAGACAAGTTTGGTATTTTTTGCCCTCAGTTATATATACTGTCTCAAAAAGGACACTTCTGGACTGCAATTACCTCACAAATTATAGCGCCATACTGAAAACGAAGGAAGTACTGATAAGTGTAAAGTGCAGAAAACTATAACATGTTATTTCCATGTGTGCCCCGAACATAGAGTATTGGATGACAGGGGATAATGCATGTAATATTCGTAAATACGTGATTCATGCATAAATATTTTTTTCTAATTGTATATTACCTTGCCTACTAATTTACATAACAAAATACTGAAACCTCTTGAAGGCGGACACCTCTCTATAGCGGACAATTTTTGATTCCCCACGGCTGTCCGCTTTAGAGAGGTTTCACTGTATATATATATATATGCAGATATAGATAACCAGATGGTAAAGTTATGGTCGATACATTTTTGGAATTCGAAGGCATTTTAGAATGCTTGTCTACCATCTGGCTATCAGAAATAATTGATCACCATTTTCTCTACATATCTATAATTTTCTTACACGGTAGAAACACCTCCTCGGAAGAGAGAGAAAAAGAAGAGAGAGAGAGAAAGTGACCGAACTTGGGCTATTGAACGTGAGGACAGGATGTTTACATTCGCATTGACACCTGCTGTGAAAACGGTCCCTTCATATCTCTCGGGACGAAAACAGAAGTAAAGGGTGGGCGCGGATGCCTTACGCTCGTCAAATTTCTTGACAGGTGGACTTTAATACTTATATTAAAATACTATTTTTTAATTGACGTATCAGATATGGTTGTGATTAAAACTATTAGAGTCGTTTCTTCTCAAGGAATAAAACAAAAAAAAGTTGATCTTTCTACCATAATTGGTTCCAAAGTTAGACATATTATAATTTGTATAAAAAGAAACTAATTTATTTATTTTTTAATAATTTATTTCTGCTAAACTAGCAGACAAATATACAATTTAAGTATTTCAACCCGTTAATAAACTTCTGTAGAATGCTGTAAAATTTTTCTTTCCCATTAGAGAACCTAGTTCCTTAGAAACTGAGGAAATTCGGTAGCCATGTTCTCCCCATAAGGTCCAATATAAAAATTTTTGTGCCGAGAAAAGGTAGATCATCCCGTTAATTGCAAGACATGGGGCATCCTTACAGACATCAATCTAGCCGACCCAAGCTTTAATACACCTTCAAAAATAGATATTTTGTTAGGGTGTGATGTATTTTTTAACATTCTAAAACCAGAAAGAAGGACTAGACCTGGCTGTTATCCAGTACTTCAGAACACTGAACTCAGATGAGTGATAGCAGGAAAAATTCCCAGTACATAAGCCAGTAACTCAGCGTTAACGTTCTTCATCAGATCCGAAGACAATCTCAGCCAACAACTTCAGCGTTTCTGGGAATTGGAGGAATTCCATACGAAGTTATTGTTCGTGAATCAAGCGGACGTTATGTGGTTTGTCTCCCATTAAAGAAGGACAAGGCCACGCTTGGTGATTCATTACAGATAGCTCTCACACGGTTTCGTCAACTTGAACGCAAATTTAATCGTGAACCTCAACTGAAACAAGACTACATAGCC
Organism: Thermobia domestica; assembly: GCF_964235325.1. Taxonomy (NCBI): domain Eukaryota; kingdom Metazoa; phylum Arthropoda; class Insecta; order Zygentoma; family Lepismatidae; genus Thermobia; species Thermobia domestica. The sequence continues at coordinate 133,924,020 of NC_137466.1, read as the reverse complement.
TTTATGGATGAGTATTAACAATTAGGACATATGCGTCCTATTGGTACGTTAAGTGAAGTGGCTAAGGATAGTGTAGTTAGATACTTCATATCTCACCATTGTGTATTTAAAGATTCAAGCACAACTAAATGACGTGTTGTATTTGATGGATCTTGCTCCACTACAAGTGGAGAATCATGAATGGCATATAAATGGTAGGTCCTACAGTACAAGAAGATATGGTTTCCGTTGTACTTCGATTTCGTACTCATCAAGTGCTGATATTGCTAAAATGTATCGGGCAGTTGCTATGCATACAAATGATCAACCTCTTCAATCCATTTTATGGGGGAAATCTAACCATGATCCCATATTAGTTTACAGTCTTGTTACAGTAACATACGGATTATCTTCGAGTTCGTTTCCTGCTACAAGATGTTTGCGGCAGTTAGCACAAGATGAAGCAATTAATTTTCCCAGTGCTTGTGAAGCATTAGAACGTGACTTTTATATTGATGATTATGTAGGGGGATCTGATAGTGTTCAAGGTGCACTTCAGATGTACAATGACTTGACAAGGTTACTACAGAAAGGAGGATACGTTTTGAGGAAATGGTGCTCCAATGACGTCAGTGTTAAACTCCATTCCTGAAACGTTAAAGGAAACTCAGACTTATTCACTTTCACACAGAAGGTATCAAGACGTTAGGAATTTCATGGAATCCCACCTTTGACACATTTTTCATTAATGCTAGCTTAATTAATACGAGTGAGAATCCTTCATCCCAACAAACTACGAAACGCAGTGTTGCCAGTATCATTGCAAAAATATTTGACCCTGCTGGATGGTTGTCTCCAGTAGTGATTAAATATAAATTATTTCTTCAGCAGTTATGGTTAGTAAACATAGCATGGGACGATTTTCTTCCATGGAATTAACTTAAAAGTGAAACAAACTTTATTTGCAACTGCCAGTGCTCAGTGATGTGCAAATTCCAAGATTTGTATTAGTGCCAGGAAACGTTAAAGAAATTCAAATCCATGGTTTTGCAGATTTATCACAAAGGGCTTATCGTTGTTGTGTGTATGTTAGATCTACTAAAACCAATGGATCGACTGTGACTCATTTGTTATGTTCAAAGTCAAAGGTCGCATCGATTAAAACGACTACTTTGCCAAGATTAGAGTTATGTGCTGCAGTTCTTCTTAAGAAACTTATAAACAAAACACTAGCCACATTGAGACTAACAGTATCTAGCATTCATCTGCGAACAGATTCTCAAATGGTTTTAGCTTGGTTAGCATCGCCAGCCCATCGTTGGAAACCATTTGTAGCAAACCGTGTATCACAGATTCAGGAACTAACACATACAAGCGATTGGAAACATGTTCTATCGCAAGAGAATCCCGCAGATCTCATTTCAAGAGGAAATGACTCTAAAGTCATTCAGCAGAATCAACTTTGGGGGCATGGACCAGTTTGGTTGCAGCAAGAAGCTACTCACTGGCCTGGTTCGTTGCCAGACGACACTCAGGATTTTGAAAATATTCCAGAAAAATGTCAAAAATCATTTACTAATGTATTACTCTCTCAAGTTAAAACTGAAGAAATTCTCTTAAGATTTTCAAAACTCACTCGACTGTTAAGAGTCATAGCATTATGTAAAAGATTTATTGACAACGCAAGAAATCCCCAAAACAAACATTGTGGATCACTCTTAGCGTCTGATATTCAAGACGCTACACAGACCTGTGTTAGGATGACACAGCAATCATACTTTTCACAAGATATTAAGGATCTCCAACGTGAGAAGCAAGTTTCTAAGCAGAGTTCGATGCGAACATTGCATTCTTTCTTAGATAAGGAAAATATTGTTCGAGTAAGCGGTAGATTAGAAACTCATAATAGTGAGAATAGTGATCTTAAATTCATAATAAGCATCAGCCATTTCACTCGTCTTTTAATTGAACACGAGCATAGAAGATTAATGCACGCCGCTTCTCAATTGCTTATGTCTTCAATTCGAGAAAGATATTGGATACCTAACATCCGACAAACTATAAAGCATGTAATACATAATTGCAACACATGCTACCGTTTTAAGGTATCAGTAGCACAACAATTAATGGAACAATTACCATCCACAAGAGTGTGTCCAAGTAAGATATTTACTCATATTGGCGTTGACTATGCTGGACCTTTCTACAAATTGGGTTCTTCAAGAAGCAAGAACACAAGAAAATGCTACGTCGCAGTTTTCACGTGTTTGTCTACAAGAGCCATTCATTTGGAATTAGTTACTGATCTCACATCAGAGGCTTTTATAGCGACTCTTCGTCGATTCACATCCAGAAGAGGAAAGTGCTCGACCATCACAAGTGACAATGCCACTACATTTCAGGGAGCAAAAAACGAGCTCAGAGAATTATAACTTCTATTCCAAGGAAAAGAATTCAGCGACACGATTCAGACTTTTGCAGCAGAGGAAAATTTCGACAATGGTTAGATCGTTTGTGCCTATAGCTTTTATATGTACTGTAGGCATTATCTAACCTAATGTTTAGATACAATAAATATTTAAAGAAAACACTTGCACCATTCATATGATTGTAAGCTTCCTCTTTTTTTTAATATTTCTTGAAAAATGAAAAAAAAAAAACTTTCATCTGTACTCTGATCTTTTAGTGCAGTACATTTTCAAATCATCTTAAAGCTATATCCATGTGTTAGTTATATATTCATTAAAGTATGGTTCACCAATGGTTCATATCTTGAAGCACAAATGGAAAAGCACAGAAGTATATGCCTAAATTTACTAAATACTTCAGTAGTCGTCATACATTATTGATACACTGATCATTTTTTGTAATATCTTCATTCATTTAAAGAATAAACAGATTAATTAATATCCATCTCTTTTAAGTTCCAACCACGTTTTTCCATATGTAATCTTTACCCATCTCTAATATATAATAAATTGTTTTAATTATGAAACAATGAAATAAAAAAATATTTATGCAATGCAATATAATTGAAAATAAGAAAAATAATACAAAAACACATGACAAAAAGCATATTTATCAATTCTAGGAACCTGTGTTCTATTGTATGAACTGCAAAGCTGTAAAACTATAGATACATAATTTTATACAATTATCTCCATTATTTACTACCTTTTAACTACAGTAAAGTATAATAATTTACAATCACTTGATTGCAATTTAAACACTTTCGTTTAACATGAAATAAGAACTTTCAATGTAACAATGGGTAGCGTCTTTGCTTCATTTTAAGGAAGTCGTCAACAAGTTCGTCACGACAGATTTTCTTAATCTCTTCCCGCTCTACAGCTAAGATCATTAGGGGGGAGAGTCGGTCATCGGAAGTTGATGATCGGAGATAGTTTTTCACCCTTTTTAGTAGAGAAAAGAATCGTTCATTTGAGGCAGTGGAAATTGACAATGCAAGGAAAATTTTTAACAGAGCAATAACTTCTGAATATGCCACTGGAAGTTTCTGCAGATTCTGCAAATGTTCAATAGAAGTTGAATTGTCTGTGTGATTAAGGAAGTTTCTTGCCAAAGGCAGCTGTTTCTCTAATAGATTAATATCAAGGAAAGTCTGATACTTTCTAATTAAAGGATTCAATATTTTTCTGTCGAGGAAAGCGGCATCTCCTTTGCGGAATGCATGTATTGCTTCCATAATATCTTGATGTTCTGAGAATCTCCGGTCGAACTCATTATTAACTGTATCTAACTCATTAAAATAGACGGATTTTGTATTTCTTTTACTTTGTCCCAACGATGTGAGGACTACACTATCTGATAGATGTGAAGAAACAGTCCTTTGCCTTTCAGTCACAGTCCATTCGATGTTGCTGGCGTTGGGCAATAACTTGGCTTTATGCACTAATTCTTCATATTTCTCATTGCTTCTAATTTTGAGCAACTCTTCTTTGGTGCTTTTCACCAGGCCTCCAGCTGCCATCAAATCTAAATCCTGCGATTGAAGCTGCTTCGAAAGCGAGTATGTTATTCCCAACATCAGCTCCATTGCGAATAAAAGAAATATCCATTGTTGTCCCATTTGAGCTCGAATGCCAACAGCTTCAGCTCTGTCTTTTGTATTCTCAAGTACAACTAAAATCGCTTGAAATATCTTTAATATCTTCCTCACTGCATTATACCAGGAAAACCATCGTGTAGGGACTAACCTCTCTAGACTTAAAATGGATAGTATCTTCAGTTCTCTTTGGGCTTCTAAAAGTAACTCATATCGTGGAGCACTATTCGATATGAAGCTGTAGAGCGCTTGAATCGTAGAAAGAAATCTTTAGCTTCCTGAACAACACCCAAAGAATGCACTAAAACTAGATTTAGGCGATGAGCATGGCAATGAACCTATAGCGCATGAGGTGCTCGCTCTTTCACTCTAATCTGGACACTATTTGCACAACCACTCATGACACTGGCACCATCATAACACTGTCCAACACAATTTTTAACGTCCAATCCTTGTTCTGCAAGAAGAGATAAAAGATTGTTTGTAATGTTTCCTGCACTACAATCTTTTAGGTGGACTAAACCAATTGCTCTCTCTTTTACCGTCCAATCATTACAATCACAGTATCTAACCAAAATTGCTAATTGTTCAGCCTTTAGTTTCGTCAGCAATAATTGAATAGAAACCAGCTTCCTTGATTCTTGCAACGATATTTTTTACAATTCGTGAGGAAAATACAGATATCACATCATTCTGATATTCTGGAGAGATGTAATGACCATATCGGCGGCTCATTTTTCCCTTAAGTTTAGGGTCTTCTTCACATAGGGTTTCTAGCATTTCTAGAAAATTGCCTTTATTCACAGAGTCCTCTGATTCAGCGTGTCCTCTGAATCCTATACCTTGGCGACCTAGGAAACTACTCTGAGAAGTGTTTTCATATGTCTTCGATTTTCTTCAACTTCAGAAGTTCGTTCACTATCTATTAATGACGATATTGACCTCTGCGTTGAACTTTGGCTCTTTAGCTCTGACCATGCGGCCATTGAATTTTTGTGTTTTTCGCTGTTTTCATGTTGCTGGAAAAGTGCCGAAGCATCCTTCCATTTCCTGAATCCCTTGTCTATAAATGTGCGATTTCCTAATGTTTCTCCTTGTCGAACTGTGGCTTTTGAACAGAAATGACGGCATGAAAGGCAATACACAGCGTCCTCGGATTCGTAATACTCGATCCACTCATGAACAACATAATAACGACTAGAGAATCTTCTACCCTTGGTTTGAGGGAAATTTTTACCGGTTGAACGGGAGATTCCAAAGGTCCAGTGCTTAGTGAGAGAATTACTCTTGCAGGTTCGGACGTCTCTGCAGCTGTTTCTTCTGAAAGAAAAGAAAACGACACAAAACTATCAGTTTAATAATGTATATACAAAGACATGTCAAGTCTTGGCTATTGTTTAGTTTTCGGGGGGCCTGGTTTTTTGATCGATCTTTTGCAATATTTTATTCACATTCGATTAGGTTAAGTTAATAACATTTAATTTATACAGTATCACCAGCAAGTGAAGGCGGGTTAGAGCCTTTAATGATGATCATTCACTCCGGGTATCTTTTGGTTCCTCCCCCACTCTTACACATATAAGATCTCCAGTATTATTTACTTCACAAAATATAGTTGAGCGAGCGAATGGGGTTAGAAACCTGCAGGACTCGTTGGTTTTTTACTTTTATCACAATTTAGACAAAAACAAAGTACTCGGTTCTGGAGCCATTGAACGAGTTGGTGAGATTCTAAATGCCATCCTTCACTTTTTTCTCTTATTCTTATGCTTCCATTGTGTCTGATTCTGTTCATTTTTCTGTAAATTTTGTATTTTGAGGCCGTCATGTGTGGAAGTTAACCCGTCTGAAGTCTATTTGGTATTAAAGGATTTTGTTCTTGAAATTATAGGCAAAAATGCATCTTTTTTTCATCTTCAAAATACGACAACCCTATTAAAATAGGATAGTACCTTTATATATATATATATATATATATATATATATTAGGATAAAGGTTGGACACATCCATTATAAACGTAAATATGGCAATTATTAGAAAATGAAAGGAAAAGTCCTTACCTGTACTCCGATCTGCTCCAGAAGATGCTCTTGATTTCACGGATACATCAGCAATACTATCTGACTCTTCGATTTTCGATTTTTTTTGACTAGAAATGACGTGATGTTACTCTGGATCCTTTTCACTTTCAAAATCTCAATGTTAAGAGTTTAGTTATTTTTATAAATCTAATCCAGTTCACGAGCTTCTGACATTCAATTGACATGACATACACACAACAAATTAAAACAATAGTGTTCAGTGTTGCCAAAATCGTAACTCACTTCTTTTTCATAAAGAGTTTGCAACTCAATTTCTCACTTTGGCCCATATTCCCATATCGGACTCCTCAAAATTTTCATTTTGGTTTGCGGTAATCAGTATAGAAATTGTAATACTGTAGGTCTCTACATTTTATATGTTGCGTTTAGATAAGACATTTTACCGAGACCACCTCGCAATGAGATGTCTTACCTTCCTAGATTACTTAACTAACTGTACAGAAAAGAAATTACATGTGAGCAACATTGTCATATAAAACTATTTTCAATATGAAAACAAGGTGCAGATGATATAGCCCCCTTATTCCCTTGCAGTTTTAGTTGCAAACACAACTCAAAATTAGCGTTTTAGTTGCGGTAATAGTCATAGCAGTTATGATTGTTTTCCAATTTCTTTGTGTTGCGATACGCAAATATTGCGGAGACTGATACATAATGTGGTCCATAATTGTCTCAAATCTCAAGACATTTCTTGAATTCCAAGTTGACCATTATATTATTTCTCCAACAGATTTTATCTCTGTTATATATATATAGTATGTGCGCGTGTGTGAAACTCAGGGGGAGGGGCAATTGCCCCCCTGTCCCCCTAAATGACGCCCCTGACATGAATGGCAATGTTGCCAGACAATGCCAAGCAATGTTACCAAACAAATGTGGGTAAAACCTAAAAACCTTAGGAAACACCAATTAGGGGTACGCCCAATTCCGGGCCAACGCTGTATACCTACAAAGAGCGCTCAAAAAGTTTTGCATAATGGGGCATAACTTTTATACGATTAGCACTAGGACCATGAAAATTGTTATGCATGTACTTGTGTCCTCTATATTGAAATTGCATAACAAATTTCCTTCCTCTATTTACAGATCGATTACAATTAGGGTTGGCAACTGGCCGGTTTTTCACCGGCCTGGCCGGAAATATTGCTGTTATTTTGATTAAAGCCGGTGACCGGTACAAACTTCTTACCAGCTCCTTTATGATTTTTTTTTGTTTGTTTGTTTATTTGTTTTTAAATTTGTGTCTAGTTCGAAGTATACATTTAAACAGTAACATTCATTCTGTAAATCCAAAACTGTCACCTTTCACCATCTATCAACGATTAATATAGTTTGTTCATCAGTTTAGATAATTTTAAAGAGATGACAGAGACTGTATAAGGAAAAATTTAACATTTACTTGTAAGGAATTTTATACATTTACTGAGAGTGAAAAAGGACTTCTTAAAGCGATTTCCAGTAGTTGAAGTATAAGTTTAAAGAATACATTTCACTTTACAAATACAAAATTTTCATAAAGGTTAGTTTCATCTGTTTATCTGTTTCGATAATTTTGAAGAAGTGGCAGTTACTGGCAAACACAATAAAATGATTAATGCCGATTTCAGTTTCTCATTTATAGCACAATGTATTTGTTAAGCTTATTAGTAAATTTACTAAGGATATGCAGAATACAAGTGCTAATGCACTTTTGTTCACGATAGTACATTTTCTTCCCATGCAAGGATCCGAACAAAGATACTTCACATTTAGACCTGTATCATAAGGAATTTTGTGGGAGTGCCGGCTTTTTATTTACCAGAGTTGGCAACCCTAATCACAATGGAGAAGGAAGCAGACAGCCGCACTCGCCAACGTAGCAATATTCAACGATGTGTACACAGGATTCACAGTGGTGATTTTAGTTTGCTGGGTCAACCACGCTCCAGCAAATCATCAACTCCAGTGAACGACGTTAACCAAGAACATATCGCTCAGGAATGACATATGTGTAATGACACAACATCTTGTTGAAGCGATTGAGTTATTTGTGGGTTATAATGTTTGTCACTGGCAAAGCTGCGACGTGCTCTAAAGACGAAGAGACCGGAACTTCATAATAAAATTATAAAACTGAACCAAGGTAATGAGAGGCCCCACTCTGCGAATTATACGCAGCAGAAAATCAGAAGTATGGGATGCCAAGTAGTCCTTTAACTTCCCTACAGTCAGAACTTGGCTCCGTCGGATTTCTTTGTTTGGTCACCTGAAAGCCCATCTTCATAGTAGACAATTTGCCAGTGACCAAGAACTTAATGCTTCTGCGAAACAATGGTGTAATAACCAGCGTCCAGAGTCTTACCAAAGTGCATTTACGGCATGGAAAGAACGGTGGACTAAATGTGCCACAGCGCATGAAAGTTACATAGAGTAACATACGTATGTAGATACAGAACACAAGTACATGCACAAAAAATTTCATGGTCCTAGTGCTACTATTAGGTCTAAATGTGCCACAGCGCATGAAAGTTACATAGAGTAACATACGTATGTAGATACAGAACACAAGTACATGCACAAAAAATTTCATGGTCCTAGTGCTCATGACCCATTGCGCAAAACTTTTTAAGTGCCTTTTGTATAAACCTGCATATTTGACAATTATATTGAATACTAGCTTTATGTATTTACTGTGCCTCGGAATGGTAAGTTTTTCAAATATTTTTTTAGTTGGAAAATTATATTACAAAAAACATCAATGAGAAAAAAATACAGCCATTTCGATTCTACATATACTTACCTAGTATTATGTTTGTATTGTAGAAATATATTTCGTTTATCTTCAGTCATAAATGTACTTTCATTTAGTGATCCCATGTTCCTGCATTCCCCTGATGTTGAGTTAAACAGACACAGCTACAAAAAGAAAGAAAGAAATTGTTTTATACTCACTTTAGGAAAACTAAAAGTAGGCCTTAGCAACTGCCACAGAAGTACACGAAATGAATCATGAAATAATTAAAAATTAAAAGTTATAGTTATTTAAACACCCAAACAGTAACGGTCATCCGACGCAATGTTTCAAAGATCCACTGTCATCTTGATCATCAGTTGTTTGTATGAAACTACACACTATGCAGAACTACACATTTTGATCTATTCCATCACTGTCGAGATACTTTTGATGTTCTTTGAATCACTGTCATAAATATTTCTGGCCGAAAATTATTCCACCCTCTTCTACCGTTTTACCAAAAATACACGAACAAACAGACACAGTGCTAATCAATATTGGTGTTATTTAAAAAATGGTATACATTTTTACTACCATTTTCAATGCAATTTAAGAGGATGCCTGTTAATTAAACGTTTGCGTGTAATCAACTTGACATATTTACTTTACTTCACCTGAATACCGGTGCAAATGTCACACCAAATCATTTGAAAAATATTTCTTATCTGCATTAATTTCCCTAACATGTCGACAAGGTGCTTTCAGGTGCTTAAGTGACTACAAATTTTAATTTTTAATTATTAATTTGCATCCTATTACGTCTTTAAGTAGAATTATGATACAGCTACTACAAACTGTCATCAATTAACATAATAATATAATGGTATTTTGCAGAATATTTCACTCTAGTAACACTATTTCGAGTAGACAAGTTGTATAATTTTATCTCTAAAAGGTATCCACTATGAGAAATTGGGAACACATTACATATGCTAAAGAGTGATTTAGCTATCTAAGAATTTAAACGTTTTATAACATACAATCAAGGTTGTAATATTACGTAAGACTCTTTAATTACTAAAAGAAATTTATTATATAAGTCTACAATAATCAACATGTTTTTATTTATTCTTTTCACCGAAATGTACATAACAATTTCACAACAACAAAATCAAAAATTACAAAAATGAAATGAAATCTTTAAGTTTAACGTCCCACTTTTATGTCGGTTATGCTAAAGGAAACGGTGATGATGAGAAATGAGTGAAACGATGGAATGAAGAATGTGGGAGGAAACGGGAGAACCCCGAGAAAACCCACGAGCGCGGTCTTTGTCCATCACAAAGTCCACACGGCGCGAGCTGAGATCGAACCAAGGACCCAAAACACCGGGGGTGAACACTCTACCACTGAGCCACCGCGCCTTCAAAAATACAAAATTACGTATAACGTATTACGGAAACACATGATTCGGCAACCCTAACATTTGAATCTGTAAAAGATTTTAATATGGCACCCAATTGGTATCCATAGAGTAGGTATATATTGTTAAATGTTTTTGTGTAAATAAACTGGAAGAGTTTTGTGTATAATCACCAAAAATAAGGGCTCTTCAGAAAATGCCAGTTTCAATGTAGATATATAGCAAATTCGTTCAAATAAAATATTAAATAGCGTACTATATTTAAGCAGATGTAAAAGGACACAAGACAAATTATTTTGCAATTTTTATATTTGGATTTGAAAAAGGTATTAGGTAATACAAAATCTGTAGTTCACTTAAAAGTACAAAGGGCGCAGTCGTATTATTTTTCGTTGTAATTGTTACAAAATGCATCATTTGCAAACTTTGACATAGGAGACTTTAGTGTTAAGTACATAGGGCGCAGTCGTAAGTATTATTTTTCGTTGTAATTGTTACAAAATGCATCATTTGCAAACTTCGATATAGGAGACTTTACTGCTAAGTACATAGGGCGCAGTCGTAAGTATTATTTTTCGTTGTAATTGTTACAAAATGCACCATTTGCAAACTTTGACATAGGAGACTTTAGTGTTAAGTACATAGGGTGCAGTCGTATTATTTTTCGTTGTAATTGTTACAAAATGCATCATTTGCAAACTTCGATATAGGAGACTTTACTGCTAAGTACATAGGTCGCAGTCGTAAGTATTATTTTTCGTTGTAATTGTTACAAAATGCATCATTTGCAAACTTTGACATAGGAGACTTTACTGCTAAGTACATAGGGCGCAGTCGTATTATTTTTCGTTGTAATTGTTACAAAATGCATCATTTGCAAACTTTGACATAGGAGACTTTACTGCTAAGTACATACGGCGTAATCGTATTATTTTTCGTTGTAATTGTTACAAAATGCATCATTTGCAAACTTCGATATAGGAGACTTTACTGCTAAGTACATAGGGCGCAGTCGTAAGTATTATTTTTCGTTGTAATTGTTACAAAATGCACCATTTGCAAACTTTGACATAGGGGACTTTACTGCTAAACTTAAAATTCATTAATATGAACTAAATTCTGAGGGGTTACTTCTTTCCGCGCTACTACATTTTTATCATTATATCAAATAATTATATTTTGTTTCCTTTATTTCTGTATCGCACATAGAATTTTAGAGTATTAACTAATCAATTTTACGGCTAAACAAACATTGCAGGGATGAATTATTAATAAAATTAAATATTTGGATCATATTGAGGCTGACAGTGACCTTTTACAAGAAATTATAAGGGAAGTTAACAATTTATTGGAAAGATCATGGTTGATCGACGAAAAACTGACTTAAGAGTAGTGATGTAAGGTGGAAAAATTTCCCCTATATTTTCCCGGAAAATTTTCCGTTCTAAACAAATATCAGTGATCAAGTAACAATTCCTTATTAACCATAAAATCAATAGAATTCATGTATAGAAATGTTACAAAGTGAAAGATTGTTTAAAGAATCTAAAAATTTTCATGGCTCAGAAAATTTCCAGTGCTATGTAGAAGCAAAGGAAAATTTTTCATGAATCGAAAAAGTTTCTGTCGTGTATGGAAAAATTGAAAAACTTTTTGGGTCAGAAAATTTTCATCATTTTAAACCAAAAAGTAAAACATCTTTTTATGAATCGGAAAGTGTTATTTCTCTGTAGAAACAAGTGAAAGGAATTTTCATGGATCGAAAATTTTCATTACGATGAAGAAACAAGTGGAAAAACTTTTCATAACCCGGACAATTTTCAATATTATGTATAGTGATGTTAGGTGGAAAATTTTCCACTATATTTAACTGCACACTGAGCTATAAAATTGAACTCCTGTAAAGGTAAGTTAGACAAAAATAAATAATAATTTTCCAATTAACTTTTGGGAACCGAAAATTTTCTAATATTTTGAGCTGACAAATAAAAACTTACACAGTGTTTCTCTTTGTAGGTGTGTGTGTGTGTGTGTGTTTCTAAAATGCAGGGAACATAAATGGAATTCGTCGAGTACAAATATATCGTACCATTGTTTAAAATGTAACAAGAAAGCGAAAAAGAAACCTTTGTGAATTTATCAATTATTTCGAAAACAGAAAATTCAACTATTTCTTCACATATACCCCTGCCTATGTAACGTAACAACCACATAAAACATAAAAGTTCCACTTCCTTATGAAGATAGTTTTTGTAACAGAAAATAAGAAGAAACGCTTTGATTTTATTATGTTTCAAGTTATGAGGAAACATCGTTTTACGCGTATTAAATTAAAGAAATATGATTTTGTGAGATCAAAGGTGAATTCTGAGGGAAGAATACACTGAAGTTTTTGAAACATTTTTGCACAAATGAAGAATCATTAGATTTTCAGTTCATGAAGCTTTTTCCAGACAATATTTGTAACAAATACATTTTAGGCCCTAAACAACCATGTAGGGATAAGTGGAGTATGTTTTTATGAATCGGAAAATTTACATCACTGCTTAAAAGTATGCATATGTAAAGCGGTTCCATTTGTATCGGTAATCTATGGCTTCCCCGCGGTACAAAATAGTGACATTCCATTAAGACCTACAGTTTCTGGGAATTATTTATTAATTTGATTGTTAACTTGTTAGCTAAATATATTAACTAAACATATTTTACAACTAAATATATTATACAAGATGATTTAAATATACAACTGATAATAGTCAGATGTTAGAAACAAAACTTCAAGTTTTGGTAAACGTCAGCAATTTAAAATTAGCCTCTATAGATGTTGTAAGTATGTTCAATTCCATTATTTAAGACTCAGCAATGGCTAAAATTCACCGATTTAAGAGACAAGGTCATTACTAAAATCTTAGAATCATGACTGCAAACTTTTTTTAACCTTTGAAGACAAAATTTACAAGCAACAAGAACCGTTAGTTTTGAGGAGCCCTCTGTTATGACTTTCTCGTGAACACTGTAAGGATTCATTATTTTGCAGAAAGAGTTTAAATTCGTGAAACACTATCGCCGCGAAGACGATTGTATTTATATTTATGAATCAAATGAACAGTTATAGACGTTCCTAACGAACTCAACAGCACTATTATATTAATGAAAGCAGGAAACAGCCATTTTCAACACACCAAATTCTAGTTAGGTGCGAATTCAATTATACACAAAGAGTGAAGAAGTGGATGACTCGAACCCGGGATCTTCGGCGTAACATGGCAATACGTTAACCACTACGCTACCCAGTCCGCTCCCAGAACAGCCATACACTCTCTCACCAATGAAGTCGGTCTTCTTTCACTCAGACCACATGAGCTGTATCACAATCTCCTGTTGTGTTTGGTCAATCCAGTAGTGTTCATATGTAGAACACCTCTGACGATTGTGTTATCATATATTAATGAAAGGGGGAAACAACCGATTTTTAACACACCTGATCATCTGTAGGTGCGAATGGGTGACAGAACACCAACTTCACGGGTAAGAGAGTGTATGGATATTTTGGGAGCGGACTGGGGAGCTTAGTGGTTAACGGATCGGTACGGTACGCCAAAGATCCCGAGTTCGAGTCCCCTTCCAGTCACCCACTTTTTCACTCTTTGTGTATTAACAATATTTACTCAAAAATCACATTTACGGTGTCACATGAAATGCATAATTAACTTTGTGTGTATACTGTTCTACAGATGCAAAATGACACATAGAAAACCGAGAGCTAGTGGTTATAAAATGCTGGCACATTCGAAAAGGATAAAATACAATGTATAGATCAACCTCCTTTTAAGAGCGTACACGTTAATGTCACCAGTAAATTTCAATAACTAGATGGAGTTTCAACTACGATGTGAAAAATCTTGGAAAAACCGAAGTAACAACCTCGCAAAATTCATAACCAAAAACAAAAATTCGGAATGTACTTCGGACAAGTGGATTTCCTTTCCTTTACGGCCTTGCCTATTTTGCAGGTGCCAAAAATATGGGTTAAAAAGTTAGTTATAAATTAGCCTTGAGCGATAAGAAATTGCTCACCGGTATCAACAATTATTTTGTAGACAGTTTGATTTTTTCAGGAGTTTACAAGGCTAAATGTGAATATAAATGTATCTATATACACATGTTAAAAAGTAGCATAAGGACGAGAATCAAAGAACATATAGGATACTAAAGATGTCCTCGGCAGTACTACATTTGTCCAAGCACCAACGTATGTTCAAACATAATACTAAACAGACGAATATCCTACACAATACGTCATCCCCAAATTGAAAGAAATGTGTGTGAGTCATTTCACTCAAAACAGAAAATCCTTCCTTCAGTCTAAACAAAGTAGGATTTCATTAATAATATTACTATTGATAAATAGCAATGTAATGTTCGATAAAACTAAAAATCAGCTACAAACTTTTCTTCCACTAAATTGTCATCAGCTATCTCACTGTAGACCTGCACAAAATAACTAAACGCTGCACAGGTACAGACCTGGGATCGACTACTTAGACACAACCTAACTCCAACATGGCTGTAGATATAACGTATACTGAATTATGTGAATTTTTAGGCTGTAAAATTCTAATATTCACGTTATTTTCACGTGTTTTTTAGATTTCTTCAAGAGATTTGACAAATGGTGTAAAAGTAAGCATTTCGAAATATAATCTGTAGGGAGAAAAGAATTTATGAAAAATGTAACCAAATTTAAGATACCTGTTTCACAACAACTTCGACGACGCGGCCAAGTCAGGGGTGAACTGACCTGCCGAGCAATCAGGCAAATGCCTGATGAGCCCTCAAAAAACCTAATTAGCAACGACAATAAGAAAAATAAATTTCCCTGATACATTATTGTTCTGTAATAATACACAAAAATATGCAATTCAATTAATAAAATAATACACGAAATAATGTACATATGTTGTGAACATATGTTGATATAACTCTTTAGGGCGCACGTAAGGTTGCTAACCGGAAGTGACACTATATCACCGGGGCGCCGCAGTTGTCTTCTGTAATCGAACATCAAACTAAACTAGCACCTTGATATCCATCGAAGTCAGTGATGAGGATTTTAAGATAGGTTTCTGTCTGTTGGTATTATTTATACAGTACATGGATTAATGTTGTAAATTGTTTTCAATACTATATTTAATTTAGGCATGTAGTATGATTGTCGTCTTCTGTAGTATAAACAATAAGCAGCAAGACGATATATATACATATATTGTAATAATTTTGTTCGTCATTTTCTATTCCGTATTTCCTTACCGGTATATGATTCAACCTACTATATTTTCCTTTAAAAGCAAGATGGCTATTATTGAAATTGACTTTTTTTATGTATAAGACATCTGTCACGCTAATGACAAACCAAACTGGGTGTTGAAATAATGGTGACAACGGAGTTAGCCATCATTTAGAGAACCTCGAAGAAAAAAAATGTCAAATATACATGGAATATACGTAACTTGAGAATACAGCATAACTCACTTTCCTGAAAAGTCTAAGACGATTTTTTTTTTTTCTCGGACGGTTTGCTCACAAACGACTCAGGTGACTTTGTTCATATTTCATAAATAAATATGCCATAACTCCATAATGTTGTGTAAATTACTCCTTACGAAAAAAATTACAAGAGATGAGTTTCTTTTCAGGTTACTTTCTCAAAAACGACTCAGGCGATTTTAGCCATATTTCATAAACAAGTATTTCACTATTATTCCTATGGTGTTGCACAAATCACTTCCAAGAGAATATCAAGAAGAGATAGTTTACTCTTGGGTTGAGTTTTTTTTTTTTTTTTTTTTTTAACTATGTAAAATACCACTAGTGCTATTTTGCTGTTATTTTATAAACAATCATTTCATTAGTAACAATAACATATGGTTTAAGTCGTTACTTATGAAAAATCTACAAGGGATAGTTTTCACTTTTGGAGATTAGTTTTCTTTGGGTAAAGTTTCCCGAAAACACTTTGTTCGTATGTCACACGAAAATGCTTAATTAATAACTGCAGCACAACATGATTTAGTTTACAGAATTAGAGCGAGAAAGTTTAGTGTTGTGGCCCGTATCTTTTATTTAAATATTTATCGCACGAATGATGATAACTTATGTTTTGGAGGGAAACAGGAGCAACTAGGTTCCAACAAATTCATGGAGAACAATGTAAATACAGAACCGTTCCGGTTAAGCCGGCATGTCAGGAACTCCTAACCACTTTATTTTCTCATGTAACAGCCAACAGTATTTTCAGGAGTAATCACACATAGACATATTGTTACCATGATAAGGTTATTGGTATTGTCATTCATTGTTATCCAGGGTGTCTACTAAAATTCCAAAATGAAATTTCGTGACTTTTTCTTTACCAACTCAAAATTTCCTAATATTTTCAAGAGCGAATTTGAGTGCGAACTAGGCCGAATTTTCATCCATCCATACTAGGCCGAATTTTCATCCATACGATAGAAACGAACTTTGCTTGCGATTTGGTAGCGTCTAAAGCCGACGATGGACATTTTTGGTAGTGAACTTTGACGTTTTATAGAACAAAATATTTCAATCTGTACTTACATCTGTACAGTTAAAAAAAAATCGTGACCCAAAAGCTAAATCTCGTGACTTTTATGACCGTTTTCTGATTTCGTGACATTCGTGACCGATAGACACCCTGTTATCAGCATATTTACGAGAGTTTCTATCAAACAATCTGACTCTCACAAACTTGGATTATTTTTCCAAGTAAAACTGTAATTTAACAATAAATTTAATTTAGGTTTTTATTAATAACTGATTACTCCACTTTAGTATGACATAATTAATTTTCATCTAATGTTGAAATTACGAAATCAATTGTCCACCTAAGAAAAAAAAATCCTTGAGGGGGCATACGAAATATAACTTGGCGCAAACGACTTATTTACGAAACTGTATTCCTTGTTTACCAAATCATACAAATAATAATAATATTTTAAATTCATTCTTACTACTGTCTTGATTACTCTCTCTATAATTCATTTCTGTATTTTGAACAGTAATCGATAATTTCTATTTTGATAATTTAAAAATTGAAATTATTTCAATAATATACCCAATATAAAAAGTGATAACGTTTCCATTTTAACGTAAATAAAATTATTTTATATTATGAATTGTCTTTATGGTTTTTGTTACGAATTAGGTAACTAATTATTGCGAGGGCAGCTGGAACGTTGCTGGCCTGACAGAGAAGGGGATATAATGGCGAGCTAAAATTTTGTGTGTTTTACTTGAATATAATTTTTCCAGCGATGCTGCAGTTTCTCTAACCCACTGCAAAACAAATCTTCCTGTGTGCGTAACCAATCATCTACAAAATCTGTAGGAACCTCCTTTGTGCAGAAATGCTTGCTGTTCAGATATGTCTTCACAGCAGAAAACAGACGACAATTGGAGGGTGTTAAGTCGAATAAATAAGCGGGATGTTAGATAAATTCAGCAGTTGCTGGAGTGTCTGGCGAGTGATGTGGCACGGTGCGTTGTGATGAAGAAAGAGAACACCGCATTTCAGTCTGTCAGAGCGCTTCAAGTAAGTCTGTTGTCGAAGAGCTGCAACTAGTTTGAGTAACGGTCTGTCTTTTGGGCAGGAAGTTAATGAGGACAACACCTTATGCGTCCCAGAAAACGGACGTCATTACTTTCCTGATACTAATTTTCTAAGTCTTACGAAAAAGATTAGGAGGTTTAAGAATGTCTTCTTGACGATTATACAAATGAAGCTTCTTTTTCTTCAGATTCGGAAATACAGCGTGATTCAAAATGATGTGAACGATAAGGAAACGTTCTATAAGTGATAATACTCTATCAACAATGAAATCTCTATGGAAATACTTTCAATATTATCCTCAAGTTTTGTTTACAACAAGCGTACTAGTTTAAAATTTATCCGCTAGGTGGCAGAGTGATTAGTTCCAAGATGGCTGCCTGTGGTGCAGAGAGAGTATTTTGTGTTTTACAGTTTCACGTTCGTCGATCTGTTGTTAGTATTCAACGCGAGTTCCGCACAAAATTTCATAAAGATCCACCATCAAAGAACTCCATACGTAAGTGGTATGACAAATTCAACAGAACGGGATGGATTTGTAAAGAAAAATCGCCCGGTAGGCCGTCCACTTCTGAGGCAGATGTCGAAAGGGTTCGAACCAGTTTTCAACGCAGCCCTCAAAAGTCAACAAGGAGAGTTAGCAAAGAGCTTCAAATGCCTCAAACAACTGTTTGGCGTGTAGTGCGTAAACATTTAAAGATGTATCCGTATCGAGTGCAGTCGTTACAACACTTAACACCTAATGATCACACGTGTCACAAGACTTTTTGTGAGTCATTTCAAGAGTTGTGCAGTGTTGATGATGATTTTTTGGGCAAACTTTGTTTCAGTGATGAGGCTACGTTCCAGGTAACAGGAAGAGTGAATAAACAAAATGTTCGCATTTGGGGAACTGAGAAGCCTCACCAAATCTGTGAAATTGTGCGTGATTCACCGAAGACGAATGTGGTTTGTGCAATTTCATCTTCAAAAGTTTATGGTCCGTACTTCTTTGACGAAGGAACTGTGACTGGACAAACATTCTACAAATGCTTACTACGTGGCTTATGCCACAGCTCGAACATGACAGTGCAAACTTCATCTATCAATTGAATGGAGCTCACAATGTCAGAAATTTCCTCAACAACAGACTGCCACACCACTGGATTGGGCGGTCAAGTAAAAATGATCATCAGCTTCTACGTTGGCCACCAAGATCACCGGACTTAACCTGACTTAGCGATTTTTTTTTCTGTGGGGACATCTAAAAGACATTGTCTACAAACCCCTCTACCCCAAGATGTGAATGAACTGAAAGAGAGCATCACTGCTGCAGTGCAAACTGTTGATGCAAACATGTTGAAACGGGTCTGGGCGGAATTGGAATACCGAATAGATGTATGTAGGGTAACAAAGGGGGGCCACATAGAACATTTGGGATGTACTATTTTCATATTTTTTTAATCACAAAACTTAGAGAGTTTTAGCATTTAACTGTAAGATTTGAAGCTATTTGGATGATTAATAAAAAAGTTATAAGGAGTTGTAATCGTTCACATTATTTTGAATCACGCTGTAGAACTAACAGAAGATTCATAGAATCATTCCCAACTTCTCAAGAAAAAAAAAAAAAAAAGAAAGAAACCTATAAAATGTAAGTAAAGTGTGATTTGCGTTTCAAGTTTGCCTTCAATGTAATTCTGAAATATAATTTGTACAGAAGACTTTACACAAAACTACTCAAAGTTCAATGATAACTAATTACACTGCCTTTAATTAAGTATCGAGATATTTTTCGAAGCTTAAATACACAAAAACCAGACTTTATTCACGACTTAGTGACGAACATCTGGAACCTCTATTTTTGATGAATTCAGAAACAGACATTTTGGTCAAAACCGACAACAATGTGCTAGAGAAGCACAAAATTCGGAAGACTTCTACAAATTCTGTAATAAGTTAAACCTGAAAATACAATAAAATGAAATTATTCAATGCTTTTTTTTTTTAATATAAGGCTTTAGTCATGATATTAATGTTTATATTTGTTAAAGGAAAATAATCATTTAGACTCTTTGTTTAAAGAATCGTTATTTCAATATTATGTCATGTGTTACAGTTAGAATCATATGTGATTATAGACATAATATGAGATGTCTGTATGAATCACGGGCGCCAACTTCAGGGTGCTTTGGTGCTCGAGCATCCCCATAATTTCTGTGGGTTTGCTCTTCACCCATGCATAAAAAAAGGAAAGAAAAATATAAATTTCTCTTTTCGTATCCATTATCATCATACAGAAATGTGCGTGTCAATTTTATTCTATTTAATTAACTTCATTTGCTTTCTTTCGGCATCGGTATTGATCAATCTCAAGGTTAGCGTTCAGAACAGAGTGAAAAAAAAAAAAAAAAAAAAAAAAAAAACTAACATAGGGGATGAGAACCATAGAATCTCCTTAGTTACGCCGCCATAATCTCATTCAAGAGTATTTTCCTCTGCGAAAAAAAACTGCACGAACAATAATAACAAAGAAAACTTCATTTATATTTTCAGGCGGGTCAATCAAACTCATACGAAGTAGGTTTTGTGATGAATATGAGTTGGTTTTCTTGGGATTGTTCCATTTGCTCCCACTTTCTTCCACACAACATTATTGTCATCATCACCGCCTGCATATAATCGTGGGGGTGGGGGAGGCGGTGTCAATGTTCAAAATTTTACCGGGAAAGACCCCCGGCTTGCGAATTGTGAATTACAGCACCCACATTCACTTTCAAAATCCGGTGTTTCTGCTATCAACAAATATCTATAAATTTACATGATACCGACCACATGGTATGGCGTTCTGCTAACATCTGTGCCATCGGTATTTTCATGGAGCCAGTCCACCCCTGTGGTCAAGAGAACAACCATCCGCTCAAAAACTAATCATAGCTTACAATCAATTTTTACAGATTTCATGTAAATCCTGAATAACTAAAATAGGATTGTTCTCAATTTTTCTGGAATTAATTAAATATCTAAATTATTTATGCAGTTAGTTAATTTAATAATGTACTCTCAACGATGTGGAATATCTACAAAATATAATTTTACTTAAAAAAATATTTAAAAAATTAGAAGTTCTAATACTAATATAATACTAATACGAATATAAAATTTAAAACAATAAATGTTTGATGACATCTTGAGTATCATTATATATATATATATATATATATATATATATATATATATATATATATATATATATATATACAGATAGATAGATAGATAGATATACGGACAACGTATAATCACAACAGACTCAATAACAGTGATGCTCATTCTCAATAAGTAAAACAAGCTACATCTTTCTTTATTCATATATTAGTTAAGAATGAAACGTGTAGAGGAAAATTAACTTACAGAGCAATTACTCTTCGAACATGCCTGTGGAGACGATACAACCTCACAGGGATTAAAATAATAAGTCAAATTACCATTACCAGTTGCGCTCAAGCTAGAAAGAAAAAACAGGCAGCAGATAAAACATTTGTAATTTTAAGCTTTTGACAAAATATTTTTGGAATCTCCTAAAACTTTTTTTTTTTTTTTTTTTTTTTTTTTCACCTTCGAGGCTCCTCGAGTTCTACGAACATAAAACGCAGATTTTATTCTAATTTTCTCTCACACACATACCTTACACTATTCAATGATTTGATACGATGTACATCAAATACTAAACTACACTAAAACTTTATTCAAATCAATATTTCATTAACTATTTAATCACCTGATTTACAGAATACAGGAGATCTCCAGGCACGTAATAACTATTACGTTCCAAAATCTTACGTCTTGCCATTTATCAGAGAATATAAATTTAAAACAATAAAGGTTTCAAATTTACTCCACTCGGAGAATTTCTCTGAAACACTATTTCTAGAAGCATGAGATTTTTTATATAGTAAAGGTATAAGTTATGATGTAGGTTATCTAGCAACCTTAAATTTTCTGAAAGTCTGCGTGCTGAAGATGACTACAACTCTTTGCTGAAACGTTATTGGTAAGATTTGCAATCTGGATGCTTTTAGTGAGCTAAGTTTTACATGACATTCAAAATTTGTTGTGTTTATTTGACTCTTCAAAATATAGTCGTACAGGGCTGAATAATACTTTCTTGCGTACGATCTATGTCGAGTGATAAAGCTAACGACCATGAGAATTTGGAAAATTAGAAGTAAAATTCATGATTGAGACATGCAATTCACTCGTCTGTAGAACAAATTTATGTTTGCAATTTTAAAGAAAACCTATTAATAAACTGAAATTTAACGTTAAAAAGCCATAATCTAACACCTAAACATAACACACGATTACAAAACAAGACAGTAAAATTAAAACAAGAGATAAAATATATAAGGCAGTTATACACCATATATAACATACATAAATCATTTATGATACGTGACACATCTACTTACACACACTCACGTATGCTGAAAGTGGTCAAGACACTTCTGCGCACGTCGCAGATATATTGGCTAACACCGCCTGTAGCTCTTCACGGGTGATACTCTGGATAGTGGGTAAGTTCTATTGCAGTTTAGCCAGGGTACAAGAGTTATCTGCATTCACCTTCAACTTTGAACATCCTCACAGATACAAATCACTGGAGGACAAATTCAGGGAACAAGGGAGCTACAATCTCTTGCTTACTCTGAACGCCAAGGATTCGTTCGAAGTGTCTCCATGCGTACATTTAAACAACCGGCCATTTTCAAATACATTTTTGACTCTAGGCCTCTTCGATTAAGTGATGATGAATATTTTCACCTAAGTGAATACACCAACTGTCAAAACTGAATTTGATTTGAGTTTAGTATCCCTTTCAGCAACAAGGCATTATGAAACATGAATGTATAGATTAACGTGGAATTCGGATCACATGCGCTCCCGCCGGGAACTGAAGTCGAGCAAGCTATCAACATATCCATGAAGGAGCTTCTCATTAAATACATGATACATTTATAATTTACTAATTTTGTATACATTTAACATATGACGAATGGTGCGTTGCGTGATAAAATTACATGTTACAAGATCTGAAGAAATAAGCGATTTTGTGATGATGTATCGTAAGTTGACCAGGTTTCACCCGGACTCATGTGGATTTTCTCGGGTTTTATTATGTCATTCGTTTTGGAGGAAACTGGTTTTTTATGGACGAAACTGAGTAATCCAAAATCGTATCCAATAATGGTGAGAAAAACAAGCCCAAGACTATTATGGTCTTACATGCAAAACCAAGACAGACAGACAGACAGACACACACACACACACACACATATATATATATATATATATATATATATATATATATATATATATATATATATATTCGGAATAACGTGGAAACAAACTGTCCAAGATAGTGTTAAAGTTCCCTTCTGAAGAGGTTCTTCTTAACATTGATGGTGATGGTGTGTGTACATTGATGAGATTATTCTTATGGAAGATTTGAGAAATCAATGATGTTGCAGCTGAAATCGCATAAAGGTAAGTGAAGTATAGTATACTACAGAGTACAGCTTATTTGAAACTTAACATACTAGAATACAGAGACAGATTCCAGCATGCGTCTCATAATTACCCTCTATATTCGCAAAATGAGATGAAAAAAAAAAAAAAAGTAACTCTGAAACAAAAACCCAAGGGACAAATTCAACTTAACCTATTAACTGCTGACCTACCAGGCTTCCACCAATACTCATTGGTTTCACATTAGTGATAGTTAGAGCAACCCACATTATGCTTTATTTTTCGTTTAATTATGCTTTATTTTTGCAAATTATGCTTTATTGTTAATTTCAATCATTTTTTTACATTAATCGTGTATAATGTATAATATTTACTATACATTAAATAATCTAAATATCTTGATCTATTTATTAATATTTTATGAAGCAATTTCTTTCATATTTAATGAACTTTCTACTTAATGCACTGTAAAGAGATATGCTTTGCTGGAATCAGTTTTTTCTATCACTTGTGTGCACCTTAGAAGTGCATATATACAGAAAGGTGTACAAAAAGTACAGAAAGTGCTCAAGTTCAAGAGGTACACATAACAATATAGTGTGTAGTTCTTGTGTACTATTCATTGTTGGCGGAAAGTTTTCTTCTTTTCTTTTTTCTTTTCTTCACATCAAAGGATTACACCGAAAAATTTACAGAAATAAAAATAAGCTTTTTATTGTTGAATTGTTATATTCTCAATGATTTTGCATTGTAAAAATTTTAAAAAATATTAATATAGTGTAAAAATTTAGTTTAGTTTAGAATTTTCCAAGAATTATGCTATATATTTTAAATTATGCTTTTAAAATGAGTTTCTTCGGGGCACTTAGACAACCACAACCATGTTCACGATACCAACCATATGTCTAAATTGCCATTATGCTTTTTATGCTTTTGGGTTGCTCTAGTGATATTACTGCACGAGTAGATATAAAAGTTAATGATAGGATTTCAAAACAGATCTTTTGAATGAGTTTGTTAAAAAAAAAATGGTACATCCAAACTTTTGTAAACTGAAACTTAAAATGTAGACAGAACATTGTGAAAGATGCTACTAAATGCTTGTGCTGTTAATTTGTATTTATCCTACAGGGTTGAAGATCAGTGAGGGGTGTCTCATAATTACCCTTTATAGGAAGTGTCGCATAGTTACCATCACTGACCCTAGTTACGTGGGTAAAAATATTTCTCAATCCTGTTTCACAATACAAATGAGATGCTATCGCAGAATCGACCCCACTAACGACACTCTCATTCCTCTAATATATATATATATATATATCTCACGCATTATACTTAAATTACACCACCCAATTGCCATTCGCTAATGAAAATGCAATAAATCCACATAAATAGCAGCTAACGACAACACTCACTTCCCTTTTTTGCCTTAAAACTAGATCATATAAAGTTTCCTGGATGTAAGGAGGGAAGAGAAAAAGGGGAAAATCCTATAATATTCATTTCTTAATATATACTCATGAACTGTGAACCTAAAGCACCAACAAACAATACTGATAAACTTTCTTTCTTTTCCGCTGTTGCTAAGCAAAGATATAAATATTTCTACGCTATCCCAAAACATGTAGTTTCATTTCAAGCCCAAACTGATGGGGCGTTATGATCTTATATCGACGAACGCAAAGAGGGAAAATTATATTTTGTTAGGCATTTATTCCGAAGTTGGTCGTCCACCTATTTTAGACCAAAAGCGTAATAAAAGCTACGAAAATTTAAAAATCATCAAGTTTTACTTCACTTTATCAAAGCTCAATACTCAATTCATATAGTAATGCCAAGCGAGTGATGGCGAGTGAAGGTGGGCTATTAGCCAGGTTGGTCATTTTCTGGACTTTCTTCACAGTTATTTGCTTACTACACTTTTTGTAATTTAATGTTCGATTCATGAATCCATGACTTTTACATACTTTCGAAAGATTTTTCTGATTATCGCCACATTGTTTCACAAACTGTATTACTGTTAACTAACATCAGGGCAGGATGTCTGTATACCTGCTGCCATGTTCACAATACAAATACTCCTTACTTTCCCACAATCCAACCATGTGGTAACTTTGCGCCAAGTAGTTTCCTCCGCTTGCAAAATATAGTTCCATGTTTAGAATCGCTTATATATATATATAAACAACTGTCGCTCTCCTTATAAAGTATCAAGCACAGAAATGAGCAAATTATCCATTTCTTCCCGGTAGATTTTCAAAATTTTGCTAGAAACAGACGACCAACTTTGAAAATTAACCCTTTTGTTATAACGTCATACCCTCTGGACATAAACAAAAATCACTGTGAAGAAGCATATAGACCTAGGGGATAGTTGATGATATGTGCGTGCGTGACACAGCATTTGTGCCAATAGGGTTATTCATTTCTGACTCCTGAATGAGATAATAGTATTTGCCTGGCATATTCTTAGAGAAGTTAAAGAAACTTCAGGCAGGACGACTGGTTCTTGAATCCTGCGTGTAATAGGGAATTTTATTCTTATCCTAAATTATATAGAAATATATATTCTTTTGTTACTATACAAAATTGTCTACTACTTCCTTGAACCTAAGCGAATGCGAATGCAAAATATGTCCATGAAACGTGGATGGGTCTTCACGGCACGGATTCCCTTTATGCGACAAGGGAATTCCAAACTTCCATACCATATATGTTCAATAAATCATTAATGCTTAAGTATTATTATAATTGTACATACAACATTGAATAAAACCCAATTTTGCCCAATAAAATTCGATTTCCACTGGGCTGGACTTTTTTGAAGAAACTCTTGTTTTTTCAAAACCCTGATTTACGTAAAAACACAAAACAGGCCTATATTCTAGGAAATGCTGGAGATGATATAACTGGGAGGAGAGTGGGAAAACTGCAAAATAGTAAATGTCACTGCTGTATATTTGCACGAAACCAGCACCTAGAACTGCAATCTTTATTTTATATAGGCCTATATATATATATATTTAAAGCACCAAGAGTAGATTTTATCCAAAAGACAGAGATTTTCTATTGTTACATTCATTCTTAATCTGCACCCAAAATCTCAAATGTTAATAGCTGTTTTTGCTATGCCCAACTGGAACAAATCTATATGTAAATCCCTAACTAAAAAAAAAAAAAAAAAAAAAAAGAAGAAGAAGAAAGAAATCGTTACATGTGGCTTTGCTTTAGTTCAAATAATTAGGGTTAAGTCCCGTATAGCCGGACTAATTTTAGGAAATTTACCGAGTCAATTGGAGAATTTATTTAAGTTTGTGAAGAGGAATGAGTGAAAAATCAGGTAAGTGAAATAGTAAAAGTGAAGAAAGTTATTGTTTTTGATGTATGCCGCACTGTATGTGGAGGCGAAAGGCTGTGACAAATCATGTTCGAGGGTATTTAGCGGATAATTTATTTAACTTAAATAATAATAATAATAATAATAACCAGGAAAATGTTGTACACGATGTTGTTCTTGAAATTGGAAAAGTTTACAAGCCTCAGTTTTGAAGGTAAGTGACTTCTAACTCAACGGGAATGTATTTCTGCTCAGCGTACAAAAGCTGATTTGATTTGATTTATTTGCGTTCATTTGACCATTGTATTGTATGTTATCAAGTGAAATGCTGCAAGTATGAAACCATGACAAGTGCTATTGAAAATTTTATGATTGCCAAAACCCACATGCTTTCACTACCCTCGCTTACGCGTACACCCAACGTCACTGACGCACCTGCATCCTTTGGACGCGCTACCGCGCAGGCCCGCCAGCTTTGCCACGCTCTGACTCGGTTAAATAGCATTCGTGCTTTTTAGTGGCTACCTAGCACAGGTTGGTTTGTGTTTTTGCACTGTAGTTTTTATGCCCCAAACGCAATGTAACTTAATGTAATCCAACAAAATATAACCGAATATAGTACTCAGTTTTCAAATTGGTTCGGTGATACGGCACTAATGCCAATAATTATATATTACACACGAGTACACTTAAATTAACATAAATTCTGTTAATCCAACCAGTTTAAAAACACATGTTAGTTTTACGTTAGATTAGGTTGTATAAGGTTTACCATGATGTTCGCTGCGGGACTAGACAGAATTTAACCCTTTAAATAGATTTCAGTTGCACATGGAAACCCATATATGTGTCAAGTGAAAAATGTCAAACGTACCTCTTACTTTTTCCCACTACTTTTCTCAAGTTGATTTCTAAATTACTTTCCAATATGCAACTACATGGGTCACTATTCGTACACAGCTTTATGTCTCCAGTAACAGAAATAGAAATACAGTAAATTTTAATGATGAACAAAATATACAATAAATTATTCATCACTGCAACAAATTTTAATGATTTCTAAATGTGTCAATTTTGTAATCACTAGCTAAGTCTTAACAAAACATTAACTCAATCAGCTGCAAACCACATCAGCCATCACCCCAGACCACATGATATGATCACAACAAAAAATTACCCAAATTATCGTTGCCAGTTAATGTGAAACAAGTCATGCAAAATAAAGCATACTAAAATCACTAAATTGGATGTTTAATAATAAAAAGAGATTGGACGTTTGAAAGTTTAGGTATGACTTTTAAAAGGAAAGAAAGACAGAAAATAATGCAAACGAAATTAAATTTCTAGTTTTATGTCCAGTTCTGGTCAAGTTTTGGCACTGCATTTTGCCAAATTTACGGGTAAAATTCAATACTTTTCACGGAAAGACATGTAATGCTACTTTAGACGATAAAAGAAAGCTTGAACAAGACCATTCAATACCTCAAATTTACACCTTCAAAGGAGTATTGTTCAAGACACTTGAACAAGAGTTTCGAATGATCTTCAAACAATTTTTACACGATCATAAAGGTATTGAATCATGTTTTATATACTTCTTGATAGGTGGCAGTCCCAAGCAAGTGACTGACACTGTGAAAGAAATGAAAGCGAAACTGTGTACTGATATAGTTCAGACATGCGTATGAATAGCTATAATATTAGCATATCTTTCATAACTTTCTGCAGGCATTTGGAATTTAATAGATTATATTAAATCATTTAGAAAACAGGTCAATTGACTTTGTAGCAACCCCATCGAATTGTCACTAAGTACACTGTATTTTGGCCCTTTTACATTAAATGCGGGTTAGTTTAGCTTAAGTTAAGAGTAAAGTGCTGCTGAACTATAAAATCCCTGTATTAAGCTTTTTGAAAATCTGATTCTTCAAGTGGCGCACTGATGGCAGAATCGCACTCAAAAGAAAAAATTGAAGTGTTTCAAAAAATTGTGTGTCGATGCAATGCCTACCTTTTGATGTTATTTATGCTATGGCATCCAAGATTGTTTTAAAAAAAAGACTGAAAACACAGGAAACCAAACAAAGCAATGATAATACATTTTTCAGCTAGTGGACTTACCACTCGTATCTGCAACACTTTCTGTACAAACCTTTCCCATGTTTGGTACTGGTTAAGAACAACCCGTCAAATAGTAATTTTACTGTTAAAATGTGACCCGTCAAATAGTAATTTTACTGTTAAAATGTGTGAGTATATGAAAGAGGATTGTTTCGGATAATAATATCCACTGTCGGAATATGCCTGTATAATGTAGGAAACCAGTAATTTATGTTTAGAAGTTTAATGTTACCAGTATCAAATCTTTACTTGGGCTATACTTGAGTTAAAATTAGTGAATTCGATGTCAAGGGTTTGTTGCACTATTTTTATTTATGCATTATTTTTATTCTTATATTTCTTGCGCAATAACCCCCGTCGATGACGTGCCTGCTCCTTACGAACGTACTCTAGTGTAGGGCCCTTTCTAAGTTCCTTCTCTGATACTGTTAAAAGCATTCTCGGTTTTAGAGTTTTTTTTTTTTCAGTTTCTTATATGTGACATATATGGAAGCGCATTTGTACCTTAAGGAAAAGTCCTCGTAAAATTAACCTTCACGCATGAAAGCACATCCTACCTTAAGAAATAACTTCTGAAATACTACGTGTGAATTCCGTAATAAAATAATTGCATATCTTATAATAGGATAACATGTGATCATTTCCACGGTACTTAAGTTTGCGAGCATATTGTCAATTTGTACGCAATTTTTTTTATTATCCCAGATTAATAACAGTACAAAACGACTTATTAAAGCAAGAAAGTCAGATATATGTTTTTTTATTTGATGGACTCTTCTTTCTTAATCTATACCCGATATTCTTGTACATTAAATTCTCAAATTAACACTTATAGCTATCACTGCCTCAAAATTTAACAATAGTTATGGGCATGCAAGCACTGTAACTACATAAATCATGTATATTATCAACAAAAATACTAATAATATCTTCCAGTGCAGATATTAGATTTCGTTATTATTGTAAGCACACTTTGAACATCAGTATTATTGGAAAAGAGTAATGAAAAATATTTATTGAATAACTGCCGCGTCTCAGGACACCATCATAGTTGTTTAGTATTTTCCTACACTCAATTCGAGCTCTCATTGGCTATTGAACGTTCTTGAATTGGATTGTTAGGAACAGGACCGAAAGGAAATTTTTTGAACGAAACTATTGGATTCAATACAAAAATGACGTCAATGCTGATGTCTTTTTCATCAAAGAGTCTTGAATGATCTTGAACAAGACTCTTGTTCAAGCTTTCTTGGATCGTCTACAAGCAGTATAAGCAGCGTTGCCAGACTCACAGCTCGGAATTATTCCAAAACCTGATCGAACTTATGCTAGATTCGGTCAAATTATGCTAGATCCTCATAATTACTAATTCAGGAGTTTTAAAAAAAGGAAGTTGAGATACGATAACGTAACTTAAAATACACAGAGAGCAAGAATGCATGGATAGAACTCAATACTTCACGCACCAAAATTTTAACTCAACTAAATTACTGCAGTCGTTGTCAGACTCAATGGCGTATATATCGTATAAATGAATGCAAAGTTTTTCTTTACATATTTTGAAAGAAAATTACTTCGCAGCATAAGCGGAGTTGGGAATCATCTGCTGGGGGGGGGGCAGATTTTTGGTCGGTCTCGGAGCTGTCATTTCAGGAATAAATATGATCATGAAGTCAGAAATAAAGATGGTGAAGTTGCCAAAAAGTTGGGGGGAGAATGGCCCCCATAGCTCCGCCCATGCCTCGGAGTTAAAGGATTAGAAAACCCTGGGTGGAGCCACAAAAAAAAAAAGCCCAAAGCCGTTCCGAACTTACTTCGGAAAATAAGACTGCCTGTATGGTTTACCGAGTGTATGAATCAATGGAAGAGGATACATTTCTGCCGTTCTTTTTCTTCCCACGACCAACTTCTTTCTCATCTCCAGGTTTTACGGCTTTTTGATAACTTGCTGAAATTGTGCTAGATTTGGGCAGGATGCTAAAAGCAAGATGCTAGATGCTAGAGACATGCAAATTATGCTAGATCTAGCATCATTATGCTAGATCTGGCAACGCTGAGTATAAGGAACAAATTTCTGCAAGCGGTAGAAATAAATAGTAAGTAATATGGTTATATTTTGTATTTACAAGTATAGGTTACTGGTGTAAAAACATTACAGGTACTTTACAACGGTTAAAACGGTAAATGAGTGATTATGAAAGATGGCTGTATTGTATTACATACTATCATCCACCAGCGGAGTATTTCTACACTGTGTACAAGAGCTATATTTCATGTTTACATATATAACGTTCATAAGCGGAGTTAAGAATTGTTTGCTGGAGGGAGGAGGCAGGGCTTTTGGTCAGTCTCAGACCTGTGGCCATCTTATAGGTAGCATTTTTATTTTTTTGTCAAAAAGTTAGGGGCGCAATGTCTCCTATGCCCCTCTTAGCTCCACCCATAGTAACGTTACTAAGTAAAACCATTATAAGTGGTATAGAAAATCGCACCACTGCGAGAAAAAAAAAAACGTGTTTTCACTATCTTTGCATACGCACATACGCACCCCTTCTGATCTTCTGATGTGCCTGCTCCCTTCGG
This sequence comes from Thermobia domestica, assembly GCF_964235325.1. Classification (NCBI taxonomy): domain Eukaryota; kingdom Metazoa; phylum Arthropoda; class Insecta; order Zygentoma; family Lepismatidae; genus Thermobia; species Thermobia domestica. The sequence goes on along the minus strand of NC_137466.1, from coordinate 133,892,563 downwards.
ATGCAACTCGGTGCTACCACTTGGAACCACCAGCTGCGCCTTTGCTGACTCGGTTAGATAGCATTAGTGTTTTAAGGCACGTGGGAACTAGAAAGCATTTTTTCATGCGTCAGTGATCCTTTATTCATATATGTATCACCAAAGTTCACTAGTTTGCAAAATTCTAAAGTTTAATACCAGTGATTTCACATAGTAGGAGAGATTTGTGTCGGATTTGTAATAATTTCACTGAATGATAGTTGCTGCTGAAATTGTAACAATAGATGTAGATATTGGAATATGCCTATCACGCAACTACAATTTTTTAAACATTTGATTTGTCAACACTAACTTATTTGCAACGTGGTAGGAACTAGAAAGTGTCTGCTCACCAGGTTCCCAAGGGATCTTCACAACTGGAAAAGGTATATGTGTTATGGTCGTTAATAAAAGAAAGTGAACACACATTTTCTTATAGAGAAATCTGAGGAAATTTGAAACTATGTAAGCTCATTTCTGGGATTTATGTTGATCTCTAGGAGCTTTCGTATTTAGATGTTCTGAAGTGAACGTTTCTAATGAATATAAGTAATGTAGCACAGGGTTGGTGCAACCATTACAGAGCAGAACTCATTAAAATGGTACGTGACTTTGCATGATTATCAACCTTAGACCTTCAGAGGATTATGTATTAAATTAATTAAAATGCATATCCTTTTCTAGCGACCTTACTCATATGTACGGGGGCGCCGTCGTGTGCTTTCGCCTCGGGCTCTGATTTTTTACGGCACGGCACTGGACAAGCACTCATCTTGATTTGGAATCTGGTGTTTCAGGGCACTGGATTATTTTGAAAAAGTTAACTATCTTAATGAACCTTCCTCAGTATCTTATGTTTCCCATTTTTACGCGTTTTACTTAATTTTACTCGTTTCACACTCACTTTTACAGTTTTCCCAGTAACTCTTTAAGAACACGGACGAAAACACAGAAACATTGAGGACAGTAAAAATCACAAACACTCTTCGAGCTTTCTTCCATTGCCTGAAGTAATGGCATTCTCTGCTTGCACACTTTGCCACCAATTCCTGACACGAAAATAAGAAAATAATCTAGTACATTAATGTAGTTATGTTAGATAAACATAGAACACAATATTTCTACACGTGCTGATATAATTCAGAGAGTGTGAAAATAATTTCTACCGCCTTTTCTTCTTTGGAAATTAGAAGTTAAGATAAAGAAGAATTGTAATGTAAGTCGGGGCCATCGTTGAAAACGATGACGAAGCTTCAACTTGAAGAACGTTTCGTGATATTTTCCTCATTGAGGAACGTCTATATAACATGTTTTGAGTTAAGCAAGGAAATCTCAAGTAAGTTATTGTGACACTCATATAAGGAACGTCTCCTTATACGAACATTAGTATTTTGTGTATAATCACACATGAAACGATTTTAACTAGCTAATAGTTGGGCAGGAGCTGAAGTGGCGCGTTAGGTAAGTGGTTAGCTCATTGAAATTCTACTCGACTCACCCGGGTTGAAATCCCCGCCAGGGTTGAAAACTTTTCAAATGTTTCAATTTCAATTTCAATACATACTCAGTGTGACAAGCCAGATCTCCCCAGGAAGAAAAAAGATGCTGGAAAAAGGAGAATTGGAGAAGTTCTGTGAATGGAGACAATGATTTACAAACTTATTTCCAGCAGTTGTTCTAGATTTGATATTTTCATCTACTTTCGGGAATTTTCTCATTCATGAGTGGTCTGTGTTTTTATTTCGTGGGACTGGAAGTACCTTTAGGATACTTCCCCCAGATATACAAAGCTGAAATGTAATATCCAGGCTTGGTGTAGCGTGCTAGTGGCAAATAAAAAAAAAATACACACTGATATTTCCCTCCCGTAGCCCCTTGCAATGAAGCGTGTTGATTCTTCAACAAAAAGACGTGCTCCAATTGGAAACTTCATAAAATATAAAATCCACAGGCAGATAAGTGAAATTTTTCCAACTTACACATGGCCACTTCTGATTCCCTGTAACTTCTATTACTATAATCTAATCATTTACCATCTACAAGAAAGCAGCAAGATGTCAACTCAATTCACTACGAACAACTTGTGCCCCAGAATGTTAATACCTACGCAAAGGATTGTCTTCACTTTCCATTAACAATTCGAAGGAGAAGCTGTGACAGTCGCGTCTCGCTTCAAACTGTAGGTGTAACTCAACTTACATACTTAAACATCACATTGGATGCAAGGGCTCCCACCGAGCCCAGAACTAAGTCTAGCAACTCGTCAAGATAAGGATCATCGGGAACAGGGGAAGCGAGGTTATAATTTATGTTTAAAATTGAGTAGTAATATTGAAAGATAATCGAAAACGACTGATATTTTGTATCCAATCCATAGTTTTCGGGGATGCTGAGATGAATATTGACACTCTCGATGCCGCTTCTTAGACTACCAATTTTTTGAGTTGAGTTGAGTTGATTTTGAGTTAACGTCCCGTTCAGCAGTGAGGCTATATGAGACGTGGATCTACTGATTAACGTGGAATCCAAACCACATGAGCTCCTGTTGGGAATCGAACCCGGTCTTCTACGCCAAAGGCGCGTACGCTAACCGCTTAGCCACGAAGGATCTCTACTATTTTTTTTGTCAATTTGAGGATATAAATCTTAGTGTGTTCAAAAATAAATCAAACTTTTGCTATAACATTTTTATTGTTCATTGTACAACATTTAAACACTGTTTCTCTCAAAGTAGTCTCTCCTACTGGCAATACACCATTCCGAACATTTTTTTTTTTTAATTTTTGTAAAGCCTTCTGTTAGAACACAGGATTTGGGATGGCGCGCAGGTCTCATTGTCCTCAACCTCCTCTGTGGTTTGGAAACGACGCTCTTTCAACATGGTTTTAGGTTTGGAAAACATGAAAAAATCTACTGGGAAGAATGCAGTGAATGAGGCACAACGGGAGTGTGAAGCTTTGCTAGGTAGCTGCGGACAAAGAGAAATTCTTGAGCCGGTGCATTGTCATGATGCAACATCCAAGTCTGATTTTTTTCATAATTCGGGCCTCATCTTGCGCACGGCATCTCTTAAAGGCGCTAGAATTTCCTGATATACTTTCTTGTGTACCACCTCACCATGTTCTACAAGTTCCTATTTGACAATGCCTTTGCAGTCAAGAAACACAACCAACGTCGTCTTGTTCTTTGACCCACATATGCATGTTTTTTTTTGGGGGGGGGGACGAGGAAACCTTGTGCCCAACCACTGCGACAACTGCTCGTTCGTTTCAATATCATAGCCATAAACCCACGTCTCATTGCATGTTATGATCTTAACGAAATGTTCAGTCATTGGCAGTGGCAAGCAGTTCCTGGCTGATTTCAACACGGGTCCTGATCGTCTGTCTACAAACGCAACACGAATTTTGTACTGACACAACGCATTTCAAGTTTATCAGTCAAAATTTGATGGCATGATCCTACGCTGATGCCCACTTCGTCAGCAACTTCTCGAACAGTTAAACGACGATTTACACGAATCACGGCACGAACTCAATTGACATGGTCATCATGTGTTAATGTGGAAAGTAATTCAGGCTTAAGATAGTCACCGACTGATATTCTACCATGTTCAAAACGCTTAAACCACTCATAGCAATGCGTGCGACTCATATAGTCCTTTCCGTATACTTGGCTAAGCAAATGAAATGTCTGTAAAACCCAAGTTTGTAACAAATTTCACACACACACACACACACACACACACACACACACACACACACACACACACACACACACACACACACACACACACACACACACACACACACACACATTGGTCTTCAAGCTCTTTTGTCACTTTGGCACTAATCCAACGAAGAGCGAGCTTGTACACATACTTCTGCGGCTGTAGTGATCAGAACGAAACGCAGCAAATGGTAGTTTGTTGTCTAAATCTGCAGCTACCGTAACGCGCTTCCTCTGCCAGTTTTCGCACTATATCGAAAGTTCGGTTTCTTTTTAAACAAACCTCAAATATTCCTTTGTGACAAACGTGTTAGATAGGCTCGCTATGAGTAAGTTATGATTGGTTACATTCAAATAATGTAGTAGGGAAAACCTCGGAGCGGAATACAAATCACTGGTGTTTTGATTTAAAAAAAGAAAACTGTTGTTAAATTATTTCATGGGACACATGCGTGTCCTCCATTGGTAGTCTGAGAGTTAAATCGAAGTTCAGCCCCCATGGGTGTAATGGTGGTGGTCACGTGATTTTTCCATAAGATGGAAAAGGGGTTCTAATACTTTGCATAAAACTATTCCACCTGTTCGAAAAAAGGGGCGTTTCAATTGGTTAGAGAAAATTGAAATACACACAGAGTAGTCTGGAGAATAAACTTTAATACACGAAACGAACGAAAATAATGCGTATTGATCATTTCAATCTCTGCAAGGAATGAGTAGAAAATGGAAATAATATGATGCTTCCAGAAGCTAAAAGAGAATTTCTTGTTCTAACATTCATTGTTATTGTTTTAATAACTATGTAAGAGAAAACCGAAATCCTAGGAACGAATGTGAAATGAAAAAGGCTCACTCAACTAAGGCTAAAGAAGGCGATGATGATTTTAAATGACTGATGAGTGATGAAAGTGGTGGAGTGATAAAGTGAAAGAAAACGGGAAAACCCTTGATCATTATGCTATACCATCACCAAACTCAAATAGACGGTCAAAGTGACCCTATAGATCATCATGTCAATAGAGATGTAGACAGTACAACATCCTTATTAAAATTTGGTGAATCACAATGTTCTGCAATTACGGCAAGCTTTGGCTCTTGCATTATTGCAACAAGTACAGCAAAGTTACAGGGGTTATTACGATAATATTGTCATACTTCTAAAATATGTGCTTTTAGAACCGTTTGGTTTCTATCTTCTCGCGTTTCCAACCATTATTGCATCATGAAACTCAATAGATGTTCCATTGGGTTGAGATCAGGAAACCGTGGAGGCCACTCCATGCACATAAGTTTTGGGTCTTTATATACCCATACCTAGGTATATTTGAATGTATGCACAACATTAGCACAAACCCCTCTTGGTCTGCAAAGTTTGCAATACAGGATAATAGCAAGGTGTTCTCTAGGTCATCAATATAAACTTGGATAGTCATTTCCCCGGTACCGAAACCAGTTTTTATGGATCAGCAGCTGTCATGTAGTCCTAGAAACTTGCAGCAATTGTCCTTACTTCACTATATGTTGAGACACATACCTTATTCCTTGTGACCTATATAGGATGAGTCTTCCTCATTGATGGAACAGAGATGCCTTTTCATCACTCCATATAATTAGATCTCAGTATGTTTGTGGCAATTCAATGTTCCACGTTACATATCTAATCTATCTAATCTGTGAGAAGAGTCTTCGTTGCAGGACAATAATTTTCCAGCAGGCTGCATTTAGCCTTTGCCATATGGTTTCATGAAAATAGCCGTACTCTACAGCCTTCTCCCACAAGATGGATCTATGACATTTTGGATGTTCCTGACGTTCTACATTAGTGCTTAATCGTCAGGTACAGTTGATGACCGATCTGCCTGATTTGGACGAAGATTTAATTCATTTAATTCTTAATATTTGCTAACACTGTGTCAGTCATGGTCAAGTACTCGGTCAATTTGAGATGCATTCTGCCCTTGTGATGCACGATCCACAACTTCAGCACGCTGAGCTACTGTCAACTCTTGAATACAGACGGACACGGCATGGTATTGCTTGTCAGAATGAATAATTTGATTGATATGCTGTAAACAACATGCATGACATTACGGTACATGCATGTTCTCGACAATACCTTTGATGTTCCCCTAATTATTCCCTAATTCAAGGATTTGAAACTTTTTTTTTTTTTTTTGGTATTAAAGGAAACATTGACAATACTAATTTCTTAAGAATGACGCATATAATAGTTTTGAACGTACCTAACTTTTATAAAAATTTTCCAGTTATTAGAGTTACATAATTTACGTGAAAATGTATAACTCTATAACATAGTAAAACTATAAAATAAGAAAATGTATAATTTATTTACTTTTTCAGAAATATATGTCTAATATATTACATATTCTTTATATGGGAGAGGGGGGCATTGGTACGATTTTTACTTACCCGAGATTTTAGAACATATCGTCAGCTTGAGAAACATGATTTTTTTCCTACTTAAACTGTGATTCTTTACCTACATTTAGAATGTACAATATTGTTTCTACTAATGTACTACCTGGAGTAAATTACAATTTACGAAAGGTCTGCAATCTGTACCAATCTTCCCCATGTATGGGCAAATTGGTACTGGTTTGGGGCAGATTGGAACGAGCAAAGTGAAATATCACACACACTTTTTGATAACAGAGATGACGTAATTTTTTGTTTTATTTTTTCATAAAATATTTTGAAATATAATATTCTATTACACTTCCACAGTCTCAAGTATTTTAATGGATTTAAGGATCTACGGCAGCAAAAATGAAAAATAAAAACATCTTTCATAAATAGAATGTGAAGATTTGTAAGAATCTTAAGTAATTCAACAGATCTAGTACAACCTGTTACAAAAAAAAAAAAAAAAAAAAAAGTCCAATGCTTGCTTGTGTCCTCATCAAAATTTAAAAGTTCCGCAAGCTATTTAGAAAGATATAAACGTACTGTAAATGAGGTTCTGTCTCTATAAGTAAAAATAGAAGTAAATAATCCAAGGGCTATCTACAGTTTTACAAAATTTTGAAATTTTTCATACCTCAACTACTGACTGGAAAAGATGTTATACTTTTGGTTCGAGCGTACCCCTGGTCTCCAAAGGAGGCGGAGCTTTGTTATTATAAAGGTAACCAAGAAAGTTCTATCGCTTTTTCACTCACAACCTTCGAACACCGATATGTCACCTAAGACGTCCTTGGAAGATCAAAAATAGTCTCATCAGCATCGACGACCTTCTGCCAGGTTCCGGAAGGGCATGGATTCTATTGCGGTAGAACACGTGATAATCCGATGTGCAATGCCCGGGAAGTATGGAGGAAGCAGTAGTGTTTCCCAAGGCATAGAATGGTGCCTGGGTTATCCTAGCCACGTGATACTTAGCATTGTCCTGTAACAGGAGGACCCCTTTGCGATGCAGATGTGCTCTATAGTTTTGAGTTGTTCTTGAATACAAACCAACTGCTGACAGTCCACAGTTGCATTGGTGCTCTGACAAGTTGGTAGCAGTTCCCGATGCACGATGCCACGAGCATTCCACCAAACACACAGGAGGACCTTCTTCTGGTGCAGTGCTGGTGACGGCTGTTTTGGAACAGGTTCATGAGATGCTAACCTGTGATGACGGCGTTGTGGAGCTTCGTATAGGACCCACTTCTCATATGTCAACACCCTGTCGAGAAATGGCTTCTTCCGCAGGCAAGATACCAAAGAAACACAGATATCTGCTCGCGTTGCTTCTGGCCCGGATCCAATCATGTGGAAACCATCGACCTAACTTGTAGTGCTTCCCAAGTTGATGAAGGTGCTGCCGAACGGTTTCTTCACTCACATTGAATTGTAATCTCAGTTCCAGTCTTGGGAAGTAACGTAACGCAAGTAACGCGTTACTTGTAACGTGTTACTTTTTAAGTAACGTTTCCTAGTAACGTATTACATTTTTTCCAAAGTAACTGTAAGGGTAACGCGTTACAAATTTTTAAGTAACGTACCTAGTTTGCGTTACTTTTTTCGCGTTACATTTCGGATGAGTAACTACAATATATTTTTTTCGGAAACAAATGTTTGTTTCCTGTAAGTGAATTTCTCAGAATGGAACAATGGAGCATGAACGATGTCAGTGACCGACAATTCCTGCACTGTTCGCCTTTTCCCGTTTCGCCTTATGACCTCTAGCAATGGAATTTGCATGTAAAACCTGTTATCACTTTTCATCTTAATGTAAGGCGGAACGGGAAATCTCGATGTGCATTTTCCCGTTTCGTCTTACGAACTTTACGTTTGTAGGCTTGCAAATACATTCATAGATACAATTTGATTTGTTTATTTATATAACAAAATATAGTGCCACTTGTTGTTTTGGAAGATGAGGACAGCCTCAGGGAAATCGCGTGTATTGATTGCAAGCACCTGGAAGATTTTGTCTTAGATTTTGACAGTTCCAAATCTATACATTCAGTGAGTGAACTACGAGTGCAATGGTACTGGTAGTCTATTTTACTTTGAATGGTGTTTTTATAAAGAAGGAGAACGAAAATATTTTATCGTTCGAACTTTTGAAAGAATACTTTTTCTTAAAAGCTGAAGATGATGGTGAACAGAATTTAAAAGTAAAATGGTGCCCGGCGGGAAATATTTATCAACAACTAGGGTGCCATAATTAACGACATACAGTAAGGGATTAATATGAATAAACTGTATTCTGATGAGCATTCCTACTTTATTGATGTAATGTTGATGGTATGTAATATTAGAGTTCTTTTAAATCAGTTTGCATATTCTAAAGTCCCGTTGATTATAGAGTTTGGAACAACTAGCTTTAAAAAGTATGTATCGATTTTAGTTATTGGCAAATTTTGATTCACCCCCAGTTCATGTGTTCTCATTTTGTCAGTTGTAGTGTAATGTTTCTCTATATTCTGTATTTTTAATTTTACATAGCAACGTTATTATTATTATGTAATTAGTTTAGCAGAATAATAATAAGCAACCATTTTTTCTAACGCATAGGGATGGGCACGAGTCAAGCTAAAACTCGACTCGAATCCAAGTCGAATTTCGAGTCGAGTCAAAAGTAATATTCTCGAGTCGAGTTCCGCGCCGATTCACTGTTTTTGGCGTCGAGTTTGATAAATGGCTCGCTCGTTTTGAAATCATTGCCTGATTACACTGGAAAGCGAACGCCATTAGAAATGCTAAGCAGTAATATGGAATACTTTTAGTGTTGTTCACAAGAGGGGACGCTGCTCGCGTCTCGTCTCGTCTCGATAGCAAGACTACAAGAGATTTTTTATAACAAGCTTAGCTCGGCTCGGCTTAACTGAGCCCATGGCTCGAGCCGGCTCGCTTAGGGTGAACCATCGGCTCGAGCTGGCTTGGTTGGGATGAGCCATCTGCTCGGTTCGACTGAACTGAGCGAATGGCTCTACCCGACTCGGTTGGGTGAGCTGTTAGCTCAGCTCACTTCTCGGTTTGGGTCGATAGTGAATGAGCTGTGAGCCGATCTGCTCGAGTCGTTGACAGTTCTAAACCCGGGCCAAGCAGTTTTGAAGATATCTGACCAGTGCCCTATAACTTTTAAAAATGTTTGGCTCGAGCCCGAATACTTATCCTAGACCCTCAACCCAAATTCAGAAGCTCGTGAACATGTCCTTGACTTCTAGACTTCACTGCTACCGAGGTTGGCAATCAACTAGTTTTTTAGTATTCATATATAAACCGCCTATCTTTCATGTTTATATACAGTGTTGTGGTTGTTATAATAATAATAATAATAAAAATAAGAAGAAGAAGAAGTTGTATTAGTAGTAGTAGCATTGATAATAATTATATTGTCTATGTAAGATACTTGAAGTGAGTACTCGAAACTATACACTAGATTTGGCTCGACTCGTCTCGAAACTCAATCTGAATTCGAGCCAAGTTGGAGGAAATTTTTCAATCCGAGTTCTCGGATCGAGCTCAAAGATGTCTCTGTTTCTAGTCGAATTGAGTCTCAAAGAAAACTTAACGCGTTACTTTCGAAGTAAAGTAACAGTTATTTCTACTTTTTTTGAGGCAAGTAACGCGTTACATTTTAGGAGAAAGTAAAGTAACTTGTAACGCGTTACATTTTTACAAGTAACTTACCCAACACTGCTCAGTTCCTAACTTGTCTGGCCACTATTCGTCTTAATTGCAGTACGAAGATTGTCATTTTGTACATATGTTGGTCTTCTGGCACGTGGTGCGTTTTCCAATGTTTCGTCACCGTCTTTAAACTTAAAACGCCGGTGCACTGTCCGCGTAGTGACGACACCCTGACCAAAGGCCTGTCAAAGTGACAGAATTTTCTTGGTTACCTTTATAATAATAAAGTTTCAAGAACTTCGCAGAATAACTTTCAAATAGATTGCTGAAAGTCGAATAAATATGACGCTTACTATATGCTGGCTTTTAGCGTCCATATACAAATATATATTTGAGGTTGATTTTGTTAGACATATCCCTATTAAAATCACTCGCATGTTATGACCTGGGGGACGAATCTTCACATTTTTGCTATCATGGCTTCTAAATGGTTAAACCATTTTCCATTCGAAAGTTTGTGTACTTATCGGTTATACCTATAGTTCCGGAAAGTCGGAAACATAATAAAAGGAAAGTTTACCATATTATTTTGGTTATTTATTTTTATGCTTTGATTACGGAAATCAAGCATCACACAAGAGATAGTCTATATCAGCCTTTCCCAACCGGTGTGCCGCGAATGGTCCGCTGGTGTGCCGCGGGGAAATCGAAACAAATTATTAATTCTATAGAAACCAAATTGTAAGACATAGGGGAAAGTGTATATTTGTATTTCACATTACTATGAACCTCTACTCTACTATAAATCTACAATTTTAAGTTTCATACTGTGTTACTTTTCTGTGCATTTTTTAATGTTGAAAAACGTATTTATCATTATCATAACCATTATTGCTTCTTTATTGTTGCAGACTATTTCGTAACTTGAAATTTTAACATATCATTCAATAAATTCAACAAAGCAAACATGCATACAAGTTACCTACATTTGTATTTTAAAGTTATAGGAGATTTGTTTATTTGTTCGTTATGTAGTGATCTTCCTTTTTAGTGAAAGGTTAGATACAGTTTTGGAAAGAGAAAGTAAATTTTAAAAAACTCCAGTCCTGTATTTCATTGCAATTGTTTTCTATTTTAAAATTAAAATGAAAAATAAGCATAATGATTTACCACGGGAGAAAACCAGTGATCGAGCTTTCTTCTCTGTAAGAAGGAGATCAGTAATCACAGAAAAATACCACGATATTTTATATTTACAAATAATAATAGTAATATTATATATATAGCACTACAAAGAGTATATGCGTTGTCGCCATTATTATTTAACTTCGTTCTGGAATACGCTATGAGGAAAATCAAAGATAGCAACCAGGGCCTAGAGTTGAACGGCATTCACCAGGTTATGGCATATGCTGATGACGTAAATTTAATAGGTGATGATAGGAGAACAATAGAAAGAAATGCAGAGATCTTATTAAACGCTTGCAGGGACATGGGTTTAGAAGTAAATGCAGAGAAAACTAAATACATGGAAGTGCGTCGGGACCGGAATACAGCAAATTATAAATGCGTTAAAATATTAAATAATACTTTTGATAAAGTGGATACTTTCAAATACCTAGGATCAATATTAACAGAGGAAAATCATATTCACGAAGAAATTAAATGTCGCCTAAAAGCAGGGAATTCGTGTTACTATTCGGTTCAAAATCTCTTGTCGTCGCGAATTCTGTCGAGAAATTTGAAGCTTAAAATATATAAAACGATAATCATGCCTGTTGTTTTGTATGGCTGCGAAACATGGTCACTTACTCTGAGGGAGGAACATAGACTGAAAGTATTTGAGAACAAGATCCTGAGACGAATATTCGGACCCAAGAGGAACGGGAATGGGGAATGGCGGAAACTTCATAACAAGGAACTACATAATTTATATGGTTTACCCAACATTGTTAGGGTCGTGAAGTCTAGGAGACTTAGGTGGGCGGGTCATGTAGCTAGAATGGAAGAAAGTAGAAACGCTTTCAAAGGCTTGAGAGGAAGACCAATCGGAAAACGACCATTAGGAAGACCTAGGCGCAGATGGGAGGACAATATTAAGATGGATCTCGCAGAGATTGGAATACAAAGTAGAAACTGGATGCAGTTAGCTAAGGATAGAAGTCAGTGGAGAGCTTTTGTGAACGCGGCATTGAACCTCCGGGTTCCATAGGCCATAGAGTTAGTTAGTTAATATTATATATATATATATATATATATATATATATATATATATATATATATATATATATATATATATATATATATATATATATAATATGGGTGTGCCGCGAGAATTCAAGTTACACATGTAGTGTGCCGCAAGTTGAAAAAGGTTAGGAAACGCTGGTCTATATCATTAGTAACTTTTTCTACTTGATATTTATCATAATGAAGACTGTGATACATGCGAAATGCACAAAGAGTAGTCTACCCTTATAATTACAAATGGAAGGGGTAGATTGGGACAGAGCAGTGGGGGCGCATTGGTCTGTACCAATCCACCTCACATGCATGTGTACTAATGTGCCCCAACCGAACTTCAGGATCATTAATTCTTACTGAAAAATTACTCCACGCAGAGCAATTAAACATAAATGAAATTATTTGTAAAGAATTACACTTTCATGCAACATACATAAGTTTTCAAAAATTCAGTGATTATTACAAATATAAGCTTACAAAGACATAAGTGAAAGCTTACTTTTGCTCTAAGAAATCAAGTTTTTTTTTTTTTTTTTTCTGCACAGAGGAAAGAACGCTGCGTCCATCCATCAACTGTGCCTCACAATGTTCGTTTGTCACCAATGTTGCCAACATCAAACTGTTGTCCATTTACCTCTTCACAGTGGAAAAATATCTACCCTGTACATATGTGCCCCGTGTACCAATGTCCCCCTCTCCCCTATAATTTAACATTTTTCACAAGAAGATCAGGACTCTGGAATGCCACAGGATCCCTATTTCAAGCTTCAATAAATATTTCTGTTTGCATGATAATACAAATTTAGATTTTATCGTCAAAATTACATCTTAAACGATAATGGCACTTCTAACTTACTTTAGAGTAAAATATTAAAATGTTTGGCCTATGAAGAACCATGAAATTAAAAACGAAAGAACACTGACTGGATTCGAATTGTGGTCCTCCAGATTCATAGTCGGTTATCTCAACCATTAGATAACGGTACCTTTAATACATTGTCATTGATGTCGAATGTTGTATCTTCTATCTTCTATGATATTTTTCTGTTTCATATACCGTATTCTTTCGTATTTCCGAAGCCTTTGTTGTCGTCACTTATCTACACTATGGGTTACTTGTATTTACAAGTTCTCCCACTTACCTAATGTATTCCATACTTTCATTTTAGCCTCTCTCTCCACAAAATATAGCTTTGACTAATTTAATTCTCATATTCACCTCACTCTACTAATTACTGTTTATTTTCTATGTTGAAACAGGAAATCGTTAATTTGAACCACTTCCGGTTCGAATTGAGGGTTAGAGAGTAGTAGGTAGCACTTATTCTTGGGACGCTCAATTGATTGCAAAAGCTTCTCAATATTTCTTACAGTTTTTTGTTCTATGGAAATCAGTATTGAAACCGGAAGTACCAGTAAATTTCAACCACTTCTGGTTTTTGGTAGAGAGTTGTAAGTTGTAATGATACGCTCTCTTGACGCCCTGAATCGATTGCAGAAAACAGCTTGTCGCTATCTACTTCCAGTTTTGTTCTATAATGATAAATATTGAAACTGGAAGTGATTATTTTAACCCTTCAAGTTTATATACAGGTTAACGAAGATGGTACTTGTTCTTGGGACACTGAATCCATTGCAAAAAATCAGCTTCTTGATATTTCTTACTGTTTTTTTCTCTTTGGAAATCAGTATTGAAATTGAATGTAATAGTAAATTTGAACTATTTCCGGTTTTTGTGGAGTTTTCAGATATCCATGGTATGTTGCCTTGATATGTTGAATCGATTGAAAAAAAAAAAAAAAAAGAGTTTGTCTCTATTTATCACCGTTTCTGTTCTATGGCGGTCAAGGATGAAACCGAAAATGGTTGATTTTTACCATTTCGTTTTTGAATAAATGGTTTGAAGCTATTCTTGAAACGTTGAATCGATTGAAAAGAAAGAAAAAAAAACACTTCTCTATATCTCTCACCGTTTTTGCTCTGATATCTGTCGACTGACAGACAGATAGACAAAGCCGTTCTCTAAGACTTCCGATATTTATGCATAGCACAGTTTTGGTCTAATAATTGGAAGAATGGGATAGGAGAACCCCGAGAAAATCCATGGACACCATGTTGTCCGCTACAAATTTGCATGACCTGGGACCCAACCAGGAACCCCACGCTCGAGAGTCATTGTTCCCTCTCTTATGAAAGAAAGAGTTCATAATACAAATTTATAAAATATTCCGGAGGCGGGTTAATATATGAGCTTGAAGTAGTGCAGACTTTAAAGAAGTTGTTCTTTTTAATTTACAGCTAAAATCCGTTGATTCACAAAGGAAGAACAATATCTAAAGAATTTATTTACTTGCAGGTCAAGTTTAAGCACATCACTCATACTAATTGTTTTGTATTATAATTTTTACACTAATTTTCCTGTTATTATCCCCGAAAAGATTTGCGCTGGGAGATATTACAACATCCCACTTACCGCAGATAAAGTTCAACGGAGCCACCAGAAGCACTTATTGAAAAATTAAAAATTCTTTCAAGATTCATGATTCCACGGCTTGTGTGCAAAAAACAGCATCCAGAAACATACCATAAAAACGACAGTACAAAAAACACAAACCAACCTGTTTTGGAGGACAGATGATGCACCTAGGTAAATCCGGGACGTTAAAAGCTTTAGTCAATAGCAAATATAAACAATAGTATTTTAAGTAAATACATATTATAAATACTCAGTTATTTGGTGCGTATAAAAGGTTCACATAGAACCTCCATAAATGTCCAACAAGGACTCAAAAAGACATTACACGAACGTAATTTGGATCCTTAAAGTGTTTTTAAAAGTTACGAGTAGACGTTCCTAGTGGATTCTAATGAACATTCACATCTGGAGCCCAATTACATTCCTTCTAGATTGAGGGTAGGAAAGTATTTTTGCAATATCTTCCAGGAGCGAAAGACGTTCTAAAATCAAACTGGAATAAATAATCGAATCAGCATCAGTGCTGGGAAGGAACACCCTAAGGTCACTGTTTTTACCTCTTGACTTTTTATATTATAACTTTATTCCCTTACAGTGCATACTAACATCAGGATTAATTAGATGTAGGCAAGTAATATAATAATAATAATAATAATAATAATAATAATAATAATAATAATAATAATAATAATAATAATAATAATAATAATAATAATACATTTCAACATTATACAAATTACTGCCCTTTTCCCCTTTGGTACCGAACTTTTCGAAAATGCTTTACTACAGATTAACTTATTTTTACTTAAGAGTTTATAGATAGAAATTTTACATCCCCAACATAAGCGAATTTTTACATTTACATCCTGAATAACTGATCGGAAATTTTAATATTACGAAAATTGATCCCTTTTTCTTCATAGAAGAGAATTTTCGAAGACGTTGAAATACGTGCATAGGTACTTTTTGTGAAGAGTGTGTATGTCGACTTCCATCTTCCTAACTTCAGAAATTCATGAAATATCCTATTCTTGAAAAAAAATCTTAGAATTACACATATCCGAATCCAGACATATCACACGAATCCAGAAACCCTTTCTTATGCCTTAATTTCCTGACAAAATGACCACGTTTTACCTATGGTAGTATGAATGGTCGTTGATGAGCTTACACTCGCGATATGTTAGGTTTAAGTTTATATAGTATTTGAGAAATAACAAAAAGTACTTCCAGAAATTTTTGATGTAAAAAATTTATTAAACCTTTTTAAAAAAAAAATCTTACAGGCGATAAAAATGTGTGGACCACAGAAAGTCTGTTATGTATTCTCTACGAATAGGAAATCATTAATAAGTGATTATACATACGCATTCTTAAAATACTAATACATTTATTAGTCTTGTGATATGTGTGTACAAAAAGCTCAGAATGAATGTTTTTTTATGATACAAATTAAATATACAATTTTTAAGAATTAGAATTTATTTTTTTATTATTTTTTTACTGTTGATGAGAAACGGCACATTAGTTAAATGCAGTTTGAGAGAGAAATCTTACGCTGCTTGGAAGTTTACCCAACGCCTCACTTGGAACGTCTTGCGAAGTGTTGACAGCAATATACGCAATCTTGTTACCGTTGGTAGCAGAACCAATGCTGGATATGTAGACATTGTGTTTGCACAGTTCAGCTGAAGAAAGAGAAAATTAATTAGATATCAATCAATCAATCAAAACTAATTAGATTAGATCAAATATTACATACATAAAAAAATTATGAAACTATTATTGTTATTTATTTAGATAGGAATACACAAATAGCAATGTAGTTTCTGATTTCATCTTTATTTTTGTATGAAATGTTCCTTATGTTTGTACTTAAATGTTTGTCTTATTTTGGAGAGTAACTATATAAAAGTAATAAAATGTCTGAAATACAAAAGCATCTTGTAAAGAACACAGGATTGCCATCGTCTTATGACATTCAACCTAAATATTTATTTATCAAATGTATCTCACCCTCAGACTCCGCTAAGGGTAACCAAATCGCAAATCAAAAAAGTTTTTCCTGAACTTCCTTCCCAATTTCACCGAATTTTGCACTTTCCAATCAAGCATAGGTTCCACTAGCTGCCACTTTCTATCTCTAATTTAGCATTACTTCAAACTTATTGTAGATTATTACTTTTAAAAAGAACTATGCCAAAGCATAAGAATCAAATAATGTAGTAGAATCATGTACAGTAAGGTTCTACAGTAACTTATAGGGAAGGATCAAACCAATAAAACAAATTTTCAAATAGAAACAGACACGTTACTCAAGGCTTCTTTACTTTCAAAGTCCATTTTGTGTTAGTCACATTTTACTTGTGATTTTTGATTTGAACTACAATTAAAGCACCGAGAACTACTGCATCTGCACAACATGCAAAATTCAGACTTTCCTCGCAGACGAACTTTTCATGTATATATACATACATGGGCATAAACTGCTATAATTTGGGTGTTAATCAACGAGATCTTTTTAGAACAAATATTTTGTTTACCATCAAATTTACACTCTAAAATATACATTTCAACCCAGGGCAAGATTAACTCATCTGGAGACCCGGGGCTAGAAAAAATATGTGTACCCTGCTGACTTCGCCTAATATATTTTAGTGGAGGTACAGTAGGCAAGTTGAGGGAATATGTTTCATATTTCATATCATTTCTTTTGATGATGATTGTATCTTGTATGATTATTATTTTTAGACAGAAAGTTGAGATTTTCAAAATCAGAGTGGAGGCCCTCATCCAGTGGAGCCCCCCCCCATCTAGAGGCCCGGGGCTGCATCCGCCCTAAGCCCCTCCCTTAATCCGCCCTGTTTCAACCTAAAGAATTCAAAATATCTGTAATTCAATATGGGATTCCTGTTTGAAGAATGTGAGTTTAGCTTCACATTTGTAACTTCTTCGTTTATTCTAACTACGTATGTCTATTGTACTTACCCACAACGGATGCAAGATCTCCTTGGATACTGGAACTTTCAAATAACAATACATTTCCATAGAGTGGAAGACCACTTTCGAATACCGTGTTGTTAAGGGCGATCAGGTACGGAACGGAACTTCTAACAGTTCCTACAAGATATGGAATTAGAGCAATCAGATAATGTATAATAGTTTAAAAACTGGAATCAGCGTTAATCTAGATATTGTTCTTAGTTTTATTTTCAAACAAATAAATTTCTGTAATGTGGTTATATAGGCTTTATTTAATATATATATATATATATATATATATATATATATATATATATATATATATATATATATATATATATTTAGTTATACCAGAAATCAAATTATCAACCATTTTGATATCAACATAAACTTGGTTCTTGAGTTATAGGACACAGAAAGTATCGCTAAATTACTCTTGTTGAACTAGTACAGAAAAGAAGCTCTTGTTGGATCATATTTTACTATTTATTTGGATCTAGAATAATAGTATGAATTTAAATTTATTAATGTCTTTGGTTTTAAGTTTTTCTGTTTATTTATAATTTAAGAAAAACACAGTTTGTATTGGTGCCATCATGTTTGTTAATTTCTAAGTTATTTTAACTAATTTTAATGCTTTCCAAATGTAATTATCGCACATTTTCCGAATTAACATATCTGTTCTCATTGGGGTATCCTATTGTACTGTACTTCAGCAAAATCAATGAAAACTCCTTCAAATATTTAGCTACCCCCTTCTTTCACTTCGTCTGTCCTATTCTTCAATATTTCCATCTTATTAGATTTTGCCATACTAGCAACATCAAACTACAATTTAACTAAGAAAACTTCTTCCTAAAAGATACTGCTGTTTCAGTATAAGTTACCAGCGTAATTTGTGTTATTATTCCATCTTTATTGTAGGTAACTCAACTATCTGTACCTAGCATTTCATAGCATTCTGAATTCTAATCTGGTCTCTTGATTAAAACCACCGATTACAAAGAAATTAAGTTACTTACCCAAAATTACATGAGATTCTGCATTTCTTGTAATAGTAACACGGACAGCTTTTGGCTCCTTCACCGCAGCGGGCACTTGTACTCCGTAATTTGAACTAATTTCGATGCCAGCTTCTCTCGCCAAGGCTGGGGCGTTAATCATGTTGATTCCATTCTGTTTTCCAGCTGCCAATTCACCCACTAACACTGCCGTACTGAGGAAACTCAAACTCTCCATTCCATCACCTACAGCAATAAAAATCAATCATCATTACTTGTGGACATCAATTTTTCCACATCATTATAGCTTTTAGAAAGAGAAAAGTTCGTCATATAGTGTGAGGATTACACATCAGTATGCTTGTGCAGCAGTTCTCTTGTGGTTGTGACTAAAGAAATCATTCCCAAAATTTATCTGTTTACGAAGTTTTTAATGTTAGAATTTTTCAACAGTGACCAACATGACAGGTTAGGTCAGTGGCGAATCTAGCCCGAGACTGGGGGCCCTAGGCCGTCAGTTTTTTGAGTGACAAAAATAATTTAAGCTATTATTTATATATTTTTGAAAGTTTATAGTAAACTCATAATATACCTATCATAGTCTGAGTTCTGGCTATCCCTAGCTTTTATCTTCTAGAACCGCCACTGGGCTAGGTCTAAACTAGAGAAACTAGATTTAGAAAATAATAGAAAAAAAAACGTGACATTCCAGGAACTGGCATAAATCCACCTAAGTATAGTGTAATGATTTATTTTTAAAAATGGAAGATGAAAATATTAGAATATTCAGTATTTGTAAGAGCTTTGGCCACTAGAGTTTGTAATTCTCTTATAGCGCCAGCGGTAGCAAAATTTGGAATTAAAGTTTTTGTAATCCGGTTTGAGTGATTCCTGCTTTAGTTGCTAACTAATATTGAACCGATCGAAATCCAAAATATAAATTTTGATTAAGCGTAAAATGGAGTATTGTATACCGCTATTGTGCGTATAGTTTGGGATGCCAATTTGTTATGGTCGTGATAGTTATTACAGTAAAAGCTCTTTATTCGCGGGGTATACTGTATGTTCCATAAATATGCCGCGAATACAGAAACCGTGAATACAAAATGATAAATTTATATGGGATTATAGGGGATACGTTCCTAGGTGACAAAATAAAAAAAAAACAAATACATATATATAAAAAATCAATTTACTGTAATTGAAGTTTTTGACCATATTGATTAATTATTATCTTCAGGGTTAGGCAATGGTTTGAAGAATTTTGTAATTTTTTCTTGCTTGGCAGTTTTTAAAAGCTCCTTCAATTCAGACTGATATTCAGCAGTGGCATTAGCAATTTGCCTCTTAAAAGTAAGACTTCGTTCCATAGACGGATCAATTTTCATAAAGAAATCACAAAGCTCATTTGCCATTCTTAAACCTTCACTAAGATTTTTCAAATTAAATGTCACGTTTCCAGTGCTTGTTGAAGCCTCTTCTTCAATGGGCTGTGAATTTAACATTTCTTCCAAGTCGGTTTTAGTCAAATCTTCATCTTGCGATTCAAGCAACTCCTGAATGTCACTTGATTCTATCTGTTCGAACCCATCTCGTCCTATTCCATTCGCAATTTCGGCTATGTTTGCAGTCAAAGTTTGAATTTGCACATATTCTTCGTCATTTTCCGCAGTCAGAGCAGGCCACAGTTTTTCCAGCATGACTTCAATGTTTGTGGCTTCAGTTCTTCCAATGATTCTTTTATGTTTACGATGCATTTTGCTATGTCAAATTTCTTCCAGCATTCCATAATATTTATATAAGGATTACATTCCATATTATCCAATACGATTTTGAAGGTTCGTCTAATGTCATAGAGCTTAAAGGCCTGGATTATTCCTTGGTCCATAGGTTGAAGCAAAGCCGTCGTGTTGGGAGGTAAAAATGTCACTTTTATATTTGGATGCATAGTTTCAAGTTCGCGAAGATGATCTGGTGCATTGTCCAAAACTAGAACAGCTTTAAAGTCTAAATTCTGTTTTTTAAAATAAGTTTCAATTTCAGAAACAAAACAATTCTGGAACCAGTCACAAAAAATAGCGCTTGTAACCCACGCTAATAGCACGCCAAAACACTGGCAGGTCGTCCTTATTTTGATTTTTTAAAGCCCGAGGATTTATCGATCTGTAAAGCATCAGTGGTTTAATGACACAATCTCCAGATGCATTAGAACATAGCAGCAGTGTAACGCTATCCTTTGCTGCCTTAAATCCAGGAGCAGACTTTTCGCTTTTAGAAATGAATGTTTTGTTTGGCATTCTCTTCCAAAACAGCGCAGTTTCGTCTGCATTAAATACTTGCTCAGCTTTGTATCCTTCATCAGCTACTAAGTTTGCAAATTTACATTTTATTAGTCCATTTGACGGCGTTTACAAAGGATATTGGGTTGGATACCTATTGGAATCCTTTTAATTATTATGTATGTACGTACTGATTAGATCCGCGAATAAAGACATCTTTAGCCGCGAATATAGGAAATGGGTCGCATTTTTTTAATCCGCGAATAGTGAAAACGCGAATAAGGAGCTTTTACTGTATCTGGCGAGTTGAATGCTATAAAAATTGTTATGAGTAGAATTATTACTTTTCTGTTTCAAGGAGAAAAAATATATTTGAACGATAGTTTTAGCTTGCTCAGTTGGTTATATGGAGAACATATTGAACGCAAAAATGTAATTTAATGTAAAGTTTAAATACTTATGATACCATTACAAGGAAAAGTTTAATTATAGTTTATACTGTAGTTTCTTTATGCTCTTGTTTGCTTGGTCCTATACTCAATGAATTTTGAAAGTTATAAGTATTCAACGAATAATTGTTAGCCTATTATTTGACTTTGAAATCTGTTATAAAGGGATTTTTCTTTGTAGTTAATATTTTCGTTTATCCTAATTTTGACTTAGTTGGTAATTTTATTATAATACTAGCTGAATATACCTATTCTTCGCATGGGGGCTGTATTTGGATGTCAACGCCTATAGGAGTATCATAATTAATTTCAGTGACAGCAAAAAAGCATGGATTTGACACTAATATCGGACATTTTGGACTATTTTTACATGTCTCGGTACCCACCCCCCTTCCGCTGATCCCGGTCCGCATACAATGGTGGCTGAATTTGAAAGTCATCGCTAATGGAAGTGTCATTATTGATCTCAGCACCGCGAAAACTATGGAGTTGACACTAATATCGGTTATTTTGGATTACTTTTATATGTGTCGGTATCCCCCACATCGGTGAATCCCGACCCGCAGCCGAATAACGTGAATTTGGAAGTTAATGCGATCAGAGTTTCACCATTAATCTCAGCGACCGCGAAAACTATGAATTCGAGACTAATATCAGGCATTTTCTACTACTTTTACCTGTCCAGGTAAACGTCCCCTGAGGACCCCCTGGATCGAATTTTGAAAAAAAAAAACGCTTCGCCTTAGTCTTGGGCCTGGACCAAGGTATCCGTGACCAAAATTTGGTAACTCTCGGTCAACTTGTATGGTCCCCAGGCCGGTTCCGGTAAACGCCCCCCGCCCGAGACCCCCCTGGTTCGAAATTTGATAAAAGCGCTTTGTCTTGATCTGGGGCATGGACCAAGGTACCCGTGACCAAATTTTGGTAACTCTCGGTCCACTCGTCTGGTCCCCAGGCCGCACACAGGCAGACAGACAAACACACAAAGAAACTCTTTTTTTATTATTTATATTAGATTTAATATATATAAGAAAACGAACTGCCGCTTTGATTCTGCGAGAGGAATTATACCATTTATATGAGTCATTACCAGTACTTACCCAAAGTTGAAACTTCAATCCGTACTCCTGGCAGTGATGGTGGTATAAAATTCGAGGCTACTGTTCCCAAACACTGTGCTAGTTTAATCCAAGGAATGTTTTCATTTTTCAGAGCGCTGCCTAAGATAGGAGCATTAACAACCCCAGGAACACTCTTTCCCTGCAAACATACATAAGAACATGAAAGCAAAATTATAACATGAACTCATTATGCCAGTAATTTATAAGATAAAAGGTATTTTTATTCGTGATAATACAACTATCTGGGCATGAGCATAAAATAAGCAGTGCCTAAAGCGAAAGAGCATTGTAGTTCAACACTGAACACACTCACCGAGCAGCTTGACAAAATGTAATATCTTGACAAAACACAATTAATCTGTGAAGTTTGTCATCAGTAATACATATAGGCTAATGTTACATAGTTTCAATATCAGATTTTCATTGATTCAGTATAAATTAGCTGCTTTTTTATGTATGCATTTCATGGTAAGGACAAGGGATAGTTGCACTCGAGTGAACAAATTCAACTCTGACGCGGGTATCGTGCTATTACTTCAATAACCCTCGGAGCACGCGACCAACGTATACATAAAAATTAGTTTTAAATATGAAATATATAGAAGTAAAACATGTAGTGTTGGAAACTTCTTTATACCTTTAGTTTATAGCTACCATAAAGATTTATTGTCTGTACATTCTAAAACTTATAGAGATGTTCTCGGGATATCAGCCAGGTGAAATCCGATGATAGAGCCGACGTTTCAAGAACTGACATTATGCTTGTCTTTAGAGTGATTATACTGAGACAAGTTCGTGGTACTATATATAGGAGAAGTAAGGGGGATGTGTTAAGAATCCGTGTCTCTGATTGGATGGTCTATAGCTTGACGCTGATTAAGCGTATTCATATACGCTTTCTTTATAACTAGTGTTCATGTCTGGCTGAGTTGAAATCCTGTATCCCTGTTGATATTGTTGTGTTTTTGTAGTATGGCAAGAGATTCTTTATCTTATTCCAGTGGTTTGAGCTTTTTAAGATAATTTTAGTGTCTGAAAATAAAATTCTATGTACTTCCATGGACGAGAACGATCAGTTCTTGAAACGTCGGCTCTATCGTCGGATTTCACCTGGCTGATATCCCGAGAACATCTCTATAATATTCGCCACCAGGAAAGCTTAAATTCTTATTCTAAGAGTTATTTCTTTCTGCCACAAAATGCCGCAAGCTTCTGTTTAAAGTACTGTATGATGTAACAGTACCATAATACGAATTCTAGTTTCTACTGAATTAATATTATTTTGATACGTTAATGCAGATATTTAATATTTAATTAAGTATGAACGAAATTAGAACAAAACAGAAACGATTACTACAATTTCTACAATTTCAAAGAGTACAAAATCTTACAACCTTAACAACTACTGGCACATGATTCAAATGCTGGCCACTCAGAGGAGAGCGAGCTGGTTTTCTGTTTCTGAAAGACTTTCATGGAACATGTGATATGTTGGTGATTGGAAATCAAGATTACTTAGAACAAATACTAGGAAGAAACAATTCATGAGATTTACCGTATATGGAGTATGTTGTTATTCCACAAGTTAGTCAGCTTAGAAAGGTTTTATTGTATTAAATAAAATATATTCAATTTTTCTAGATAAAGAGAAAACAGAGAAACATGAAATCAAAACATTACAATCTCCATTCATTTCAATTAAAAATTAAACTGCTTTCTCACGCAAGTATGTGGACAAAAATTCCACTGACACACATATACGAGAATCAAGTTAATAAATTTAGCTTTAATCAACCATACTTGTTACAAATATACCATTCTGTGTATATATACTTACCTGTGTTAAATCAATAAATTGTTCAGAGATTTCCACGGCTACTCTCTTTTGAGCTTCCTTGGTGCTGGCACCCAAGTGTGGTGTGCATACTACTGCTGGATGTTGCAGTAATTCTGTATAGTACTGACTTTTCGGTGGTTCTTCTACAAATACGTCCAATCCAGCACCGCCGCACTGTCCAGATTGCAAGGCTCTAAGCAAGGCTAATTCATCAATAATACCGCCACGTGCTACGTTAACAACCTTCACTCCCTTCTTGCATTTTGCGAAGACAGCATCGTTAATGAGATCTGAAAATTGATAGAAGAGGAAACATTTAGTGTATTTTCTGTTTATATTAAGGGTAAAGGGTGAATGTTACCAATTAGACTAATGTTTATCAATTGTATCTCACGATTTCAAAATTGAACAATATATTTTGGGTACGATTTCGGATAATTAATCTCTTGCGTTCCAGGTGTCATTTTTCTATGAGCGTACTGTAATACCAGGTTTTCATTTAGTGTTGAAAGACTGTCTTGACCGTTATATAAGACTGTGCATGCGCGAGGAGAGCATTCACATTACTGATTAAAATAAAAAGAAAAAAAAAAAATATTTGTATTGCGAAACATTTGGACTGAAAAAGGGAAATTTTGATGTTCTGAAGGGATTTATTCTGCTTCAGGTTTTCAATACTAACCGGAGATCAAAGAAAAACATTTTGATACCAAATAGTAACCGATGGCCACTGGCCAACTGGCCACCGTTCCCCAGATATTGGCCAAAAAAGTTCGAATTTCGGGAGATTTAAGGAGCCACATTTCGGGAACCGAAGTCATAGAGAGATGATATTTTGTGAATT
The DNA here is from genome assembly GCF_964235325.1 of Thermobia domestica. Taxonomy (NCBI): domain Eukaryota; kingdom Metazoa; phylum Arthropoda; class Insecta; order Zygentoma; family Lepismatidae; genus Thermobia; species Thermobia domestica. The sequence continues at coordinate 133,867,502 of NC_137466.1, read as the reverse complement.
TTTCAATTTTGAGCCCTCCATTTTGAGTATGTCTTCGTAAAACAACATATTGTAGAACGTTTTAACAGAACTCTTAAACAAAACATGTGGGAAAACTTTAGTACTCAAGGAAATTATAAGTGGATAGATATATTACAAGAATTGTTTAATCAGTATAATAATAAAGTATATAGAACAATTGGTGTAAAACCTGTAGAAGTTAATAAGAAAAATTAATACTTTTTAAGTTCGTTCTGGCAACACTCTTGGAGATTATCAACTGGTTATATTTGGATTTACGGACTAGTCGGAGCAAGTTATTTATTTTTATGTAAGACCATAATCATTGAAGTTATATGAGATACTTATTACCACGAGTCTTTCGCTAGATACTTTATCAAATTTTTTAAATAATCGAATTTCGTTGAGTTGTAAGAATCTATAATTGTTTTAATTGAATTAGCTTCCAGTTATTTGTTGCCAATAGGTTTTGAAGAGAGCAAGGTCCATATCCCAAATGTCTGTAAATTTTATCTAATATGTATTTTCTTCCTTTTTTCAGTTTTCTCACAGGCAAAAATTACACGATCTATTAAGCCAATGTCCTTTTTGCACTAACATAAACTTGTTTCAGTTTCATTTATTTGATATAGTTTATATGGTGTCAATGCAGTATTGAAAAGTAAGCGATAAAGCAAAATTGTTTTATATATAGTCCATGTATGTATGATGTTCCATGGTTTAGATTTGTTTATACCCATGATATTCCAGTATTATGCTCCTGGACCTAGTCTATTTGCTTATCTCTAATCATACATTAATTTTGACTGTTTTGACTTAACTACTATTTTAAAATTTTATGACTAGTCTTGATTAAAGCTGGTTGTCCATCATCACGTGCATTTTTCGCAGCAAAATCAGATTCGTCATGAAATTTTATAGGTGAATGCGATTTGGTACGTAAAAATTGTATGGTGTACTCTTTTTCACGTAATTGTTTGTATAGAATTTTCATATTAAGTAGGAGCTAGGTAGTTTTAATTGTCCAATTGGTCTTTTGTAAAGTATGAGTACTACAAGGGCATCAGAATATATACATGAATTGTACAAATGTGGATTTTTAATGAGTAATAGAGCTTGTCGGTTTGCAAAAGCTTCTCCTTTGAATATTGTAATAAAAATTAGAAAGTTTAATATTTTTTTGTAATATTTAGATTAGGAATTAGTATTGCTGCACCAACATATTTTGTGCATATTTAGATGCATCCGTGAATATTAATGTACAATTACTAGTAAGTTGATCTAAGTTTAAATTTCAAATATTTTTATTGATATTTTGTAATGTGTCTAGATGAAAAATATTTCGGAATAAAATATCCAGCGAATCCAATGTTTATCACTATAACAACGCTGTGCAATGTCTTCATTCTTAAACTGTTATATAACTAAAAAATAGTTGGACGTCGTATTACAAACTCTTATTCACTGTTGTTGCTGAAGTATATGCTTTTATTTCAATTTTCTTCAAAGAATTACTCACTCTAATTGGACTCTTCGTTATTAAGAACTTACATAAACAGCTAATTATTTGTGTCTATGTAATGTACCGTCTTATATTTTTTTATATTTACTGCTTATTCCCATTCCCCGTCTCCAACAACAAATTAGTACTTACTTCTAGTTTGAGGAATTAAAGGTGTGTGAACAGTCATGTAATCTGCTTGAGGCCATATTTCTTCCAACTCCAGCTTCTCAACATTGAATTCTCTAGCTGCTTCCGCGGATACAATGGGATCGAATCCAATTGTCTGAAAAGTAATGAAATGATTTAGCAAGGACATACAAATGAAAAGTAGAAGTGATTCTTAGAAAATTTAATAAAACTTGATTATATGTCTTCAAGCATTATAATCGAATCTCAACGAAAGCTAGTTTTTAATCGTGTATAGGTCTCATTTTAAATAAATTATTAAAGTTCTATCTTTAATTATAATTCATAAAAGTGCATTTCTTTTGCATGTTCAGCGAGCTAGAATGGCTGAAAAATAGTGTCAGCTAGAATGACAGTGTTTTTTTCAAATCTATTCTTAGCTGACCATAACAATGAGTTCAGTGTAACTATGCTCACAATATATTTGTCTGAAAAATAGTGTCAGCTAGAATGACAGTGTTTTTTTCAAATCTATTCTTTGCTGACCGTAACAATGAGTTCAGTGTAACTATATTCGCAATATATTCTTCCACCGATTTTGCCAGTGAAATTCAAGTGATTGATTGGCTGATTTGGAGTTTATCTCATTGTGCACTGAGACTATATAAGACGTGAACCTACAGTTTAACGTGATTCGACTGCTGAACTCTAGAGCTAACCTACATTGATATTCAGAACGTGGACATCCTTGTCCATTTTGGACCCAATTTGTAATCTCTATACACGCAGTAGGGAAACTGGGTTTCTGCCTTTAGTTGTTCAGTCCTTAACTGGGCTCGACAGCTTAAACGATTGCTAGTATCTGAACGTGGGGTGGGTTTCTCCAGATTGCTTGGTTTTTATACATCTTCAACCTTCTCTCACTAACGATATTAGTCATTGCTTCTTCATCTTTATTTGCGTTAATCTCAGTCTCCCTAAAGGACATGAGACGTTAAACTCAAAGATTTCATTTAATTTTCCTTCTAGAATAATCACGTGGGGACTTGGGAGCTAGATTGAGATCTGTACCTAAAACCAGGTACTGCGAGATTTGCAAGGCAATTCTCAAGCACATTTTTCTGTTTCTGTGTTTCTGTTTAACGTGAGTTCGGAACCATAATCTTTCTAATGCATGTACTCCAACCATATAGCCAAACAGACTTTGAAATTTTAAATGAATTAAATCAAATTTTTGTCACTTGGTTGGTTGGGTTGTCGGTTGCAGTACAAAAAGTAAAATAGAATGTAGTGCATAACAAAGACGCCTTGTGTAGTTCCTAATTTACAGTTCGTCTCGTATAATCTCTATGCTGAAAATGAACGTCAACCTTTAATCAATCAATAAAACAAATTAATTTTAAGATCCAAATATTCAGCATACTTTTTACAAAAAAATGATGTTTCTAATAATGAGGGAGCTAGTTTGGAAATGAAAAGAAACTATACTTTTATATTGTACACTGAAAATGCACTGCCATTGTCAACCAATTGAACAGAGAAGTCAATGTAGATTTATCTAGCGGGAGTTAATCTTCAAATTCGACTCGATTTGTACTTATGGAAGGGAAGAAAAAGATAGAGGTGAAAGAGACTACAAATAATGGTCGAATATTCAAACGGGATAATTATTACATCAAGAGGATAGCGAGGATCGTAGTAGAATATGAAAGCTTCTCTGCACCAATTAACCTGCCAGAACACTTACGATAAGACATTAGTAATGATGATATATTGTATGATAACTATTTGTAATTAGATATTAATAATGAATGTTTTACCCTCATTCCAAATGCTTGCATACGAATGGCTACTTCTCGTCCAATCCGTCCTAGACCAATAATAGCAAGAGTCTTCCCGTACAGCTCAGTTCCCATAAAGTTCTTTCGTTCCCAGGCACCAGTTTTCAATGAAGCAGCAGCTGCAGGGACATTTCTGGACAAAAGATGATAGAGCAACTGTATTAGAATTTTTCAAGAATGTTAAAGTTCTTAGGTTAATGTCAATAGGTTTATTTCAATGTTATTTACGTACTCATAGAAGAATAAAAAATGTTCAATGGACTTAGGATGCGCCAATGTATTCGTAAGAAAAAAACATAAGCTACTAGGTTAAGTAAATGACGTACTTCTTCAGAAAATAACAAAGAAATAAACACAATTGCATACAAATTTTGAAATTTGTACCAACAAATAATATAGACAACTTATTTGATTTGTTTCATTCTTAACATGAAATAACATTTCTTAAGAATAAATTAGAAATGAATTACTTTGTTTAAACAGTTATCATTAGTTACTTCTTTTAAATGGGAGAATTAATCAAATTACTGAGTGACTGTACTCCTACATCTCTTACCATTTAGTGGTTTTACTTCACTGTTATTACTGTGACAAGTTTGCACATTACCAGTCTTTTGTTCTTGAATTATATAAGTAGTGTATTATATAAGTGAAGCGAAGATATCGCTCCCTAAACTCAGTTATTTGCTATTTGAATATTATCCATAACTGACTATCCGAAAATTTTCTCCATACTCCTAGAACTAGCCTTGTTTTGGAGAGTTAATATTAGCTATTTATTAATACGATAATAAACATACTTTAACACAGGGCACAAAATTTCCTGTCCCCATTGGCGACTAGAAATTTAGAGCTGGCGACCAGTGTTTAGTAGGAATGGTTTCTATGTAAACTCACAGGGCTGCGCAGTTTCTGTTTCGGACGAAAATAATTGTCACTGAGTGAAAAAAAAAAAAAAAAACTGGAAAAGTTTTCACAACGGACATGGAAGTCTTCACTTGAGGACTTTGATCCGAAATCTGCAATTGACAACTGGTACTTCAGTGCAGAGAAAGAGCGTTACACAAACGTGAAGTCTTAAGGTGATATTTTTTGACATGTATATGAATTGTCCAATTCAAAATTTATTATTCTGAATCTAATTGTCTGGTTTTGAAATGTTATGCCCTGATGTAATCTCTCTTTGTCAAAACAAAGGCCGTGAGGGGGGGCTCTCATATTTTTTACGTGAGAGATATTAGCGACCATCATTTTTGGATTGATGACTGCGTCTGATTTTGAAATTTTACGCCCTCTTTTAACACAAGACAACATTCGGCCGAATTTGACTCAGTCCTTGGTAACATTTTTGTTTTACATTACTTTCAAACAATACTTGGTGAATTTGTCATAGGCTGCCTTTAAAGTCAGCATATTCATATTGTAACAGTACGTCTAATGATAACAGTTCTTTCCCATTTTCGATTTTTCTTCTCAGTATCACACTCATAACTTCTTTATAATAGGTACCTTACATTTTATTAACATTAATACACTCTTCTATTTGCAATGAATACATGCATTTTATTTTTTTACATTTGATATCTTGTTATATATTAATTTGATAAGAAAACAATGAAAGATCAAAGTAATGACCTTAGGTGGGTGGCATTTTAGGTCTCAATCTTTCGGATGACTGTCCGAGGCTTGAAATAAATTAAGCAATCAATGGTTGAATGGTTATAAGCATTTATATAGTTATATGTAGTAAGTTTTTTTTCACAACTTAACGTCCTCTCAAAGAGGAGGATAAATGCTGAATGTGAAAGATTATGAAAGAAATAATGGAATGAGAATGTCGGATGAAATTGGATAATCCCGAGGAAACCCAAGCTTATATGGCCTGAAATCGAACCAAGGTTTCCTCGCACCATAAGTGAGCGTTCTACTATTGAGCCACCTTCCTCCATTGTATGGTAGTTACAATATGAAAAATAGAACATATTTTTAATATGAGAAAATAAACGAAACCTTAAAAACGAAAACAATAGAGAGTAAAGTATGGACCAACATTGATTAAAGTAATCTAAACGTTGGTAATTATTGATCTGATTGTAACAGTAGTTAAATTCATTCATTCACATGTGAATCTTATACATACCTAGCCAGATTTGCAATGAGACTGCAAGTCAGTTCACAAGCACTGACTGAGTTGCCTCCGGGTGCGCTGAAAGAATAAACAATAATGTTTTTATATGATTGCAAACACTTATATTTCAGCTATAGTAAATTAATAATTTTACAACTTTGCTTTTATTAAATGAAACTATACTTTAAAAAGATTTCTACGCTTGGTTTACATAATTGCACGATCATTACTGCATTAATGAGTGATTTATTTTATTTCCAGGTATAGATTGGATTGAAGATGATACAGTGAAAGAACTAGATTATAAATAAACTGAGAAAGTTAACCTAATAATGAAAAAAATTAAATCTCAAGTTTTACGTCGGTACGTCCCACGTTATGTCGGCTAGGCTAAAGAGGACGGTGATAATAGGAAATGAATGAAATGGTGGAATGAAGAAAGTGAGAGGAAACGGAGGAACCCAGAGAAAATCCACGTGCACGGTGTTCATCCACTACAAAACTCACTTGGCGTGAGCTGGGATCGAACCAAGGACCCTATGCACCACGAACACTCTACCACAACCACAACGGTCCCGAATAACGAGAAAAATCAATACAAGACATGTACTTGTGCAAATATGTTTTGAACCAATTCTTATTATTTGTATATTTTTTATAGAGATTGAAAGAAAAACAAATTTTATAGTTTCTAATGATGCATTTTGGTAAATATATAGTTCTCTCTCTTTTTGGTTTGTAAAATGCGGTTGTTGCAAATTCTGACCAATTCCAATTTCACTCTCCATTTATGAACAGTAAGATACTGTTTATTATTTATGATCAACTATTACTGTGAAATATTTCTTATTTAAATAAACAAGAACTAATATTTTAAGAGCCCTCATTCTGAATTCTTAGTATCATTAATCTACACATTTATCTTTTCACATCATAAACTAATACATGGCAACGTTAACTTCCTGTATCTGTGTTGTCATGCCGTACTTCTCGTGGCGCACCAAGGCAAACAGCATTGGCTAGTTTTATTTTTACTCTGAAACCTAAAAGGAATCTTACAGTGACGTAAACGATATAAGTTTCTTTTATTAATTTGGTGGAGACTATAAGACAATCGTTCTAGTAGTATTGAAACTTTTTTCCCCTTAAATACAGTTTGCAGAACTTAAGGCAGTTTATACTTACTTTTAAATTATAAGCGACAAAATGCAACGAAATTTAAGTCAAATTTTTTATCACATCACTTTAAGAATACAAAGAAATCACTACAATTTACAGCAGTAATAAAAATTAAGGAAAGCTTAATATCATGAAGCATAAATTCAAATAAGATGCGTAGAGTAGTTATAAAGTCTTGGTTCAACAAAGAACTCATGAAAGCACATTACCCTAATACAACATGTTCCACCACATGCCTGCCCTCATTCTGAACACCTGTCTCAAACGTTTCTTTGAACTTATTGGACATGAAAGGATCCAGGTCAGTCATTTTAGAGCTGGTTAACCCCCCCCCTCCAGAGATTTTTGGTTTCAGTACATACTATTTACATATTGAGGATAAGTTGGACCAAAAATTATAGTTACTTAATAGAAATTTTAGCTTGAATAAATTGTAACATATCTGATGTATAAGAACCTTCTATATAAGTTTGACTTAATTATAGTAATTTTTTAAATAACTTACAATTTAAGACCTTAGTCCATCATTTACAAGTCGAAGTACGTGAAGAAAATGTGAAGGTTAACACATAGAAATAAGTCAAGAATTTAAATCTGAGAGACAATAGTCGTGATTTTATATTTCAAATGAAAGTCAAACGTTCTAATAAGAACGAATCAGAAATGTCTCCTTTCATAATTACATTTTCCCCTTTCCCCATAAAGTTCTTTGAAGCGTTATAGTTTGAAACTTTTATGACCTAACCTAACGGTTCGAGCTATTATACAGAAACCACCATAGTACAGGTTCTATCAACGCATTTGTATTTAAGAACCGTGCCGTGAATACGTCACGTATTTTTAAGATAATGTTTTAATTAATTACTCAATTTACACTTCAAAAATCCGTTGTATACACATGGTAAGCTTCTTAAACTTAGACAGCTTGAAGTCGTACTAGTTTAGATCCTATGTTTTTCAAATTAGAACGATTCAAATGATGAATTTTCGAACTTAATTCATAAGTCTGGAAGAAGTTAATTTTGTCCATCCCTATAGGTATATTATCGTTGTTAACCTCGAACACCAACTTACGGATTTCATCCCTTGATTTTATTTGATAACGTTTTTATTTCCTTCTAAAGTAATGTAAACTGATGAGATTTTAATTATATTTGATCTAGGAATTAATTCGTGCGGTTTTACAAAAGATGGCGTAACTAGCTTATTGTCCCATAGTTTCGTTGATCCAAACATGCGTTGAAAACTACTGTCATTGAGCATCTTGTTTAGTATATGTCAGTTGCTTGAAGCGGAAACAACAACATTTTTTCTTCAACTGAAAATGGCGCATTTTGTGCCTGATAAAGTGTTTTTGCGGGGAGTTATTCTTCATTGCTTTAACATGAAGAAAAGTGCTACCGCAAGTCATCATATTTTAGTGGAAGTGTTTGGTGACCATGCTCTAGCTGAGCGAACGTGTCAGAAGTGGTTTGCACGGTTTAAAGGTGGTGATTTCAGCTTGGAAGACCAAAAGCAATTTGGACAGCCAAAAGAATTTGAAGATGAAGAATTGAGAGCATTGCTTGATCAGGATTCGTGTCAAACGCAAGACGAACTTGCAGAAGCATTTGGAGTTGAGCAAACAACAGTTTCCAAACGTCTGAAAGCCATAGGAATGATTCAAAAGATGTCTTATTGGGTTTCACATGAATTGAAAAGAAAGACGTTGAAAGAAGAAAAACCGTTTGCGAATTGCTGCTTCACAGACAGAAAAGGAAGGGATTTTTGCATCGAATTGTAACTGGTGATGAGAAGTGGATTCATTACGAGAATCCTAAACGAAAAAAGGCCTGAGTGAAGCAAGGTGAACCAGGTCCTTCACAACAGAAACGAGATATTCATTGTGCAAAGGTTATGCTGTATATATGGTGGGATTTGAAACGTGTGGTGTATTATGAACTTCTGAAACTTGGTGAAACTATTAATGGACACCGCTATCGACAACAATTAATGCGTCTGAGGCAAGCTCTGGCCTGAAAACGACCAGAATGGAATAACAGGCATAATAAACTTATTTATCAAGATGATAACGCCCGACCACATGTCGCAAAACCGGTCAAAACCTATTTGGAAAATGTCGGATGGAAAGTGTTACTCCACCCGCGATATTCACCAGACACTGCTCCCTCTGACTACTAATTGATCGATTGCATGAATAACGATTTGATTGGACAGCGGTTCACTTCTTCAGAAAATATCGAAAAATGGATCTTTGATTAGATTGCGTCAAAAGATGAGGAATTCTTTCGACACGGAATCCGTAAATTGCCTGAAAGATGGGAGAAAGTAGTGGCTAGCGATGGACAATATTCTTGTTAACGTATTCATTTACTTTGTTTTTGAAATAAAGCTTCAATTTTTATTAAAAACCGCACGAATTAATTCCTAGACCAAATACTTGTATATTAATCCTTCTAATAATATTTTGTATAGTTCTTCAAACAAAATTTTAGAAATAATTTCCAAAAATCTGTAGCAAGTCCCGTGTTAACTTCTCGTGAATTTTTAGCAACGTTGCTTCCAGCGCCGACTCTACTCAGACATGTTATAAGCACATAGTTATTATAATCAAAATACAAGTAAGAATTAAAGACTTACTTGAGAACAATGATTCCTCGTTTCGTAGCAGCATCGAGATCAATGTTATCCACCCCTGTTCCAGCTCGACCTATTACTCTTAGATTGGTTGCTGCGGCCAAAACTTCTGCAGTGACTTTGGTGTCTGAACGAACAATAAGACCATCATGGTTCTGAAATAAGCAAATATATCGAGATTTATATTTCGCAAAGATCATTTCCTCACTAGTTGTATTACATTTGATGATGTCTTTAATAAATTATAATTTCTTATTAGTTTGTTTTAATTAATACTTTTAATATGTTGACGATATTACACTGTTACTTAACTCTACCACCAATACAGTTCCAAATGAATAAGAGGCATCTATTAAAATTTTCTTATAAAACGATTTTTTATGTATGTATATGTGAAAAAACTGTCGAGGAATTTGAAGCTTACTGAAAGTATTTGAGAATAAAATCCTGAGGCAACTACTCGGACTCAAGAGGAACTGGGATGGAGAATGGCAGAAATTTCATAATGAGGAACTACATAATTTATACTGTTTACCAAACATTTTTAGGGTCATCAAATCTAGGAGGCTCAGGTGCGCAGGTCATATAGCCAGAATGGAAGAAAGTAGGAACGCTTTCAAAGGTTTTACTTTTTTGTGTGTATAATTTCAGCATATAAAATTTCAATAATTCCTAGATGACGCCGTATATTTATGATTCTTTGATACATATGTGGTAGTATGTTTCTAAATTATTCTCTACACTTGTTCTTCTTTTGGTTCAAATAATAATAATAATAATAATAATAATAATAATAATAATAATAATAATAATAATAATAATAATAATAATAATAATAATAATAATAATAATGTAGGATCTATGTGAACATTTCCCATTTGAGTAGAACATTGAAATATTAGAGTAGAAGCAGTAAAGTTCATAAAGAATATTCTTTGCATGTGAAGCGGATGCATTTTGTTAGCAAATATATTGTGTGTCCTTCACAATAAAGCAGCCAGTTAATACTCTTTAAAATTTTGTATTAAGAATATCACAATCAGTTCCGTCATTTCAGATTTTGTGAAGTTGGCAGGACTGTCCACCGAATTAAAAATTTTACGTTTTTGTTAGTATAGTCTTAATATGCAATTTCTTAAAACAAGCATGTATTCCTCAAACTCAAGTGATAGACGATTGGCCCATGCTCCCCAAATAACATTCTTTATCACAATATATATTTTAAGATTAATAACATGCGATTGATTGGTGAGGACGTCAGCTGCAATAATATACAGTTGTTCTCAGGAAATTCGCCTAATATTTGTACGTACAAGAAGATAATATAAAATTAGGTCAAAGTTGAAAATTAGAAAAAAAAATAATAATATGGGCGGTTTTCGACCCAATAAAATGTTATATTCGCAAAGAAAATTAGAGACAGATAAAGACAGTTATCTAGAAGTACTTCTGGTTTGTCTCTACACGGCTTACGTATACTGAGATCGATCTTTAAATAGGTAAATCATAGATCTATCTTTAACGTTCTGAGTAACTTGCATTTTAAAGAGGAAAAGATCAGGTCATGAAGGTACAAGTGCTGTGAGTGGAGGTAAAGGTTGCACCTTTCCTTGATCTTGGTCATGGAGATGATGTAGACAACACTAGCTTCGGCCTTCTTTGCTTCTCCCGGTTGCCTCAGATATCTATTTTAAAGAGACCGGGAGAAACTCAGAGTCGTATTGGAGCGAGAAAAATTTCCCGCTCTGACTTTAGATAGAACTCAGGCCGCCTAGTTAGTGGGTACCTACTGACCGCGGTACCGTAGAAATAAATTCATAGCTCGTTAAATTTATTTAAACATTGAATAAATATATTAAGCGTTGAAGTCCAGAATAAGACATTTCGTAATAAAAAGAAAAAGAAGAAAGTGAATTCGAGCAAACCTACTGAAATGAATCTCTTTTATTGATATTATTTAACACACTAATACAGATTAATTTGATATGAATGACATAAAAATGCATTGTTTGTGCATGAAAAAAAAAAGTCATCTCGAATTGTAAATGTCAATATGCATGGATAGTAAAGAGCTGAAATTTCAACGCTTTTATGTTCAGTGTTTCTCTTGCGTCATTTTTCGAAAAAAAAAAAACAAACATAAACGAGTATTGAACATACAATAAAACAGAAATATTCTTTTGTTTTGAAACTGACTATGACTCTTCCTTGTGTCACTAAACTTACTGCTGGTATGCATAACGTAAACAAACACATATTGTTGAAAGCATTGACATATTACACGTCCTTGTCATACGAATAGGAAGAGAAGAAAAGTGCTACCGGTATTTAAATAAAAGTGAAAGGTAAGTACGCGCTTCATACTGAAGTAGATCTTGATAAAACTGGATATAACTGGATATCAAGTCTATATTTGTATTCCGCACAGAGATCGTGTCGCAATATAATTACTGTATAAACGACTCAATGTCTACGTGTTTCAATTGCAAAACATATCTTACTATTTGGATGATAAGGAAACCAACTTTGTTTACTTTCAACAAAAGTTTTTTTTTGCTATAATAAAGACGAAATTTTTAATGCTTACAAATGAAATAAAATCTTTAATATAATGTCGCTTATAATGTTCTATAGGCAAGGCTGGCTCTAGGCAATTTACTGCCCCGTGCAATAGTATCATTTGCCGTCCCCCTTTCTGCAGAAAAAAATATTAAAATCACGCTTTTAAGTATGGCACCCCATCATGAACAACGATGGGGAGGAAAAGAGCACTCGCACTCAAAAATACATAAACACTACAAATACAAAGTCATTGTATCTGTTTTTATTTAAATAATTTATGTTAGTGAAAGATAAAGCAAACACACCTACAGAGAAAAGATGAAAATCCCGTTTAGAGATTTCAATATCGAGATTCAATCTCAATATATCAGTTAGCAATACTGGCTCTTTTATCTTTATTTCTTGATTTCCCTTCTATATTTGCTATTTTTTTTAAAATTCCGTCTTCAATGATAAGGAACTTGTTTGTAACAAAGACAAGACTAGTTTCCATATCAAAACTCTGATAACTAACTAATGGAACAGATGTTCGCTGCTGTTCGAGAATCGAGTTCTTGTATTTGACAACAGTCAAGAAATTTATGTTGGGATTTGTTTGACCATTTGCTTCAGCACTGTTCATGTGACCTTAAACTATTGCGACCTAAACACCTGAAGGTCAGTTTCGTATTATCATCATTAAGTCTGTTTCCAACAAGAAGTATTAACTTTAAGTAATAGTTATGACAGATTTTTCTCGCCCCCTAAATTTTTTTGCCCCGTGCAAATGCACGTGTTGTATATAGGTAGAGCCGTCCCTGTCTATAGGCTAAAGGAAATGGATGATTACGAAAGTAAATAAATGTGAAAAATAGTGGAATGAATGTTGGAGGAAACTGGAGAGCCCCGAGTAAACAAATAAACATGATTACGTCCATCATAAACTCACACAATCTGAGATCAAATCATGAATACGTTGTGCCAGAGGTGAGCACTCTATCACTAAGCCTCCATGTCCCTCCAGTATAATGTTGCTAGTTTACATTAAAGTTATGCTGAGCAGTAGTGTCATTTCAGGTTTTGCTGGGGGAGAAGTCAGGGAGGACAAGACTCTCCATTAACATAAGAGTTCATGTTCGTTATTAGTATATTCATATTAGCATGGTCAATCCATGCTAAGTGATCGGAAAAAAACAGAAAATTGCAGCTCGACCATCTCAAAAAAATCTAATTTTTTCATGAATGTTTATTCTATATAAGAGTACTTCAAAACCACAATTAATTTTTTTTCAACATCGCATGGCGACGCAGAGGCTGCCGCCATTTTGCGTTTTATCGATTTTAAGCGTTTACGTTGTTTTGAATATCTCAGCATGTAATTGTCCTACCAAATTGAAAATTGCTGGACTTCTCCAACTTGTGCAGAGCTAAAAGTTTGATCTCTTAACATTTTTGCCTAAAACCACTTAAAAGGGGTGAAATCAGGGCCTATAGTAGCAACATTTTTGGACATTGAAGACATGTTTGGGAAGAGGAAGCAAATGACGTAGAGGTCTGAATTTGTGTGTGCATGTAGTCCGGGGTCATTAGTTTATACTAAAAAATTTGCAGATCTGTAGCTGCTCCCAAAGGTCTAAAAAAATAGTAGAATTGGGGAATTATGCCAATTTGGCACATTTCACTGTCCAATATCTCCAATGGGCCTGGATTAAAAAATTGAAATTTTGGGAATAGTTACTCTTTTAGTATACCATAACACACAACAAAGTGCGTTTTGTGTTTTTGAGCGGAAGGGGGTCAAAATATTAATGAATGATGTCATATTCTAGGAGATGTTTTGTTCACAAATTCAACTGGAAATTCGTTGTTGTGACGTAAAATAAAGTAGAAAGAATGGTTAGTCCAGTCAAGGTTCTCAAGCTCGTTTCTTTCCTCTAGTTGTGACTCACTGTCTTATCACATCAACAGCAGCACTAGTGAAGAATACCGCTATCAGCAGAAGGCGAAAAAGTCAAAATGTATATTGACAAGAAGTCCGTAAGTACTCATTGCTCTTGCTGCTTGCTATATCAATGATATTTAATCATGTTTATTTTTGTTTTAACTGTCAAGTCATGCAGGAGACTGTTGTCTTTTCGTTTGATCTACAGTGTTTACCGTGAATGAGTATTCACTGACTGTGGAATGTAGATCAAACGAAAGAACAACAGACTCTTGCATGACTTGACAGTTAAAACAAAAATAAACATGATTAAATATCATTGATATAGCAAGCAGCAAGAGCAATGAGTACTTACGGACTTCTTGTCAATATACATTTTGACTTTTTCGCCTTCTGCTGATAGCGGTATTCTTCACTAGTGCTGCTGTTGATGTGATAAGACAGTGAGTCACAACTAGAGGAAAGAAACGAGCTTGAGAACCTTGACTGGACTAACCATTCTTTCTACTTTATTTTACGTCACAACAACGAATTTCCAGTTGAATTTGTGAACAAAACACCTCCTAGAATATGACATCATTCATTAATATTTTGACCCCCTTCCGCTCAAAAACACAAAACGCACTTTGTTGTGTGTTATGGTATACTAAAAGAGTAACTATTCTCAAAATTTCAATTTTTTAATCCAGGCCCATTGGAGATATTGGACAGTGAAATGTGCCAAATTGGCATAATTCCCCAATTCTACTATTTTTTCAGACCTTTGGGAGCAGCTACAGATCTGCAAATTTTTTAGTATAAACTTATGACCTCGGACTACATGCACACACAAATTCAGACCTCTACGTCAGTTGCTTCCTCCTCCCAAACATGTCTTCAATGTCCAAAAATGTTGCCCTGATTTCACCCCTTTTAAGTGGTTTTAGGCAAAAATGTTAAGAGATAAAAATTTTAGATCTACACAAGTTGGAGACTTCCAACAATTTTCAATTTGGTAGTATAAACATTCATGAAAAAAAAATAGATTTTTTGGAGATGGTAGAGCCGCACATGCTTAATCACTTAAAATGGATTGACCCACTATTATTTAAAATATAAATGTATCTAACTTAGGGGATGACAATTGCTACCCATGACCCCTATAAATGGCGTCCCTGTTTTGAAGTGTTCCTTTAACATTCTTTTTCCACGCTAAATCGATGTCAGAATTGTACGCCATAACTAAAAGAGGATCATCATTGTCTATAAACAGTAGTCTCTTATTGAAACTGGAATTTTGCTTGATGACTATTATTACTACCAAAATTTATATTATTATTATAAATATTATTATTATTATTATTATTATTATTATTATTATTATTATTATTATTATTATTATTATTATTATTATTATTATTATTATTATTATTAAAAGTCAAGAGTTGACATACACAGAACACAAAATGGTTCGAATAATAATGATTCGAAGCACTGACATTCATCACATTCAGTTTAGTTTCAATTCGAGCAAAGACATGTTCATGTCAGCAGGTAGCATCTTTTACTGAAATGAAATGAATATTTTTAATTTAACCTCCCATAAACATCTACTATTGAGAAGAAACTTCCCCATCAACGAAGCAACGTGTCTAAACAGAGACTACTTGAATTTAAAACCATATGAGAATTCTTTCCCTACGTTATTTTTTTATATGTTTGATCAGTATAAATCAAATCAGTATAAATCAGTTTGAATAGTATAAATCAAATCTCTCAGCTATCTGGACAGCCTAGTTTTTCATGGATAGATGGATAACTAAAGTATTTGAGTGTTTCATGTTTATTTGTTTAATTATCATTTTGCGTGTTAGGTTTACAAGTAAGGTAGGACCTTCAGTGAACATATAATTATAATACCTACGTATAAAGTTTTAATATTACCATTATACAATCTCTATGATCATATTTGTTATTGGGTCTTTGATAATAGTTTAATTCTTATTTAAATAACATGTATGGGCGGAAGGCAAACGCTTTTGAAAACTGCTTATAATTTATTAAATATATATAATTGATTACAGTGACAGAGCTGTTTGTGGGAACAGGGTGATACAATTTGTGTGCAAAATTAAAATTCCAAAATTAAAGTGCCAGCACTATCCTTTAGCTGCTAGTTATGTTTGGGAATAGTCGTTACTGCCTTTGACAAGAAGTCCGTTTGTGTGTTACTGAACATGTAGTTCGATACAATAAACCTTGCACACACAGAAACACTTGTTACCACAGCTCCACAGAAACAACTTGGAAGAAGTAAAGTCAGGACTTTGTGCTGGCCATTTTACATAGACCATGACAACTCAACCAACATTCTGGATAATGTTCGTCAAGCCGTTCAGAGACGTGAATAGAAAAAGGACCAGAGCACAATCTTGCACAAATAATATATTTATGGAAAGTTATTTGATGTGAACACAACGTTATACCTAATTTTCTAGTATTGTAAGGTGACGTTCTGCTTTCATCATGCCCTTTAGAAGAAACGACCCCATAACATGCCAATGGTTGCATGTCATTGTACACCTCACTGCAGCTTTCAAGTGGTTATGTGCTTTATCAACAGTGGCCTTCAGATCCTATTGTATCCAGTAATAATGACTGTGATGATTTACAACCCACTCTTTACTTGGATCAATATTATATAAATAATATATAACATAAACACTTATCTGTACATTAATAAAACTCAGAATTTTGCATTAAAAATATTACTAGCTGAATAATTACATTTATTAGATAATCATTTGAAAAGCAGCCAGCTTCTGAACATTTTGAATGAACCAGGTAGGTTTTTATATAGTCTAAAAGAGTTCAAGAAATTTGTTTACTAAAAAAAAGTAAAGTTTTAGGTAAAATATACACGATATTCGATTTTTGGATAATTTTGAATATTATTTTCCTGGAGCTCATATTCATTTACAACGGTAAATATAGTACTCTTATATGTATATCTTATGTACAGAGACAAGGAGGAGACAATGGCAGTTGATTTTAAAGACAGGCTTGAGAAACCTCTTATTGGGCGTCGAAGATACGTCCTTAAAATCCCATTTTTGTGCTCCAATAGTAAACTACTTGTGATTATACTTGAAGATCATAAAATATTAAATAATGATTGAATTTACTAAACAAAATAAATCCACTGTATGTGTACAATCATATTTTATAGATTTTATGCAGGATAATGTTTATCACGTGAGTGAAAAATGTATCCTTGAACAGTGCAGTAAGCTTTATTGTGCTACTTTTTTTAAAAATATCAAATTTATCAAAATGTAAACAAAGGTTTAAGTTCAGACCTATTAACCTAGAATTTGGAAACATAATATAATAACGTTATCAGTATAAATTGTCAAGTACATATAAAAGAGATTCATATACATATAAAAGAGATAACGAAATTTAGGTGAAGGTGTACAAAAATAAACATAGTAGTTGGTAGTGGTTATGAATATCATATCATATAAAATAAGAAAACAATTATCAGATGCTCTATTTTTAAAAAAGTAATTACAGACTACCTGGTGCCACTGTGAGATTTCAGCATACATATGAGAAACTAAATAGATAATTATGAACTTTGTATTCTGAAATGAAGGTAATGGGTTCATGTTATCTACTTAGAGAATGATAAGGATGAGAACAAAGTCTCTAATTTCTCTATTTGAATTATCATTTTGCAATTACATTTAAATAGCTTTATTAGTTTAATAGTTTGAAATTAGCTTTGGTAATATAGTAAGATTTTTGTAATACATAAATAACATAAAATGATAACAATGATTTGATTCACCAATATGCATAATTAATAGACTCCGTTGTAAATTATGCTCCACACGATATGGAATAACAACTAGAAAAAGCATAAAATATACAGAAATGAAATACTGTACTATGATTTGAGATCTTTTGCTTCTTATGCAAGACATAGTTTACAGATATGAAGGGTGATACATACAATTACAGTAGAAACTGACATTCCAGTTGGGCAACTATAATTCATTCGAGATAAGCTGATAGGTAATCAAAACAAACTCCCCTTCTACTCACCTCTTTGCCATTGTAGAAAGGAAAACAAGCTAATTTTGACAGGGAGATTAAAAAAAAAAAAAAAAAAAAGCAGCGTCGTGTAAAATCTAAATCTTCACTTCAATTACCTAATACTTGATGTCGGTGAGAAGACATCGCTGTTCCTTTTAGCGACTATTATCTCCTGATACGAACAATTACCATTAGTTTTTGTCTTTAAAAGATGTTTTGACATTTATTTATGCACTTCAGTCGTATTTTAAAAATTAATTTTCTAGAAATAAGATCTCATTTGTTATGAAGTTAATTTTCCTGATTTAAGACTCAGGAGAGATTGTGAGTCAAGCCAAAGCTGTTGAAGTCGTTTTTCCTTTTCTTTTGAATGTAAAATCATCTACTTATAAAAGGACGGAATCAGATATCTACTTATTCAAGTACATCGTTATTACATTAACGCTCAGATAATTTTCCCTACATAGATTGGATATGCTCTCAGATTGCATATTAATGTGAATTTTTATACGAATACAGTAAATACCTACTTGATTCCTAACCTGGTCCTCACTTGGAATTACAACATAATTTTACAACCTCGAACACGAAGTAAACTGTTCACTTAAATTTACTGGTATACTAAAAGATGTATTACTTATCTCACTACTACAGATAAATGCAAAAAGGTGTTCTAAAATATGCAGAGCTATTATGAAAGTTGTAATTAATTCTTTAGACATTAAATACGTACCTCCGCGCGCGGGGGGTTGATGAGAAAAAAGGAACATCAAAATCCACGTTTATAAGACCATATCCGTGACTGTGTTTGGGGTTTTGACCTCCTATTAGCTTACCTAGAATTAATCATAGTAGTTAGGGCTGTGCAATATTTCGATATATTGATCGATTGATCAATAGTTTCCAATATTGAAGTGTCGATATAAAAATGTTACTGATGGATTTTCGATATTTTGAGTATACTTCGATATTTTGATGTTCAACATTTAGATATTCTGGAATTTGATTTTTTTAAATGTTTCGATATATCGACTAAGTTTTGATATTATGTCGATATAGATTTTCGATAATTTAAACCGGATGTTGCATAGTTGAATACGGAGAATTGTACTTTTTGAGGTTTTTTCTCCTTACAGAGAATGCTATTCTTCGAACTCCAGATAAAATATTATGTATCCCCAAAAGTAAGACTGGGTTTTAATGTTTTGTCCAAGAGATGGATTAGAATTTATTTTCAGGAGATGCGGTGCCTGTCAACTCAACTCAAAGCGTAATCGTTACTAACGTGCTCTCTGATTGTTACGAGAAACGCGCAAAATAAGTTTTGTTGAAAGGTTGGGGGTAGGGCTTACTCTTGAAGTGAAGTAATCTCTGAAAAAATGTTAAGGCTTATTTTCTGGATAACGCGATATCTAGAGGAAATGAAATCTTAAATATTTGGGAGAGGCAAACATTTTGTTATTGTGCAAGTACCACCATCACTACTTTTTACTTTAACGACCCACCGTTATGTTATTTAGGCTAAAGGAATCATATCATCACAAGTACAGTACTCTGAAATCAATGGCTTAGCACTTGCCACAATTTACAAGATTTTAAGCACTACTGACTTGAACTCATCAAGATCCGTATATGTTTAATTATATATATACATATATATATATATATATATTACTACTAGTACAATCTACGCACAAACCTGTCTTAGATACACTTGTCTGAGAATTTCCTTTCTTTTATCAAAATTAAGATTCTCGTTTCTTTTTTCCCTCTTGCAAACTGTAATATCGTGCCTGTCATCAAGTTTTCCTGCAATGCATTTAATGCAATGACCTGTAGTAGATTATATTTCATAAATAGAGAAATGGTAAATAAATCTACAGCAATATGTTTGGTAAAGACTGATTTCACATGTGTAATTGAAACAAGCAGTAAAGAAAACCGTTAGTCTCACCGCATGCAGCAAAAACATTGAACAGAAGATGGAAAAGCAAATGAAGAAGCTGAGGAGGAACAGTTTGGGTTTGAAAGAGGTAAGAACACAAGATATGCAATTAGCTTATTGGAACGAAACGAGCGATGGAGGGAAGTCTATTAATATATAAGTAGGAGGGCATAAAATAGAACAGAGGACATAGTTTTCGATATCTGTGTAATATTGTAAGTGATGATATATTTAAAGTCGAAAAAAGCCTTTACGAGGAAGAAAAAATTGTTTTCTGGTCCCTTGAATAAAGAGTTAAGGAAAAGACTCATGCAATATTTTGTGTATTGTATTGTATTCTATCGGATAGAAACATGGGCATTACGCAAAACCTAAGAGAAATGGCTGTAAGTTTCTGAAATATCGGTGTGGAGAAGAATGGAGAGAATTAGCTCCGTTAAACGGGAAATGAATAAGGAAATATGGAGAAGAAAAGAACAATTTTAAATGTAATTGAAAAGTGGAAGATGAAATAGTTGAAACATTGGTTGAGAAGAAACTGTATCATGAGGGAAGTGCTAGAGGGTATGGTGGCAAGAAAAAGAGGGAATGGCGAAAGAGGCTACAGTTGATGGACGGTATTAAAGTAGAAAAATCGTACGTGAAGACGAAGCAGTGATGCCAACCTGTGGGGAAAATCCCATATTGTCGGAGTTTTTTTTTAACCTTATTTTCTTGAAAAGGGATTAAAAAAAGCAGCACATATGGAATTTTTTGAGGAGATCGAAATTTACGGCTTATTTATTGTAAAAAATGACTAACAGAGAGGAGTTTATTTTTTAAAATAATATAATATACTTTTAATTAGTATAACGTGGGAAATTCATACGTAAAATTGGATTTTTTGCCTCTCGACCTGGAATTTCATAATGTTTCAGGTTGACATCACTGAGGCGAAGAAGTTAGCTGAAGACCATGATGTATGGAAGCTTTTCAGTTGCGTCAAGGGACCTTCTATTAATACAGAATGCCTATGATTATGATGAATAAAGAATAAATGAAGGAAATAATAAATGAACAAGTGTACCCTTCGGCATTATTTCAATGTAGTAGTGCTTAGCTTACATTTTTACATGATTTTTGGCATTTTAATTTACTGCTGGTATGCAATAACCCCTCATACCGGCCCAATTTGACCACTAGATTAGTCCCATTTATATTCAAGGAGATAACGATGAATGCTAATCAATCATGATGAAATAATTATAAAAATAGTGGGAACTGAGAGTGTTTGTGGAACATTCAATATCGCCGTGTTTGTCCACAATTAGATACACATACTGCTTACCAGTGTTCGAAGGCAGGACATTTAGGTACAGATATGATTGCTCTAGAACTTATATGAGTCACAGTTACCTTTTAGTGGAAATATCCAAAAACACCAATAGATAATTACGTCCAGTGGCGTACACAGAATTTCATTAAGGTGAGTTCAATATTTTCATTCACATTATTTCAGACTTTTCATATACTTAATATGGTAAATATTTTTTCACAATATCTTGTTAACCGGAGGGTGTTAAAACACAGACCATCTTTTGCCTATGCCATTGATTACATCTATCACTGTAGTTTCTCTGCATTTCTCGTTTGTTTCTAGTTTTATAGAGTTGAAGTATGGTAATCATTCTTCCTTCTTATTCTTGGTTGAAGTATGGTAATTATTCTTACCTTCTTTTCTGGGCATAGATAAGATGGTAGTAGCACTGGCTGAATCTCTCTCTCTCTATATATATACATATATATATATAATTACATATATACACAGGGGTGCCCACAGAGGGGGGCTATGACGCAAACTGCGTCATTGGAATATTGGGGGGGGGTAAAAATCTATATAAATATGTTTGAGGGGGTGTAAAAATTAATCGAAAAGATTTTTTTTTCATGGAAGAACACCTATGGATAGACAATTGGGGGGGGGGGGTGCGTCATGCACATAAGGGGTAGTGGGCACCACTGATATATATATAACACTTTAATTTCAAATTTTATCGAAGATTTTTTTTTAAATGAAGGTAATAATTTAGAAATGTGTGTTACATGAAAAAATATCAAGAGTCAATCAATCATATGTGCACCTTGGTATTACAGCATACATTTCATTGAGTAATTATCATCCTGAGTACGACATATGTATAATGTCTGTCATCTAATATTTGGCTTAATTCCAAATTGTAAAACATGTACTGTATGTCCTTGCAAGGAAAGTTATTGGCTTCAGGCCGCTCCAGAAAGAAGAGAAAAGAAAACGTGTACATGCCACTTAAAATCTGGATATAACCAGTTTCACTGTCGGGAAGTAAAACGGCTGTTAACATAATTGCAGTGTGGTAGGGCTATTTAAGGTCAATGCAGCGGAATATTCCGTCCTGTACGATGTTCCAAGCATTTATTACACAAGGTATTGAGCAAACAGCTTTATACGCTTGTACGTAACATTTAATCGAAGTAGCTTTTGTATTCTTCTTATCGCGTCAAGATTTGCATTAACAATTCCTATTGTTGACTTTAACGTGTTAATTTGTTGATTATGAAACAAGGAAACATTTTATTATTTGTACAGAGATAGTGGTCGAAAATGTCAAATGAAGTTAAAGTATCGTTTCTCGCCTTAAATTGTTGGTGCTGAGATGAACATTGACAGTAAACACGTTAAATTAAAAGTTACGGAAGATCAAAATTCATATACAAGGATATATCAAAATGTTTTTTTTTTTATCTTCACATAGCTACAGAGTATCAGTCACGTATCTAGTAGAGCAGAGAAGGGTCAGTTCCCCTGCGATCTCTTTCAGCACAATGATGCCAACCTAGAACACAATAAAATCCCATCTAGAGGCAGAAATTCCCATTTTCCTCTTGAATTTCCAACGTATATTAATTACAAAATAAAAACAAGAGAAGAAAAATGAAACTATTGTATGTCGCACATTTTATTCAACACATGAGTAAGCTACCCGTAAATTTCGATCTTGCACGTTTATCAAGTGATTATGAATAACTATTTTTCTTAATTGATAGTCGAAAATGTTGGCAAAAACAAGTACATTTTGTCATCAGGATTTAGCATTTGCATAATTCCTTTATGTCATCTTATTGTGATAAACGTAAGGATATTAGAACTTTATTTGACAGTCATTTTGTGTACGTTTTCGAAGTTTTTTTTTCATTTTTCATTTTACTTTTTACTGTTAATTATATAATTCGTCGTCTTGAAAATAGCAGAGCACAATTTACACTTCTTGGAGTTTTTTTTTTTTTTTTTGAGAATCGTAAGTTACTTTTGTACTAGCATGCATTTTGCGGTAAGAAAACTTGACAATTAATACTGATTTCAATACTATTGAGGATTAATTTGGTCTACTTTCCACCCATAAAACATTTTTTTACTATCGATTAGAAATCCCATGTTTACAGCAATTGCGACGAAAATTCCCTTTATCCCTTTTCGAGAAATTAATATCAAAAATTCTACAAAATGGGATTTTCCCACGGATTGACATCACTATCCCAGCAAGAAGAAAGTTGTTTGTTGGTATATATGTAAGGAGAATTCACGTTAACCTTTAACCAGTGGTGCTATTCAGCCGGTTCGGGCGAACCAGTTGTTAAAATATTCCGAGTAGGGCCGGATTTAGCATTTTGGCGCCCCTAGGCCCAATAATTTTTTCCGCCCCCTAGTCTGGTTAAAGTTACTTTCCTAAAAACCTTTATTAAAAAATTATATCAGGCCTATATGTTAATTGCTTAAACACCACTCCACGATGCAATTTTATCATTGCAAGTTTTTTGAGGAATTTACTTGGTTCTGGGCTTAACAAAATACCGTTAATGTATTAACAAAAGATTGGTGAACTTTACCAACAATTATTTGTTCCAATGAACTTCAAAATCAGAATACTTTATTAGCCTGATTTTTAAAAATCAATTCAAAAAAAATGTTAAGTTATGGCTATTTATTTTTATTTCTAAATATTTTTTTAAATTTTTTCTCTCGGCCGTGCGCCCCCTGGGAGCTTGCGCCCATAGGCCAGGGCCTGCCGGGCCTATTGGGAAATCTGGCCCTGATTCCGAGTTCGCAGAACCGTTTGTTATACCGAAATAAACCTCCATACAGACATACACACACACACACACACACACACACATCTCCAAGCCAAGCGTGAAAGAAAGAAGCCATACAAAGTATGAGTTTAAACCTGGCAGAACCCATTTTCAGAATTTGAAAATTAAACCATGCAGATCGTTTGTTTGCGATTGTTTTCATAAAATTTTCGTTTGTTCAGGATTTATAAACAACTTACATCAAAAACAAAATGAACGTTGGCAACTTCACGTAGCAGAACCCATTTTCGGCAATCGAAAATAACCCATGCAGATAAGATTTCTATATCTTTTGTATTTCTATTAGCATAGCAAGTGTATGCAGTGCAAATTTCAGCTGGAAGGGAGAGCTTGTAGAATACAAATTTTTCACAGCCAAAAACAATTGACCTATTTGAAGAACATTACTTTGCTCTGTACATACGAAAAGATTAATGGAGAACGGAAGGAACGGTAAATTTTATTTTAAGTGTCTTTGTTCTTAGAAATCCTTACAGCTACAGGGTTAAGTACGATCTCTCAGAAGAAGGTATAGACCAGCGTTTCCCAACCGGTGTGCCGCGGCACACTGGTGTGCCGCGAATGGGCCGCTGGTGTGCCGCGAGGAAATCGAAACAAATTATTAATTCTGTAGGAACCAAATTGCAAGACATAGAGGAAAATGTATATTTGTATTTCACATTACTTTGAACCTCTACTATAAATCTACAATTTTAAGTTTCATAATGTGTTACTTTTCTGTACATTTTTAATGTTGAAAAACGTATTTATCATTGTCATGACCATTATTGCTTCTTTATTGTTGCAGACTATTTCGTAACTTGAAATTTTAACATATCATTCCATAAATTCAACAAAGGAAACATGCATACAAATTGCCTACATTTGTGTTTTAAAAGTATAGGAGATTTGTTTATTTGTTCGTTATTTAGTGATCTTCCCTTTTAGTTAAAGGTTAGATACAGTTTTCGAAAGAGAAAGTGGATTTTTAAAAACCCGAGTCCTATATTTCATTGCAATTGTTTTTTATTTTAAAATTAGAATGAAAAATAAGCATAATGATTTACCACGGGGGAAAACCAGTGATCGAGCTTTCTTCTCTGTAAGAAGGAGACAAATAATAATAGTTATATATATATATATATATATATATATATATATATATATATATATATATATATATATATATATATATATATATATATATATATATATATATAAAATGGGTGTGCCGCGAGAATTCAAGTTACACAGGTAGTGTGCCGCAAGTTGAAAAAGGTTAGGAAACGCTGGTATAGACGTTTATTCGTTAATCTCAAATGCTCAGATATCAAGAATGAGAACTGGGATTATATGAGTGAAGCAGTGAGGGTTATTTATATTTGAAACTCATACATACCATTATTAACAATTGTCGATCCATTGCTGGATGAAGGTCTTTTAAATACTTTCTGACAACCATCTATCTTGGATAATTCATTTCCAAGATACTCGAAGTACAACATAATTTCGTCACACCATTTGTATGCTGTGTAGGTCACTACATGTCACAAGGGAATTATACCTATCTATTTATCCATGCGTATACTATATCTCTCACATATATATTCTAAAAATTATCTGTGCCCACTTCTTGTTTTGACCACGGACTTCAGCTACATCAACGAAATGTGTTGAATTTATTGTCTTCTAAGCGACGAGTTTACGCGTGAAATAATTTAGTTCAACTACGGTTAATTATTAATTTTGTTTACCGCATTACAAATCAGGAGAACAGAACAAGTTAAACTGCTCTAGAATATTTAAAGAAGTTGTCCGAGCGCATTAACCTCTTAATAATAAAAAGGCAGTACAATATTTCGAAATACCGATTATGGACTCTTGTTTATAGTGTAGAAGGGTCTATATAGATAAAAATCAGTGGCGGATCCACGATTTAAGAGACACTCGTCACATGTTGAATACGGAAGTGTTGTATTCCATGAGACGGAAATATGACACATAGAATACCAATAAAAAACTATGGATTTTCAAAATATGGATGTAGATAAACACGAAGAGTATTAGCTGGTGCAGAGGGAAAACTAACGAGGAAGTGATAGGGATAGTAGGATAGAAAAGAATGATATTGCAAGTAATTTAAAAGAGGAAAAGAATCTTGCTTGAACATTTGGGAGGAAATTTGTAGTCTTGAGAAAAATGATATAAAATGTTGAAGGAATATAATTGATGGTACAAAAATGCATAGTTACTATGTCATCTAATTATTAGTTAAGAATATGTTCAGTTAGGACAACCACTAATATAGAGTGAATTAGAGCTGTAAAATAAAACTGAATCTAGAAACTAGCTAGATATAATAATTCCCTCTTCATTGTTTTCGTCCCATGAATTCACTCGTTTGTCCCTGATGAATCTGTTATAGGCCTATTATGTAAAAGTTAACGAAAATGCAAATTATTTATATGGTGATCAGATCATCAACTTCAAAGGGTTTCTAAACCAGAGCTCGGTACTTCTTAATTAAGGTAGCTCCGCAATTCCCTAGCAGCCCTCGTGACTGGTCTAGTTGTTGGAGTGCGCACCTTTGGTGCACATGGTTCTAGGTTTCATTCCCGATAGGATGACATTGAATGGTACGCTGGTTCGGATTCCATCTTAAATTATAGGTTCATGTCTCACATTATTTCTGTGCTGAAAAGGGACGCTAAAGTTCAACAAACATACAAAATCATTTGGCTCCCCATTAGTAATCTCTCCAGCAGGCTTTCTTCCAGAAAATGTCCGTAGGCAGGCAAAATTAAAATGTGAGAAGACTGCACTGGGAGACATTTTGTTAAAAGACGTACCCTGCGCAAGAGTGATACGTAATCACAATTCAATATACTACTATCTTAGCTCTGAAGGGGGTGTTGGCCAACTTAGGGAGGCAAAACTTCACCCCCTCCGGAATTGTCGGCTAAAACACTGCACCCGGTACTCTATCCTAGGACTACTCACAACAAAAACACATTATCTGACCACTTGGCCATGTGTTTGCTAATTACATGCTTACAAGTAGCCTACAATAAGTGCAATGTTCATAATTATTTTCCTTGTTTATGTGTTTGGTGATTATCTATTTCTGTTTCAAAAATTATGGATAGCAGAACATTCACTTTTACTTGTATTATGTAACTGACAATTGCTTTTGCTTTTTAAAGGTTATACTTATATTTTAATATCTGAAATATCGAATATCTTTTTTCTTTATGCAGCTTGATAATATAGTGTTAATTCATTGTAGTATGATTAATCTTTTTCTTTAAATAATAGTGGCGCTATTGGTCCAAAGTTTGAAGTAACTTTTCCCCTTACCTGCCCTCAAGCTTCGGTGATGTTGTACCAGTATATTTTAATTACTTGTATGCTCTATCAAAATTATATAATTTAACAATACGTAATTTACGTAATTTAAGTAGGTATAGGAAATTATATTTCAAGCTTCATTTTATGAGTTTCTACTATGTTGAAAGAAATTTGAAACTGATTTTCAGTGGTTCTGTACAAAAGCTCATGTTTATATTTATTTATTTATTACTTAATTAAAAACTAATTCTTATTACATGATGTACTGTATTTGTCATTTCACTTTTAAACGGAGTAAGACAACCATCATAAATATCTATTTGACTGTCAGCAGCCCTGTAGACAAATTTTGATGATCTTCCCCCCCCCAAAAAAAACATTATTGCTTGGTAGTCTTGGTCCCTCCCGAAATAAAATCCTGGTTGCGCCACTGCAATTTCAACCATTAATTTTTACAAAGACTAAAGCCAGTTTGCAAGCATTAATGTATAGTTGTATTCAGAGAACTTAGTTACCCTACTCTTGTTTTAGAAAGCCAAACTTTTGCAACCATATGCATTAAATTCTAATACTATTATACTTTAAACAAAAATCTCAAATGGTCATAGAAAATCTAAAACTGTTTCTAAGATTTGACTTTGGGTAAAAAAATAGGGGTTTTGATAGAGAGAGGGTGGTCAGCTTTTTTCAAAACAAGATTGTACATAAAAGGCTAGTATTTTTTCCTATATGAATAATAATATGATATAATCTCACACTCCTTTAGTACCTGCACCAATAACCTTGACCATTCTCTTTCTTCATAATTTGAAGGAAAGATGCTTAAATTATAGGCTTTTCTTCCAGACCAGTTTCTCGATTCCTCGTTATTAATACGAAGAAAGAAAATAAAGCATGATTTGACCTTGATCTTGAGCAAGGTGATAAAGAA
This sequence comes from Thermobia domestica, assembly GCF_964235325.1. NCBI lineage: Eukaryota > Metazoa > Arthropoda > Insecta > Zygentoma > Lepismatidae > Thermobia > Thermobia domestica. Next base: position 133,839,154 of record NC_137466.1, on the reverse strand, counting down.
AGAGAAAATCTAACCTTGACAAATTAAATTGTTTTGAATTCTCGGAAATTGTTTCAAATTCAATTATATCTTAAATATATGCCAGTGCATTGTATTGTCACTGATTGTTATCTTTAGAACATCTCAAGACGATGTAAATTAATCGGAACTTGAGAAAGGACTGCTTTAACATTCATATTTTATTGCTGTGAGGCGTTGCATTATTTAGCTTATAAACGTTTAACGATGAAAATAGTCTGTATACAGCTTGAAGGACAAACAAAACTCATAAAAGTTGCCAGACATTTTTTTAAAGAAAGATAATTATATATTACATTACTTATTCTACTGCAGGAGACGTGAACAATTTTGCAATTCAAGTTTTAGTAACGAATTTCTGTGCTGGAGGATGATAATTGAAGACATTAAAATTTAACGTCCCTCTGCTGCTCTGTTTCTCATATATGACGTCCATTTCATAAGTTATCGTTAAACTTTAAATACAGTGATACGCTATTGAATTTCTCGTTGGAAGAAATGATCATTTTTACGAATGTCTTTGCCTCTTTCACCATTGTAAAGAAACTCGCTCAGATTAACAATCATTAATGTTTTAATTTACTGTCAGCTAAACACTTAATAAACGCATTTAAGTTAACGATAGTGGATGATTAGACTTAACGGACATTTCAACGTGTGACACAGGGGCGTCATTTAGGGAGGGGGCAGGGAGGAGCAATTGCCTCCCCCTCAGTTTGAGATTTATAGAGATTTTATCTCAAAAGAATAATGATAAATCAGTTAAAAATGAGAAATTTTACTTAAATCAAGGGGTCTTGCCCCCCCCCCCAAAGCAAAATCTGAAATGACGCTCCTGGTGTGACACAAACACAAGCTATTGTTAAGAATGCCTCTGCCTTAGTATGATCGTGTAAAATACTGTAGGTTGTATGATAATATATTTGTATATGTAGTAACGGAACATTTTCTCAGTAATACACAAGAAATATAAAATAGTACATTATCAAACTGAAATTTAAATTTCGATACTAGCCAAATATATATATTTGATATTAAACTACAAATCAGTATTCTATCAAGTGAATTGTCATATAGTAAACAGAACAACTCGCCAATGGCTTCATGTGGATATTTCACAGTACGGAACAAGAAAGTGAGTAGTACGAGAAAGTAATTAAGAAAACAACCAAAAGTGTTTGGTTGATTGATAAAAATATAAAGTTCATTTATGAGAACAGACTACTGATAAAGGGAAATTTTAATCAGTACTCAAATTTTTATAAAAGGTAACACCCCGACTTGCAAAACCCGTTGCCACACACACAGAAAATATTGCGTTGGTCAATAGGCCACAAAGGGCCACAGAAAGCGTTCTAAATATGAATATAAAAGAAGAATATTGGATAACATTTAGTTGAGTAAGATGAAAAAAAAAAAAAGCAATGAAAAATATCCTCTAAAGTTGGAAAGAAAAGATAAGAAAAACACACTGTAGATAGTTAAGAAGAGGAAAGAAGTTAGTTAGAACATTACTTAAAAAGTAATTGTTCTTTTGTGGATGTACTATAGCAGTGGTTCTCAACCTTTTTTGTCTGACGACACACTTTACGGAACGCCTAGGACATCGCCACACACTTGTTTGATATTTTTATTATTATTAATTTTTATAATGACTCTAAATAGCACTGAGTATCATTCTACAGCCGTAGGTGTTAACTGGTATAGTTTGCCTCGCTTTAATTAATTATTATAAAATCCTTCATGATTTTTAAATTCTAAAATTTCGCGATACATCTTAGAGGACTGCGTGACACACCAATGTGTCGCAGCCAGCCCCAAAATTTAGGGGAGCCCGGTAGAAGTTAGGGGGCCGATCCAACCCTATTATAGTTCATCACCATATTGTAGTTCATTTACAAGCCTACTGTGAAAAGTTTAGAGGGGGCAGCAAAAGTTTAGGGGGCCGGCCCCCCTAGACCTCCCGTGGATACGGGTCTGTTGAGAACCACTGTACTATAAAATATGGTAGAAGGTAAAAATGGAGGGGAAGAAAAACAAAAGTGCAATTGATTGACGTTATTAAAGGGGAGCAACACGTCTTATATCAAAACAGAGATTGAAGGAGGGCTGAATGCATGGAAGCTTCTCTTCTGCAGGAAGCGAGCTACAAGGATATATTTTGTTCTATTTATTTCTGAATCTCAAAAGACTGAAATAAACACGTCGAAAATATGGTGCTGCGGATACTCGAAAATTACTTCCTTCTGGGTTTCAAAAATTCTGAATAAATGGAATTAAATGTATTGGGTAAGTATAATATTTTTCAAGGTGGGGCATGGTCCCTTCTGAAAATTAAAAAAAAAGGGGGCTTCCAGTCTCTACTAGTTTTAAAGCAGCGTTTCCCAACCTTTTTCAACTTGCGGCACACTACGGGTGTAACTTGAATTCTCGCGGCACACTTATAGATATTATTGTTATTATTATTTGCAAATATAAAAAACCATGGTATTTTTTTTTCTGTAATTACTGGTCTCCTTCTCACAGAGATAAAAGCTTCATCACTGTTTTCCCCCTATGCTAATTCATTATACTTATTATTTATTCTAATTTTAAAATAGTAAACAATTGCAATGAATTATAGGACTCAGATTATTAAGAATACGCTTTCTTTTTCGAAAACTGTATCCAACCTTTCACTAAGAACGAAGATCACTAAATAACGAACGAACAAACAAATGCCTTATAATTTTAACTTTGCTGTTTTAACCAAAACCGGTGCATATTATTGCAATCACACAGCTTGCGATGCGTCGAGTCAAAACTCAGCTGTTAAACAAAGTGTTATTCTATCATTCACGTGCAAATGAGTTTTCTACGAACGTTCACTTGACGCGTACCTTACAAGTGCTTCCATTTCAGGTGTTAGTATGAGTCTCAATTGAAGCGTAACATAGCAGCTAACCGTGGAAATGTGTACGAGCCGAAATACTATCTGCTACACAGTAATAGATATAGAATAATATATTACAATTACAGTAATTTTTTACATGGTAGAAATTCATAGTAATGTGAAATACAAAAATACATTTTTCCCCTATGTCTTGCAATTTGGCTCCTATAGAATTAATAATTTTGTTTCGATTTCCTCACGGCACACCAGTGGTCCATTCGCGGCACACCAATGTGCCGCGGCACACCGGTTGAGAAACACTGTTTTAAAGGTTACAAGGGCGTATCAAGATAAATGGTGCAACCCTGGATAAATATATCTTGATCAGGATCAGAAATCGAACCTGGCTTTCTCACACCAAAGACTATGTGAGACCACACGGGAGCTCGGAATTTGGTCAGGTACTTGGTGGAATGCCAAAGCGTGTAGGTGTATGCAGAGATAACTTAGAGATAAGACATTTCAGTATTAAAAACATATAGAATAGAACAGGAGCGCACCCAGATTTTTTTGTTGGTAGGGGTCTAAGCTTTGGGGTGGGGGTCCAATACTACAAACAAACCATTACGTCTATGTAGTATTAAACGGATATTATTCTGTACTAGAAAAGATGATAAGCAAGTATAAAACACTTCCATTTATATTTATAGAAAAAATAAGAACTTGAATTTTATATATATATATAAGATTACTGATGAAGTGTAAGATCAATTTTTCATGCCACACTAATAATTTCCTTGTTAAACATATAGTTTTATTGAGAAAGTGTAGAGACATTAGTTGAGCTAGGAAGTTTTGGAGGATCTGGACCCGGTAGACCCCCGTGGGTGCGCCAGACCCGTAGCTAGCCCAAAAATGTAGAGAGGGCCGTTAGAAGTTAGGGGGAATTAATACAACCATATTATAGTTTATTTGCAAGCCTACCGTGAAAATTTTAAGGAGGCAGTAAAAATTTAGGAGGCCCGGCCTGCTGGCCCCCTGTGGATATGGGCCTGGGGTGCGTCCCTGGCCTAGAATTGAATTAGCATTACTGCCTACTTACAATTGCTATTCGTCAATTCACTGTACATTGTAATTGTAGCTAGACAAATCTATCTACCGAAAGGAGAGCCCTTTTACAGCCGTATCATATAATATTGGATTGATAAATGCGTTAATACTTGGATATCATTAATCCCTTTTTTGTTGTTGTTGTTGATTTACTGTGTTGCATAAATGCAATTTGCAAAGTATTCTAAATCTTTTTTTCAAACTTCCAGACAGTAGACAATACCTACCTTGATTTCCTCTAATAGTTCATTCTTTGGTAGCTTAGTCCTGTTGACAACGTTTATTCCGTGATCTTGTAGAATTTTCACACAAGCAGGATCAACGGCATCACTAATAAAAACACTTCTTAAACGTAAAGCCATGATGCGCTCAGTTTGTGCGGCAAGAGTCGTGTGCGAAGCGAACTGCTCTATCCCACTACCAATAAACGAGTGGAGAGTCTCCAAGCGGACACCAATTGAAGTACTTCCTCAACTGAACTCAAGGGCATGATTGTTCTTGCACGCTTTATAATATCTTTGATGAAAAGATAAGCGGCGTGCAATCATTCCTCTTTACTCTTAATTTACCAATCTCTGACCAATGTGTTAGTTGGAGATTAGCCAAAGGATTGATATTGGAGGGCAAACTAAAAGTTTAATTATAATAAGGCGGGAGGGGGTCAAAGTAAAATGCCCTCACCAGATGTTGGATAAAGCTATTTTTAGAACATGTATATGAATCCCAGAGGGCACTATAAGAATCATATGCTGTTTCTTTTTTTTATATTGTTCATGAAATCATCAAAAATTATTACATCATTTGTATGACAAATGAATATCCCTTTCTATACAAGAGCATGAGAGGGAAATGCTTCTTTTAAACATATTTCACACACAAAGACACTTATGTGCTGGATGAGGAGGATTGCGTGCTACAGTCAAATTTAGACCTATGTCGGTGCTAGGGGTGACACTACCAGAAGGGCCATCCCTACCGAATTGGTCTAAATGAAGCAACCAGATAAAGAAGTTCTGGGAAAAGGCAGCAGTTCGCCAGTAATCAAGTTGCTGGAAATCATAATGATTGGTACGGCAACTTGGACATTAGTCCCAGGTGTGGTGCGGGGTGGAAGGCAACGGGAAACCATCACCCTATTTTTCCCTGTTTGCTGACAGCAAGTAGAGAACTTATGTGCAATTGTCTTTCGCAGGTCAAAATATAGTTTCGGAGGTAAAATATCCCCCATTCGGATCTCCGGAAGGGGAATGTCTTGGGAATGACTATTGGAAGAGAAGGTAACAATGTGGGGAAGATAGAGAAAGAAATACAAGCAATAGCAAAAGGTTTAGGATAGGAGCATGGGACGTACGTACTATGTTACAGAGGAAAGGAGGAAATCAGAAAATCTTAAAGAAGAAATTAAACAAAATAATCTAGATTTGGTAGGAGTTCGTGAAGTTAGATTGGAAGGTAATGGAATGTTAACAGATAAGGATATAAAATGTTTTACTCACAAGGAACGGACATGAACGTGTCATCCGGACATCCGAATCAGACCTAGTTCATTCGATAAACATAACAAAGATATGTTCATGCACATAAAATTAGGTGTCATGGACAATAGAGTAAGTCTCTGGGGGCCATTAACTGCGAAAGGAAAGACTATGTTGCAGTAATTTGAAGAAAGAGTCAGGCCGGTAGCCAGCCCAAAAATGTAGGGGAGACCCGGCTGAAGTTAGGGGGTGGGTGATCCAACCATATTATAGTTCATCACCTTGTTATAGTTCATTTGCAATACTACCGTGAAAATTTTAAAGGGACCAGCAAAAATTTAGGGAAGCCCGGCCCCCTAGAGCCCCCTTGGATACGAGCCTGGAAAGAGTCATAAAATGTTTCATGTGGAATATTGTACTGTATGATTCAGAAACATGGACATTACGCAAAAGTGATGAAAAGAGACTGGAAGCTTTCGAGATGTAGGTGTGGAAGAAGAATGTAGAGAATGAACTGGGCCGAGCGGAAACGAATGAGAAGGTTTAGAAATGGTGAAAAAGAACAATTTTAAATATTATTATTAAGAAGAGGAGAAACTGTTGGGATATTGGCTAAGAAAGAACTGTATCATGAGGGACGTGCTAGAGAGTATATCTAGTAGCAGGAAAGAGAGGGAGGGAGAGAAGGAGACTACAATTGATGGACGATATCAAAACAGAAAAATTGTACGTGAAGGCGAAGAGATTAGCTGAAGACCGTGAAGCATGGAAGCTTCTTAGTTGCGGCAGGTGACCTTCAATAACGGTAGAATACTTACGATGATGATGATGCTCACACCTTATTTCGAATTGACCAACAATAAGAGTTTTGGGACACTGCTTCTATTGCTTACATTCAAACCATGAGAGAAATTCGTGTTCACTGTCTCACTCCGACCAATTGGCTACGCGGTCTTTAGAATCAAAACTAAATGTCACAAATTAATTATAGTATTTCTTGACTAGTTATATATGTCCATACTAGACAGTGTGACGGTGTGGTGATAACTTACTAGCTATAACTTACTAGCTACTAATTAATCCATGAAAGTTATGTAAATAGTAATTTACAAGGCCGTAGCATGTAATCCGACCTCGGAAGTAGTCGATAGAAGATGACAAAATTATGATACTGGTACGTATTTGAACCGCCATAGCAATTAAGCATTGCACTGAGAAAAATCCATTATCCGGACAGCGGTATATTGTACAAATACAAGGATTCGTTATGTTTACTAAGGAAATCTGTACGGAGCGTACTTTATCCATATACTACATAGGTACTGCCTTTTACCCGCTTAGATATTACATCATGTCTCTGCAGGATGTCTGATATCTAACAATCTTCTGTATTTTACATACGTATACGTATGTTAAATACTTCAGCTATACGTTATATACGTCCATCTGTGTGTAAGATCCAGACCGCCTATAGACACTCTTTCTTTCGCCATGGCTGACGTCATTGAACTACCGTCTTTTGCTTGCGAAACGAGGTTGTTTACAAACGGAACAGAAGAGAGGAAGGAAACCTGGGAAGCCTGGGTAAGTACAATAGTTAACTATTACTTTAGTTAAATATTCCCATTAATTATATATTCTTTTAGTGGGTTATAGTTAAGGAGCCGTACTTCCCATTTAGGGAAGGACGAGAAACGCCATACTTTCAGGAATTATTCATTGACTATCTAGGATGTTAAAAAGTAGGTAATAGACTGAGTTCTTGCCCTTGTACTTAGGGTGTTTAGGTAGTGCAACAGTAAGATGTATCCTCGTGCACGGGAGATGAGAAGTAGCTGTTCTTAACTATTACCCTCGTAAATGATTGAGGAGAATGGAATGGGTGAATCTGAATTTTGAAAAAACTTTGAATATTAATGTTTTGAAACATATTATGTTTCAAGGTAGCAAAATGAATGTTATGTGTTTATTCATCCCATTTTATATGTGACGATTTATTACTTGGTGCAGATTTACTACAGGACTGCTTAACATAATTGCTAATAAACCGTTTTCAGCGCGGAAATTTCCTTGTGTAGTGAAGATTTAGGATTTAGATTTCTGGGCTTTCGGCATCAATGGCCTTGTTACCCCATATGAGGGATGACTTTCCTCGGCGAGTACACTATCCGGGGAAAGGAAGGGAAGAAAGGATTGGGGAAGGAAGAAAACGGCCTGGGACCTATATGTTAGGTACCACTCCGGCATTTGCCTGCTGTGAATGAGGAAAACCCAAGGAAACCTCATTCAGGATGGCTGGACTTACAATCTTTTGATACTTTTTCGACCGAGTTCTCCCCCGGGATCGAACCCGGAACCGTTCGCACCGAAGGCGAGAGCGCTAGCGACTACCCTACGCGGGGCCACTTGTGTAGTCTAGAAAACTCATTTTTACTAGAATATTTGCAAATTTTTTTTTTTTTTTTTTTTTGCTTTTAGTTTAACGCCCCATGATTGTACATCAATGTAAGAGAGAAGGTGACAATGAGATACATGATAATGGTGGAATCAAGAAAATGTAAGGAAACTGGAAAGTCTTAAGAATAACCACACCTACAGTGTTCACCAAAAGGCTATTTGTCGGGAGCAGGAATCGAACCAGGGACCTAACGCGTCAGAGGTAAGCGCTCTACTACAAAGCTTTCTGTTGTTTAAAGAACTTGTTTACATTGAAATATATATATTTTACGAAGATACTAACATATTTTACAGCCTCACTAAAATTAAAAAAAAAAAAAGTAGTCAGGGTGAGTTTACTTGTCAGATTTTTATTTTTTAATTTAATTTATTTTTATTTTTATTTATTTTTGCTTTGTTATGTTCCCTAGTTAATTAATGTTTGGGTTACTGAAAATTAAAACCTTTTTAGTATTATTGTTATGTCATCACTTTGGAACCAAAAAAGTTAGATTTTTTTCTTGTGTTTTCATATAGGAAGTTGGTAAGTTTGTGCCTTAGCATTGGTTTGGTTTCTAGAACGTAATTGAAGGTCATGTTGAGTTGAGTCTTGGCGGGTTTAGAGTTCGTGAAGTGTCAGGCACTGCTTGTGCCCCTGTCTTCTGTCTGTGATGTTTCCTGGCTTTGGGCTGTGAGGTATTTATGTTGAGGAGTACCAACGCAGGCCGCGTGATATACAGGTAGCTTCAACAGCTACGAGTGCCAGATGTTCATCTTTCGTTACGGCGTGACTAATGCAGTATAGTACTAGGTTCAAATTCTATGGGTGGTAAAAATGGTCGTGGTGTGGTAAGAAATACAACGTAATTGTTATTAGTTTATTAGTGTTTCTTCATAGTATAGTTTCACTATTTCTAGAAGGAATTAAGTATTAACGAAGTAATAAATAAGCAAAAGCACACTTTGATTGGCGTTAACTATTTCTCATACTCCATTGAGAATGTTTTGATCCTCAGTTGCGCAAACATCCAGTGTGCGTTTTTTTGTTTGCTTACACTGCCTTATAGATGAGCTCCCTCGTGGCTAAGTGGTTAGTGAACACGCCTTTGGCGTGGGACACCCGGGTTCGATTCCCGGCCGGGGGCCGCGGTGGCTCAGTGGTAGAAGGTTCACCTCTGGTGCTTGGGGTTCCGGGTTCGATCCCAGCCCCGCCAAGTGAACCTTGTGGTGGACAAACACCGTGTGCGTGGGTTTTCTCGGGGTTCTCCCGTTTCCTCCCACTTTCTTCATTCCACTATTTAATTCATTACTCATCACCGTCTCCATTAGCCTAACCATCATAACCGTAGGACATAAAACTCAAAGATTTCATTTCATTTTTTCGATTCCCGGCCGGAGCTTATGTGGTTCGGATTCCACGTTAATCTGTAGGTCCACGTCTCATACAGCCTTGCTGCTGAAAGGAACGTTAAAATCAAATCAGCACTGTTTTACAGATGCAATTGTTCGATTCCGAGTTCGAATGAAGCTTTTTACGGGCAGGGGGCGACTTTTATATATACAATCCAAGGATTTTAGTTATTAGTCAGTGATGCAATATATAGACCTATATATATTACAAAATTGAAAGTGACTATGTTTGTGACTCTTAATCTCTTAAGAGCTGCGGTGGCTCAGTGGTAGAGCGTTCACCTCCGGTACTTGGGGTCCCGGGTTCGATCCCAGCCCCCGTCAAATGAACTTTGTGATGGACAAACACCTTGTGCGTGGGTTTCCTCGGGGTTCTCCCGTTTCCTTCCACTTTCTTCATTCCACCTTTCATTCATTGCTTATCATCAGCGTCTCCTTTAGCCTAACCGGCATAACTGTGGGACGTAAAACTCAAAGGTTTCATTTCATTTTTTCTTAATCTCTTTGGAATCTTGTACTTAGGTTCACAGCGGAAGCGACGAAATAACTCGACTCATCCATTGTAGCTCTCTTCGCAACCAGTTTCCAAAATGTTGGCAATAAGTTTGCGAAACGGGATATGACGACTCCAATTTTGGGTGAAAAGTCGCTATAAAAAATAATAGAGAAATTCATTGTCTATAAGCATTGTTTTAAAGTTGTAGATGTAAACTAAACAATATGTTCTACTCACTGGCGCAAATCCGTGGGGGGGGGGGGGGATGACGGATACATGTCCCCTCCAATCTTGGAACTGAGGGGGACTTCTCCCCAATAATCCGATTTAAAATGTGTTTTTTGGGAGAAATTTGATTATTTTTGTCCGATTGCTACAAAGGAACGTGAGATAAAATAGATGTCCCCCAGAATAAGCCTCAAATCTGCAGCCTCCCAACGCTGAAAACAACTCTGATCCTCCACAACATTGTTTTTCAACTTCATAAGTATTTTGGACATCGTCAAAAAAAAGTGTGGTAACGGTCTTACCCCCCCCCCTCCCAATGTTGAAGACAGATTTGCGCCGCTGGTTCTACTCACATCTTTGTAAATAGGGCGCAACCAATCCTTTAATTCAGGGATCATTTTTTTGTAAAAGAAAAAGTGCAGAATAATTAAAAGACCCCAAAGGACAAATATAACAAACATCTTCTTCGCCTTTATTCACGCAATCTATAGCTAATCTTGTTGCTATCGGTAATGATGTATTACGTGTGTTTCTCAACGGAAACTCTGCGAACTAAAGGACATCAAGTTTGTAGTTGTTCTTCGTTAGAGGGCAAGGGTAACATAACAATGCAGGATTGTGGGGCAGTGAGTATGCTGTATTTCCAAACTCTTCATCAGTTGCGCTGATTAAAACAAACAAACAGAAAAAAAGAACGTAAAAACTGTTTTGAACTAATAATGCTTCTCTACAGATGAACATTTTGTTTGGAGCAGAAAGTCGCTAAATGTGTAAGTAGGTAAATCGTCATTTAAAAATCACCCAAAAAAGTCTCCAATCGGAAAAAAATATTTTTTGTCGCTATCGTAGGGCGACCATACGTCCCGTTTTGACCGGGACAGTCCCGTTTTAGTGGCGTGTCCCGGCCGTCCCGTCAGTAGATGGAAAAAGTAGTATTCGTCCCGTTCTATGTAAATGAAAGAAGTAAATAACAAACCCAGTATCTTTACTCCTTTTAAAAGTATTAATAATTAATAATAACAAAGAGGCAAAAATTGAACTGAAATTCCCTATATTAAACATACTCTATAGTTCGCAGTACTGCTCGAAAGGCAGCAGAGGTTTTAGCAGTTGGTTGTGTGTTGAACAAATTTCAACGTGTCTTTCCTTTTTCATAAGTACCCGTTCTGTAACAAAGAGAGAGAGGAGGAAATCTGATATCAAGGCACTGATAAGAACAAAGGTAGATCTAAAAGTCTAGGGTTGCAAGAACCTGTCCCGTTTTTAACTGAAAATTTTATGGTCAACCTACGCTATCGTTGAGGTCGAATTCCCCTTATTTAGCGACTTTACCCAAAATTGGCAACATTGACCCCCACCGAACAACCAGGGTTGAATTCAGGGGGTAGCCCGGGGGGAATCTCCCCCCCGAAGAAAATTCATTCCCCCCCGGAGAAACTCCCAAAATTTCAGTCACAAAATGTAGAAATTACTTCACCCAATTATTTGCTTTTCTGTCCGTGTACGTGCAGACGAAATCCGATCTCTCAATATACATATAAATGACGCAGACCCATTCTATATAAATGTTAACATGTAACATCTAAGATAGAATACCAAATAGTGAATAAAACTTGTATTTCTTAACGCTATGACTGAGTTTGGCAGAACATGAAATTGTTAACTGTTGAAGAAAGGTTTGTATTTTAGTAGGTACTATACTCTCGCCCTATATTATATATTAGTAGGTAGCACTAGCACAGGTTGAGATACGAAAGGAAAGATAGGGAAGATCTTTCGATCATTCCATATAATCTCTCATGTCAGCAGACTTCAGTTCTTGAAAATATACAGTTCCTACATTATTTGAAATAGGGCGCCTAAATCCCATTTCTCGCATCGGAAGTAACAGACGTAAATGTGTTTTACGATTGTTAAAGTAAACACATCTTTCTTTAATTAAAAATAATTCAGTTAAAGGGTGAGATTCAGTGGGCGTCATTTAGAGGGATCAGGGAGGAACAGTTATCCCTCCTTGATTAGAGACTTATATAGAATTTATCAATATGATAATAGTATATAAGTGAAAGATTGCTATTGAGGGTGGCCAAGATCCTGCTCAGTGCCGTTCCATGGGGGAGGGGCAAGCGGGGCGACGGCCCCGGGCGCCGAAGTAAGGGGTGAAAAATTCGGGAGGGAAAAAGAAAAAAGAAGGAAAGAAAAACAGAGGAATGAAATACATGTGGACATATATAAAATGAAAGGAAAAAAGTAATGAAAAGTGCTCAAAATCAAGGAAAAGCAGGGTTTACTTTTTAAAATTTTCCCACCTTTGGCGGCTGGTCTGTCGACCTCACTCATATATACGGGGATGCCGTCGTATACTCTCGCGCCAAGCGATGATTTTCCACGACACGGCACTAATCCTACTGAAGATTTCGTCAACTAAACTATTGATTTATATGCAGTGAAGAAACCAAGGCTAATATGTTTGATTTAGAATCAGAAGTGTGAGAAAGAATGATAACTTTTTATTAAGATATTCCTAAGTATGTTTGTTTTAGGAGAAAAAATATTTCAGTTAATTTAAATCTTTTTAAAAATTTTTACATTAGTAACAAACAGTAATTACTGAATATAGGAAATAATAAAAATAGTTACTGTAAATAGCAGTTAAAGTTTAGTCTAAACTATTTTTGCCAGTCTTTATTTAATGTTTTAGATGAAATCAAACGATTGTTTTCTCAAAATTATAATCTCATTGAATATTTATCAGCAATTAGTCTCAATATTAGGTAAGATGTGTATGTGAATGGAATTGTTAAATATGCTGCTTTCTTGAAAAAAATACAGAAAAATAACCCTCCCCCGAGCAGTTGACATTCCCCCCCGGGTGTAAATGTCTGAATTCAACACTGCGAACAACACCCCGTTATCTTTAGCCTAGCCAGCATAATAGTGGGACGTAAAACTTAAAGATTTCATTTCGAACAACACTCCCAGAAACCTATTGTTATACCATTCCCAAAACACCCTTTTGTACAGTTCTCCCTATTCGAAAAAAAAAATTGTAAATAGCAGTGTTCATATATAAATATGGAACTCAATTTCCCTGAATTTTCCAGGTTTTCCAGGTATTAATTTTTCAATTTCCAGGTCTAGTGGAAGAAACTAATAGTACGAGAACACATAAATTTTAAGAATACTATATTTATATATTTGAGAATGGCCACCCTTCTCCCCAATGAACGATTGCAATTAAATATTGAGTCACAAGAAAATAAATAATTAAAATAAATAAAATTTAAGTTGAAAAATATGAAGTTGAGAAACCTACTAAGGGAATTATATAATACTTTTGTTCCATACTTGAATACATTCAAAATATACAAAAATATTGGCTTGGGGAAGAAAAAAGGGCCCGCGAGATTTTAACTGATTCTTATAGTACTCGACAACAGAAATAAATTACTGAAAGAATTTTCAAAATCGGCGCAGGTAAACATGCAGAAAATCGCATTTTCATGTACCGGTTCAAAATGGGGAAGAAAAGACGACCGCGAGATTTTAATTGATTCTTGTAGTACTCGTCGAGAGAAATCGATTAGTGAAGGAATTTTCAAAATCGGCGCAGGCAAACATAGAGAAAATCTCATTTTCATTTTCCGGTTCAAAGTGGGGAAGAAAAAAGGGCCGCAAGATTTTAACTGATTCTTGTAATACTCGACGAGAGAAATCGACTAGTGAAGGAATTGTCAAAATCGGCGCAGGCAAGCATGAAGAAAATGGCATTTTCATGTATCAGTTCAAAATGGGGAAGAAAAAAGGGCCCGCGAGATTTTAACTGTTTCTTGTAGTACTCGACGAGAGAAATCGATTAGTGAAGGAATTTTCAAAATCGGCGCAGGCAAACATGGAGAAAATGGCATTTTCATGTACCGGTTCAAAATGGGGAAGGAAAAAGGTTCCGCGAGTTTGAACCGCTACGATGTATGTTCACGAATGTCCCCGTCTTCTCAAATTTAGTTAATTACTGTGACACTGAAACATGTGACACAGAGTCACATTGTGGATGACTGCAATCGGCAACCACTGCACATATACTCCTCCCGCCCCACAGTTTGATTATTTCGATCCATTCCTCACGTGCTAACGGCATGGTTCAACATCTGCAAGAAAGAGGTAAATGTAACGTTCAATTGGCAATAGCTTTTCACCAAATTAAGCTGCATGAAATCTGATTGCATATTTGACATACTGAGAAAATTCTAGTCCGTGGCCATATGTATCACATATCCCATCAATTCATAAAAATTTTGAACACAAAATTACGGTCGTCCGTGTGACGTACTCCCAAAAGGCCTAATGTGTATCACCCACCTCACATTCAATGAAACCACATCCGTGTAGAATTTAGAAAGGAACTTCTTATGATGTATACAGGATGTCTCAAACGTTCCCTGACATAGGATAACTCTGTTATTATCAGAGTTACAACAAAATGTAAGAGGAAAAACATCTCGAAATATGACGTTTTCAATCTAAAGTGAACACTTTTTAAAAAAAATCGGACGAGATGTTTGTGCTGTATACTCTTTATGCACCCAATTTTAAATGAAAATGCAACGTTGTCATTTACCTGGACCCACAACATAAGTGAATGAAGTTACTGTTTGAAACGGGGGCTGGCCATCGACATGTTAGCGTAAAAGACAGTAACTTCACTCACTTACGTTGTGGGTCCAGGTAAATGGCAATGTTGCATTTTCATTTCACATTGGACGCATAGCGAGTGTACAGCGCAAACGGGTCATCCGATTTTAAAAATTCCTTCACTTTAGAATGAAAACATTATATTTGGAGACGCTTTCCAAAGTAGTATAATTTAGTTTGTTTAAATTTACAATTTAATACAAGTAGATTCGGATTTATATGCGTAGGATTTTGTATGCATCTAACTAATGAATTCTTTATTTTCATGCTTAACTTAGTGACTTGGCTTTGGACTGCAACTGATTATTGTAACCCATTATTGCTTGAGAAGAAACAAGATATCCGAATCTTCATTTGGAGAAATCAAACGTCTATTGGAAAGCTGGGGATTACAATCATTAATTTCTACATTTCAAGGTGCGTAAATTATATATTCTGTGTTTGTTGTTAAATTACTATTACTATTATTGGGTTTAGAATCAATCAAGCACTTCATGATATTTTATGGGGATCAAGATGGGTGCCGGATAGATAAGTATTTGAGCGTCAGGCTCTTATTTCTTTTCAATTTAATATTTAATCAATGATTATTTTTCTCCCTCATTATTCCACCAAATCGTATTCCAAGATCATATATCCATTTTTGATCGATATATCCATATTTTTGATCTCTTTCATATTTCTATATTTTCGATTTTTGATATTGTTTATATTTCGATATTGCTGTATTTTTCGATATTTCGAACAAGTTTCGATAGTTTGTCAATATCGATTATCTATATCTAAATTCGGATATCCCAAAGCCCTATCGAACCCCCTCCGAAATGAAGTTTTTGGCTATGGACCTGATTAGGGATGCGCACGAGACAAGACGAGACAGAATTTTTGTTACGAAATTCGAGACGAGATAGAGCTCTTCCAATAGAAACGGATCCAGTTTTCGAGACGAGACATAACTTTCGCGGCACCTTTTCGAGAGGAGACAATCTCAAATCTTTTCTCTTGCGCATCCCTACACTTGATCATGAGGTATCAAAAAAAAAAAAAAAAAAAAAGTTAATGAGAAATACCGGTAACATGTAAATACAACATAGGTAGCTAAAACATTTTTGTTTTCATTCTTCAGTAATGCATTATTATTAATCTCAGGGGGGCGCGGTGGCTCAGTGGTAGAGTGTTAACCTCCGGTGTTTGGGGTCCCTGGTTCGATCCCAACTCGCGCCGTGTGGACTTTGTAGTGGACAAACACCGTGCTCGTGGGTTTTCTCGGGGTTCTCCCGTTTCCTCCCACATTCTTCATTCCACCATTTCACTAATTTCTCATTATCTCCGTCTCCTGTAGCCTAACCGGCATAATCGTGGGACGTTAAACTTAAAGATTTCATTTTTTATTAATCTCTGTATTTTAGTGTATTCTCAAGCTTAAGGTGATGTATAATTAAATTTTGAATTCAGTTAACTTATTTTGTTTCTCAGATTGTTTTTAAAATGTATGTACAAACGTTTATTTTCATTCTTGAGAGTTTAAAGTGACGTATAGTTATTAAACATAGTATTTAATATTGTACTCTTAACGTGGAAGTGATATACAGTTAACTTTTGAATTCAGTTAACATTTTTCTCTCTGAAATTGCTTTAAAAAGTATGTAAAAACGTTTTTATTTTATTTCTTGAGTGCTAAAAGTGATGAAAAGTTATTAAGCTTACTACTTTATATTGTATTCTTAACCCTAAACTGATACACAGTGCGTTTTTGAATAAATTATGTCAAGTTATTTGAGTGACGAACACTGGTAGAAAATCCTGACTACTACTGGAAAATTTTGATTTTAAGGTGACGACTACTGGTGCAAGGATTTTAAAATATTGTTTTTCCTCCAACGGCTACTCCTTTTTTAATTCTAACTACATGGTCATTATAGGAAGGATCAGTGAGTCTTTCCAACTATGGTACAGCTCCGACAGATTCACGATGCTCAGAGAAGAGACAAAATAGTATGTTTTCAACCTTAAAGTGAGAACCACTGGCGTTTTTACCCTGCTATGCAAAAGTAAGTGAGTACTCCAATGGAGTTCCAATGCGGTACTTAATTTCTGCGTTTTAGATATATGGAAATACATGTCTCTAAAATGTAAAGAACTGATTTTTTTTTTTTTTTACTGAAAACTGCAACTCGGTAAGCCTTATGGATACCGAGGTATGGGAAAATAAACTATAGGTATGTGGGGCTTGCATACTTGACGCTACAATTCGGAAATTGAATTAAAATATGACTAACGGCTATCAAGATGTTGTCAAATAAAGGGAGGACCAACACAGTTAAGGGGTTTTCGTGTTAGATGCTAAAATTTCCGAAATCGGTCATGGAAAGTTAATAAACACCAGTAGCAATTTCATCTTAAAGTAATTAGATATCTTCATGGGGTGTTAGAACATCATGGAGTCTACCAAAATTAAATTTTAAAAGCTTTTGAAAATATAATCTGACATTTGTAAACAGTATTTGAAATATGTATTTACCCAAAACTTCCAGCTAGTACATCTAACATCTGGAGAAACACTGTGAAATAAAAGCTTGAAATTTCGGAAACAATTATTGGTCGCAACAAAATTAAATAAGATGGTACTTCTATGGGTTAAATCAGTACCTCAGTACAATTTCGATCGAAAGATTAGTTCAGTCCTAGGTTTTCTTCAGGCAATTCCAAGGGTTCATCGAGCTGTGCAAAAGAATGAAAATTCGCTGTCAATATCTAAGATAGTAAATAAGATATAAGGAATTATATATTTTATGACGTGAAAATAGAGATCTTTATGGATTTGTACTTTTGGGTCTTTCCTAAAAGAAAAAAATTCAGAAAACTACTGTATATACCTTAATAGACAATTCAGTGGGCGGGGACACAGTAGCTTAGTGGTAGGGTATTTAACTAATCTTTTTTTTTTTTTTTTTTGCAGAAACTATTGGAGTATTCACTTAACCCATAGAAATACGATCATACTTAACTCCCTATTTAATTTTAAAATTAAATAAAAGGAAATATTTCAGTGTAGCGACCCACGATTATGCATTTTAGTCTCAGGGAGATTATGATTAAAGCAAGTGAATGTTGTTGACAGAATTGATGGAATGCAAAGGTGGGAGGAGAGTACCCCGAGAAAACCCACGAATACGATGTCCACTACAAACTGACTTGGCCGTGGATCGAACCAAGAACCCAATACACCAGAGGTAAGCACTCTACCACTAAGCCACTGTGCCCCCGCCCATTTAATTGTGTATTAAGGTATATACGGTTGTTTTCTGAAATTTCTTCTTCTTACAGCAAATACTCAAAAGTACAAATCCATGTGGGTCTCTATTTTTACGACGTCATAAAATACATAATTCCTTATATCTCGCTTGCTATATTAGATATTGACAAAAAATGTTCACTTTATTTCAGAGCCCGATGAACGCTTGGAATTGTCCAAAGAAAATTTAGAGCTGAATTAATCTTTCGATCGAAATTGTACTGACGAGTCTGAGGTTCTCACTTAACCCATATAAGTACCATCTTATTTAACTTTTGTTAGGATCAATAATTGTTTTCTGAAATTTCAAGATCTAATACGCTTTTATTGTATGGTGTCTCTCTAGCTGCTAGATGTACTAGCTGGAACTTTTAGGTAAATACATATTTCTAATACTCTTTACAAATGTCAAAATATATTTTACAAAACTTTTAAAATTTAATCTTGGTAGACCCCATGATGTTCTTAAACTCCATGGAAATACCTAATTATTTTAAGATGAAATTGCTACTGATGCTTATTAACTTTACATGACCGGTTTCGGAAATTTTACCACCTAACACGAAAACCCCATAACTATATGGATCCTCCCTTTATTTGACAATATCTTGATAGTCATATTTTAATTAATTTTCTAAATTGTGCTGTCTAATATGCAAGCTCCACGTACCTATGGTGTCGCTTTTTATTTCACCATATTTCGGTAACTGTTAGGCGTACCGACTTGCGGTTTCGGTAAACACACACCTCTAACGTTCTTTAAAACGTTATTAAGACATATTTTAGAATATTTAGAAATGAGAGTTCTGGGAATATCATGGTACCCGAAAACCCCCATCAGGGCGTGTGTGTAGTGTATTTAATTGAAACTACTTTTGAGGTGGTTGTAAGCCCTCGTAATTACGTTTCCGAAACTGCACCATCTAGTACGCAAACTCCACAGTTCTGTAGTGTCGCTCTTTATTTTCCCATATCTCGATATCCATAAGGCTTACCGAGTTGAGGTTTTCGGTAAACAGATGTCAGTTCCTTACATTTTAGAGACATATATTTTCATATATCTAAAAAATACAGACATTAGGTACCCCATGGTAGCCCGAACACCATTGAGGTACCCACTTACTTTTGAATGGTAATACATTTTGAGTTGTTGTTCAGCATCAATAAACACTTCATAGTTTTTCTACGTGCAACCCAAAAGTCCATACCTGACCTAACAGATTTTGTCCATTTAATCTAAAAAATGTTAAGATACTTTGTATTGTTAAGTACAACCAAATTAAGCACACTGAATATAACATTTTAAATATTTTCTGATTTTTGTTGCAGGTATTTCGTGCATCAAACCAGGATTCTGCTTGAAAGACAGTCAAAAGAAGCAGTGTAGGTTGTGGCTAAAAGTACGCCCTTTCTGAAGACAGACTCAGTTGTACTTACATTATTTTGTACGAATATATAACCCTAATAAAGATACTGTACTACAAATTATTTCTTTCTTCCATAAATTATAATAAAATATTATCTCTGTTTAAAGAAAATGATTGTTAATGTTAAGTCATTTTAATTCTTTTTCTCTGTAATAAGAACATTATCCCTAGCAATATTTTTTTATCTTTGTGCTATTGCGATTGGATGAAGTAAAATTCTATACGAAGCACTATTATTTCAGACATGCGTTAATAACTAATGTATTGTTCTGTATGTAAGACAATGTGTATACTGAACATGTCTAGCGAAGGTGTTGTTTTAATACAGAATCTATAACTCAGCTTTTCAGTAGTCAACTTTAGTGGGAATCCGAAGAAAGAAGTTAAAAAAAAAAAAAAAAATGTTGGACTTACCAGCGTGTGTGTGTTCGAATTCTGGACTAATCCAAATTATCCAGAGAAATCATTATATATTTCTTTGTTGCTATTTCAGATGTATCCTTTATCCAAGTCGTATGAAACGGAGACTTCATACATCGCTATACTTTGTATGAACTATGTTCCGTATTTACTTAATCACTTTGTAACTTTCTCTAGTGTTGACAAGGCCGCAGGTGTCAATCGAATAGTTTAGTGTTTCACTCATGTCACCTTGTGACTAAGGTACGTCCTGTCGGTATATATATGGTACTGGGTTCAATTAGCGGTAAAATACATTTTTAGCGTTAAACAAATGCAAAAATCTATACGAAATGAGATACCGTGATCTCTGACTTACGGATAACACCAAGCAACTAATGGTACTGAGTGTGATTGAGTTTACTAATTACTATTTGGCTAAAATCAGTGTTCCTTTATCTATAGTTCTTTTCGTGCTTTGAATTGCAAAGTTTGAAATAACCGTTTTAAATTATTGTGTATATATATCTTCCGAGTAATTCTGAGAATCATTGCTCTTTCTTTAAGCAATGTATGAGACTGTTAAATTGCTCTTTCCTTAAAATGTTGCACTAAGAAGGATGCATCCAGGAAAGTCCAAATTTGCAGAATGTCTATAGTAGGGAAGAATAAATATGTTTAGTCGATGGCTGCACAACGCCTCCGCTGTCACCACGTTGTCACACAGCGAATACAGCGAACGTTTAAGAGTATTCTGCACTTACTATTAGGTATCGGCCTGGGAACTTTGGCGCATCTACCCAGTCTCCTTCTTGGTGTTGCATTTTTAATAGCGAGTACTGAGTAGGAATCATCTTGTAAGCGAATACGTTTTCGGCTGACACTACACTTTTAATTATTGCGACATTAAAAAAAAAAAAAAAAAAAAAAAAAAACCTGTTAATTAAAATGTACAGAGAAGTTATTTCTGGAAAATTCTATTCAGGCCTCTTGTGGTAACAACTGCACTTTAGTAGAAGATACTATTAAGGAAAAGAATGAGGTAAAATAATCTTTATATCGTACAAGCAATGGATGATAACAGCTTAATAAATGATTGTACGTAAATCTTGTTTGAGTTTGAATATAGGATTGTATAAGGCTGTGCATTTTGCATTATTATTGAGGTGCTGCAACTAACTAACTGCAAACCATATGATAAATTCTTACAGTAATATATCACATATTGATTTACTCTGTATGGAAACGAAAATAGTTTAATATATGGTTAACCTCCTTTGTGCCAGGGGCGGATCCAGAGGGGGCGATCGGGGCGATCGCCCCCCCCCCACAAGAGGAAACTTTCTTATTTTATATATAAATAAACCCATCCATAACAAGTTTGGAGCTCTTAAAAGTAGCAGTATTACCGCCGACCGCCCCCCCCCCAGAAGTCCGTCCTGGATCCGCCCCTGCTTTGTGCCCATAATTTTAAAATTAACGCTTGTGTCACTTTTCAACACTTGACTTTGCAGTAGCTTTCCAACGAATTAGCAGGAAGCCCAAACTTATAGGACACCCTGCAGGTAAATACATTTCTTTGGACAGTTTCACTGCTCCAAACTAAGATTTGAAAAGTGTAGTATTGTTAATTTTATTATTATTGGCACAAAGGAGATCAACCATATTTTAAGCTATTTTTGTTTTCATACAGAGTAAAACAATATTTGACAACATTACAGTAAGAATGTATCATGCACTTTGCAGTATGTTGCAGCACTTTAATAATGGTGCACTATACGTACACTCTGGATCCTGCATATGTCCGATCCATACATTACAAGAAGGCAATACGTATTCGATACAGGTAAAATCTGTATATTTCATATGGACAACCTATTAGCTATATACATCCAATCTATACATTACATATGGCCAACCTGTACGCGACATACGTATAATCTATATGCTGCATGCAGACAGTCTGTAAGCTACATATATGCACTCTGTATGGTGCATACGGATATTCTGTATGCTGTATCTGGACAAGCTGTGTGCGACATAAGGAAAATCTGTATAATACATACGTACAATACGTATACTGTATCTAGTCGTACGTATGGGGCACAAGTACAATATAGATGCTGTCTCGGGGTTGAACGCAAGAAACATACGTACAGAACGTATATTGCATACTTCTTGAAATCATGCTCCGTCCTGATAGTCAGTGTATGTCGTCATTATTAACCCACATGCTACATACGACCCTGACGTCACAAAGCTAGATATTACCTCCGTATATACTTGTTACTGCAGATAACGTCACACGAATGACGTCATTGCACTTGTGCAGACAGTACGTATAATACATACTTTTTCAGCTATACGTTTGCTGCAGGATGTTATATACGGTTGTACGTTAAGTCCAGAAACTACAGGAATTACGAATGTAACCTACGTTTTTAAGTATGCCACCTACATTTTTTTTTCTCAGTGCATGATTAGTAAATAAATTACACGTTGACAATACCGTATAATTAGAATTAACTAAGCAAGGGCCGTCAGTAGCTTCGCACAGACACATTGTAGGGTGTCTTTAAAGAATACAGAACGAGAGAATTCCCTCCAGCAGGTTATTTTTCTATATAATCTAGGTGGTACTTACACAACAATGTAATAACTACGGCAGTGCCAATGTTGAGAAAGGGAGTTCTGTAAAAACTTACAATTTACCCACAAAAGAGAGTTAAGTATAGTGCTACTCAAAATTGAGAAGCACAATATACTACATGCTATATAAACAGAAGGGTCTGTGGTTGAGCAGTGTGTTGATCGTGACGAGAACAAATAGCCCCGATGCTGACGTCTCCATTAAAACTCAATCAATCAATCAATGTAAACAGAAGGGCCAATTGAGAAAATGATCCCCGTTTTGCTAATAATAATAATAATAATAATAATAATAATAATAATAATAATAATAATAATAATAATAAAACAATAATAATAATAATAATAATAATAATAATAATAATAATAATAATAATAATAATAATAACAATGGTGAATGTAAGAAATAGTCAACAACAAAAATACACAGGATTACTTTTGAAAATAAAAATTCTTAACTCACCTGAGAGGTAGTTCTCTCATCTACAGGTGATCTCCTGTTCACGGGTTAAGAGTCGTAGCACTTGGTAGACAATTTTGCTCTCACCAGTCGTTCGTAGTATTTGATACTTGAACTTATAAAGATTTTCATACACACTTTTCGGCAAAATTATAAAAACAAAATATTTCAGTTTAATGTCCCACAATTATGCCCTTTAGGCTGAGAGAGACGATGATTAAGACAAGTGAATTGACGATGGAATTATTGGTGGATTGAGAAAATGGGAGAAAGCGGGAGTACCCCAAGAAAACCCAGAGACATGATGTTGGCAACCACAAACTTACTATGACGGGGATCGAACCAGGAACCATATGCACCTGAGGTAAGCAATCTACCATTGAGCCACCCTGCTCCCCAAGGCAGAATTAGAAAAACGACAAGTGATGATATAGTTTATATGCCGTGGGAAGAGTAGATGCAATGCTGTGGCAGACTCTCGAAAACGGCTACCTTTGGGACGGTGTAACCTTAAAATCTTGCTGCGTCAATGGATAGTAAGAGGTATAAGCAGGGATGAGATGAAACATACAGACGAAGTAGTCTCAGCTTCCAAAGACGAACGAGCAGTCTCTAGGCAGAACCATACAGGAAAAGGGACGTTCACTAGTACATTGATGAAAGGTCGTACTAGACATCTTACCATAGCCTTCTAGCTGACAACTATCACGTCGGAGGTTTGTCAAAATAACACAGGAACGTTACTTTTTTTTGGGGGGGGGGTCAATTAATTTTAAATAAAATATTGCCTTTATTTAGCCTGGGTCTTGTGAATGAGTTTAGTGTACTTGATGTGTTTAAGTCAGAAATATTTATTTCATTTTATAATGGAACTAATGCTTTGTCTTTTTAAAATTGCTTTTTATTCTTTACCACCTTCTAACTATTTCATTAACATTGTGAATGAAGAGATGTATTTCTCATATTTTGTATGATGTATATATTCTACTTGCATGTGTCTTATGTTTTATTTTATTTATTTTTTAGTTTGTAATAAATACTGCATGTTTGTCTTTTATACTTCATTTTTTTAATATCTTGTAATCTATTTTCGTATAACGAGATATATTTATACTTTAGCATGATGTTTGTATGATGCTTGAATGCACCTTACATTTGTAAATATAATACATTTTTTCTTTTCCTTTGGCACATTTGTGGCTGTAATGCTATTTGTTACCAATAAAATATTAAACATTATTTTTATTGATGTTTCTTTTATATGATATCTTATTACTTGAATATCAACCGCATTCCTTTGCTACGTACGATAGAATAACAACACGCTCAAAATCAGTTGTAATTTGTAAAATGTAAAGTGTTCTGTTTTCCAATGCAACTTTTACATGTAGTATGTACGTAAAAGTGTATATATGTGTCAACGTTAGCAAAGGAAAAACTACAGTAGATACAATTCGCTAGTTAACGCTGTATAATAGTTTCTTCCAGTAGATTGAAAACAATCGATTATTACTGGCAACAAGTGACATACTTTTTTTTTAGCATAACAAAAGTGTGTTGTTCACGATTTTCTCGAAAACTACGCATGAAAATTTATATTTGAACATGTAACTCTTTTCATCTCGTTGTGATCTATCGACTGACTTATGTCTTATAATTGGGCAATATTCTAATTAAATGTAGTGGGGCCGCGGTGGCTCAGTGGTAGAGCGTTTACCTCTGGTGCTTGGGGTCCCGGGTTCAATTCCAGCCCCGCCAAGTGAACTTTGTGGTGGACAAACACCGTGTGCGTGGGTTTTCTCGGTGTTCTCCCGTTTCCTCCCACTTTCTTCATTCCACCATTTCATTCATTGCTCATCATCACCGTCTCCTTTAACCGGCATAATCGTGGGACGTAAAACTGAAATGTTTAATTTCATTTCTAATTAAATGTAAATTAAAATTTAAGACTTAGGCTATATCTCAAAACCACACTGTTCGGAATGGCACTAACTTCCATTTCCAAATAAAATTCCATATCCACATAAAAGTATTCGATATCTATCATGAATTCAACCAAATTCTCAGGTACACAATTACCTAATCCGAAATTCCACATAACAGAGAGAACCTACTAAAGATTCCAATAATTCAATATCCATTTTACTTCGACTCAATTCATCGTGTTTAAACACTGATTTGTTTGTACTGTGTATTCCTTAACACCTACCATTCCATATAGAGGCATTTGCAAAGGCCGTGGCATCTTGTGTTCCTAATCCATAGCCTCATTTTCAACATACACTATATACTGTTATCTTTCTAATGAAATCATGAAGAACTTAATGATAATATATTACAATATATGACATGATTCTCATGCAACACACATTTTTAGGTTTACAAATTAAATGTTTTTACTTCAATTTTTTCGAAAATTATGTATGAGGTTAAGATTGAAAAATATTTTCGCAGATATATGATGCCTCAAATCTTAACGGAAAAACACATGACAAGAGAGATAGAAGGCAGAAATATTAGCGAGTTTGTGACCTTGAAATTTATTTTTTAAAAATTGATCAACCACTTTATTCCTCTGATCTAGAACCATGCGATTTTCAACTGTTTCCAAAATCAAAAACTACTTTACAACAACACTAATTTGTAGACCTTTTGGATATGCTGCTCGCCGTTGATGGGAACGAGTTTCAGAAATCTTTCAGGAAATAGCATTGTCACCAAGCAAAATGTATCGCTTCGTAGGGGGTACTTCTTTCAAGCTGACAACAGCTGTTATCTCTTAGATGAGCAAACACTTTGTTTTAATTCGATTCCACGAATTGGATTGCCGCATCTGATATACGTATATGATTAATAAGTATTTAATTCTTATCAGTTGTTTGTAGTTTACTTTGTTTGTGAAGTTACCTTAAGGAAAACCTCACATTACGAGTGAAAGGACTTACTCTTTGGCATTAAGAAATGTCTTTTATCTTAAGTTGCTATTCAATTCTATGACGTCACAGAGAGAAAACTTTTAGGTTTGTTTACTTCAAGTTAACTGATATTATGAATATTATTCACCTTGTATTAAAAAAAACAACATGTTTATGTAAAATAATTTTCCCATACAAAGTTCAAGAAGGTGTATCGTATTTTATGACCGGAAATTACAAATTACATATAACGTAAAAAAAGCATTTATCATCATATCTTGATGGTTCTTCATCTTCAGTGAATTAATATCATATGAATTTGATATGATATGTATAATAAATACAATATATAGTTATAATTGATTTAGAACACAGTCAAAATTAGTCATAGTAATATTGACTTATAAACAGGTGGAATGATATCATGTAGGGAAAATTGCTCAACGAAGAGACGGTACGTTCCAGGGAACATGCCACTTACAGCTCTTCTGAACTTCCTATATGCCAGTTAATAAGGGATGATTTAGGGTTAAATAAGGAAAAAATGGTGGAAAGCTGGAACAAATTTTATTTTATTCATATAAGTGTTTGTAACAACATACTAATTTTGCACCACTCTACCACCCCGGATTTGGCCTTCATCTTGGAAAAATGGCGCCAAAAATTCGTTTTTTGTAAATATCTCGCATGGAAAATATGTTACAACAAAACATGTTATTACAAAAAATAATCTACATTAAATTCTCTACAAGAAATGTTCTCTTCATTTTTTCTCTACTATGCACCGTTTAGATGTTATAGGCGTGGCAAATTACGCATTTTTCTTTCAGCATCGCTTTATAACAAAACCTTAACGAAAATTTTCTGATACTATTTTTGTTTTAGTAATTTTTTTATATAACATATAAATGAATATATATTTCATTCATTGCAGGTGTGACCAAAGATAAGTAATCAGGTCTGTTAGATCATCTATGTTCAACATGTCAGCTGAAAAATGTTTTATATATGAGAGCATAGGCGTGCACACCAAAAATTTTCTGGGGGGGACAGTACCTTTCACTCAACATTGTGAGCAGAATTTAGCACTTAGACTGCCGGCATTAAAAAAATGGATCCTCCCAGGGCATGGACAATGTTGTATGCATCAATAGTTGCATGATCAATATGTATTACTCTCGTGACCAAAATTTTATGTATATTTTAATTGTAAAACAATTTATTATACCAGCAGCCCGACTAAATGAAGTTGCCATAAGCAACTAGTGATCTGTGTGCACACACCGTGGGCAGCTCGGCTTGAGCAATAACATCTATATGTACCCACATGGTGAGCTGCCCGGCGGCCTGGTATAATACAGGGGTAGCCCACGGTGTGGATAACACGACAGTTTAAATGTTAAAGAAAGGCTGATGGCACTGATAATATTTTAGCCATTATGAGTCCAAGGAACGTAGATCTTTCTTCAAAAAGCGCAAAAGCCCAGCTGCTGATCCTGAAGATGTGTTGGCATTTCCTTCAATCTTCATCTCTTCCAACGTAGAGAGAATTTCTTTATAATGTTCAACAACTCCCGTTATTTGACTCAGTCTACAAGTTTACCTAGTGGAACACCAAGGTTTAATGTTTACAATGTTTGAGATGGAACCACCCGTATTAGGCTCGATCAGAGCAGAAAATCATGACCTCACTGGAAGTGATTGCAAAAGCAGTACTCCTAGTTCATACACCCATGCAAAGTGTTTCTCACTACTGTATTTCTGAAGCACAAGAGGTATCCTTAATCACAAAATTAGCACAGTGAGCTCCACAACAAGCCCGTAACCGAGGGGGGTCTAGGCCCCCTAAATTTTTACCGGTACCCCAAAATTTTCACGGTAGGCTTGCAAATGAACTATAATATGGTGATGAACTATAGTATGGTTGGATCGGGCATCCCCCAACTTCTATCGCCCCCACTAAATTCTTGGGCTGGCTACCGACCTGCTTCACAATTTGTGTATAAGGAAAGGGATTGCTGTTTACATATGATAGATTGAACACCAATGTTCGCACAACTCATATTTCGAACACCATCTAAGC
Source organism: Thermobia domestica (assembly GCF_964235325.1). Classification (NCBI taxonomy): domain Eukaryota; kingdom Metazoa; phylum Arthropoda; class Insecta; order Zygentoma; family Lepismatidae; genus Thermobia; species Thermobia domestica. Next base: position 133,811,189 of record NC_137466.1, on the reverse strand, counting down.
TTGTCCTCTGAGTTGAGCAATGGGAAGCTGGAGTCTCACCATCGCATTTAGAATAACTGAAGCTATAAACTCACCAGTGGCTTTTGATATACTGTAGAACCCAAGAAATCTTTCATGAAGACAGAGATTTTCATCAACACACCTGCCACAAATTCTTAATTGTTCTTCACCACTCACATCAGGGAACCATCACACATGAACAGACGAAGGTTTTGTGATTTGATTTTGTTACATATGTAGAAAAGAATTTCTTGGTCCATGATTTCCAGAACTTTGTTCCGGATTTTATCATTTATGAAATTACATCTCTTCATGTTTAGCTCTATCTAGCTCTTACATGCTAGATATGGAAAATCTTCGCTATGGAATGGATATGGAAAATCTTCGATATGGAAAATCTTCGCTTCTTCCATCTTCGTTATGGAAAATCTTCAGAGCGAAGGCACATCAACTGAAAGAAATTCCCGGACTTGGAGTCATGTCCCCTAAATGCAAGTCATTGTCTCGTAAGATAGCATATATTTGAAATTATTTTTTCGAGACATTTCCTAGCTTTCAGCTGATCATCTAAACTTTGTCTGTTTAGTTGGTTTTCTATTGGATTTTTTCTCTGCGTGTAGCGTAGCGAATTCTGAAGTTCCGTGTATACGGAATTTCTCTTTTTGCATATCCTTCTTCCAGTTGCAAAATCCTACAGTCGTGAAAACGTCTTCCATACTTCTAGTATGAACTTGTTCATTATTGTTTTTCAAGAAGTACATACAGTCAAAACAGAAAAGCCATTACTTTTGTTTGGACTGACGTGTAGCCAGGAAAATGTCTGGAATCAGATTGGCACAAATTTCAATATTCAACCTTTCAGAGACAGTTGTCGAAAATTTGTAGGTAACACTAAAGGGTGATTGGGTTTCTAAAACTTTAAAGGGTGGAAAAAATCTGAACCACTTGCTAAACATGGAGATCGAGGGGTTTCTCCTATAGACACTAATGGTGATGGTGACCTGTTACGGAGATTCGAAATTCCATTGTCAGTTTCAGGTTGTAATCCGTCCCTTGAACTGTCATTTGAATTAAGTTTTCTCCTCTTTTCTTCAATAATGCCAGTGCTTTGGCCCACAGTGCTATCTTTTTTTCTTATGACACATTTATCCATTTAAAATAATAAAACAACACTAAACACAAGCAACATAAGGAAAATTTCAGATCAACGTTATATTCACAGTCACACACATGGTCACAGCTATCTAAACAAGGTTACTGTTGGGGAAAACACGCTGCAAAACAAGTACTCTCAAAAACAGTGCAGCACACGCGCACAGACCCATTGACGAAGCTAGAAAGTACACGCAGGCACGTAGCCAAGGGGTATCTGGGGGTTTGGACCCCCCTTCGAGACCAGAAATGAAAAAATTAAGGAAGGATAAAACAAAAAGAAACGAGAAAAAGTTTGCCAGTAAAATAGTTTAGATTGATCGAGCCCCTGGTGTGATAACCACAGTATTTTATGTCATGGACCCCCACCATTACGAAATCCTGTTTATGTGCCTGGAACACGGAAAGGATCTACACATCCGCACACAAAGAAAAACGTCTCTTTAGGCAAGGATTCGACATATTTTTGCTTTGGAAGCAAGTTATAAGTTTTGCACAAATTGGTAACTCTACAAAATAAATAAACGCACTAAGAATTGCGTACTTTCAATTAGAATATACCATTTTCATAAAGGTATATTTCAAAACCTTTTTTGCTGCAACTGAACGTGTGCACGCTTTATGGTAATTTTCGATGTATCTACTACAGCCTCGCTACGTTCTGTACTTCAATATATATTACGATAATTGTTGCAGAATTTTCTTCAAAGAAATTTTAATTCTTTACCCATTCCATGAATCATTAATTGACAATCAACGTTTCCATTTCAGTATTTCATCACTTTTGCTGAAATGTTTGAGGAAGAATCCCGCTATCCAATTTTCTGGGGAGGACAAACCCCTCCTGGAAAATTTCTGGGGGGGCGTCCCCCTCATCCCCCACGGCGAGCACGCCCGTAATGAGAGACTTCTCGGTGATGGTATTACATATATAATAAAAGAAAACATTAGTAGATTGCAGCATTAAAGTGAAAGATGGAAACGTATGTCAACTTAAGGGACTGAGAAATGTTACACTTCATGAAAAAATGTAGAAAAGTTTACACAAAAACAAGAAGTAGTAAAGCGTTGCTATCACAACAAACTTCATCACCTACGCCGATAACCCTTAGGCCAGAAGTACTAAGATTTAATATTCAAGAAGTCTGCCTGTTTTGTAGACAATGTATGATACATCAGATGAATTTTTAAAGAGACATTCCTTATTCGATCCTTCATTGACTGGCCTACTAGGCCTTTTTCTGCTTTCCAGTGAAGTAATTCTCCCAAGAGTGATTTTCCCATCATGAAGTTACGGCACACGTCAGCGAATCAAGTTAGCGAAAAGACACTTTGTTTTTTATGTACAAAAGTAATTTTTGTTTTTAAGATTTGGAACTATTTTTCTTACTGCACATAAGTGAAAGTGACAAGAAATACTGCAGTATATTTACTATCTGTATCTACTACATAGTATTCCCCCCCCCCAAAAAAAAATATCAAGGCGTTGTAATACCGGATACTGTCTGAAAGAGTAGGAACAAGCAAATACTGGCTTATCTGTATCTTACGAGAGATGCTAAAGGTGGCCTCCGTTAACGTCATGACTCTTCTGACACGTTGCAGCGTATTGGATGATGCTCCTGTTGGTATGTGTAATATTTTGCTGCAGTTCAGCCAGGGTATGGGGGTTATTTGCATATAACTTCTGCTTTCCCTAAAGGTAAAAATAACAGGAGGATAAATAAGGGGAAACCAAAGGGCGACAACTCTTTTCTTACTGTGCGCTTTTCTGTAGACAATTCATGCACAACTGCACGATTCGTTTGGAGTATGGCATGTGCTTCATCTTGCTGGTAAATGGAATATAGTTTTTCTTGTGGTGTCAGTTCGTCGTAAAGCTGTTGCAAGAAACCATGATACACTTCATTATTCAGTGTTGATTTAAAGAACACTGGACACGTGTGCCTAACCCTGCGCAGAAAACCAATTTTTTGGTAATGAAAAGTTGTTTCATGCAGGTTACGTGGATTCTCAGCAGACCAGTACTGCGTATTCTGTGTATTCACGTAACCCGATAAATGGAACCTCACATCATCAACCCTAACATACAGCAGAGGGTCCAAAACGTCCGTTAGCAATGATTGTACACCACAAAGTAAAGTACTCAATCCGTTTTTGTGTGTTCGACCCCTTCAGTTCCTGGACAAATGATACTCGATATCGTTTCAGTTTGAGAGACTTCAGCACTCGTAACACATGAATCTATGGGAAAGTTTTCGGGTAGAGTTTTGCGGGCTTCGTATTATCCGCTGCTGAATATCATGGATAACTTGCGGTGTTCGGACAACATTTGGTTTCCGTTTACTTATGCTTGGCCTGTATCTAGACTTAGTGCGTAATCCTCGTAAACTGAGATGTTTCCATATGATTGAGACGGGTTTGATCTCTGTTGTAAAGTTGTGCTCCAAGGTCTTATCAGCTGTGATGATCTTGAACAGGAGCTATTGCCTTTGCACTTGTACCGCATTACATGTTCAAAGTATATTGCCATTAGTGTTATCTTATAATCTGGGGCGAGGTCTCTCGGTGTCCATGCTGCTGATATTTTCTGATAGCAACAGGAAGTCGTGAATCATGTGATGGGCTTGAGCACGTCCAGCGCCTAATGTGGATGCAACATTAGATCCAGTTATGCGCCTGTAGATTAACGTGTACTCGATTGACGTTTGTTGCAGTTGTGGAGTACAGGGGCGCTCATATCTGTCTTCATCTTCCACTCTGCCTCCTTTATTGAACATTGCACACCAGCGCCAACTATTTGAGGGGACATGATGTCACCATAGATGCTATGTAAGCGTCGATGAATTTCTGAAACACAAGTCGCACTCTGGCGCACGAGAGCACCACTATCATTTGACATTTCCAGTGCACGCCTTGGTTTCATACTGATTTGCACTCGAGACTGAGCTCGGGCACGCCGTTTTGTAGCTTATCTCTATTTTCTTGTACTCTTTTATGATTATTGCTCCTCTGCTCTCGCTTCTTCCGTCATGACTTAGGAAATATTGTCCTTTGTTATGGCAAAGTGTTTTCTCACTATGTAATACAGCTTCCCTGTGAAAAAAATGAAACTTACTTTCGGAATATCCTCAAATATATACACATTTTGTTTATAATTTTGAAGAGCTTAAAAAATGAGGGAATTCCAAATCTTTTACTTATGATATGGAGCTTCTTGCGAAATCTGAAGAGAAAATCAATAAGGTGTTAGAAAATTTGAGGAAGGGCTATGAAGTATTTGGGGTGAAAATAAATTTGAGAAAGGTAAAAGCCATTATGATTGGGACGAAGCAGCCGGTGTCAAATATAGAAGTAGAAGGGGACAAAATAGAACAGGTGTCTAGTTTTCGATACCTGAGTAGTATTATTAATGAAAATATGAAGTGTGAACGTAAAATAAAAGCAAAGATAGGAATGGCGAAAGAACCCTATAGGACGAAGAAAATACTATTTTGTGGAAATTTGAACAAAGAGCTGAGAAAAAAATTGATAAAATACTTCATGTGGACTATTGTACTGTATGGATCAGAAACGTGGACGTTACGCAAAAATGATGAAAAACGAATGGAAGCTTTCGAAAAGTGGGTATGGAAAAGAATGGAGAGAATTAGCAGGGTCGAGCGGAAAACGAATGAGAGATTATTAGAAATGATGGGGGAAAAGAACAATTTTAGATATTATTAAGAAGATGACGACAAATTGGTTTTGACATTTGCTTAGAAGGGACTGTATCATAAGGGACGCGCTAGAGAGTATGGTAGCAGGAAAGAGATGAAAAGAGCGAAGGAAACTACAATTAATGGACGATATCAAAGCAGAAAAATCGTACGTGGAGACTAAGAGGTTGGCGCTAGACCGTGGAACATGGAAGATTCTCTGCTGCAGCAAGTGGCCTACCTATAGTGGCAGAATACCTCTGATGACGATGACGATTATGACTTCCCGTAATTAAGCATATCTACACGAATTCGGTATTTAACGTTAGTTACAGTTCTTCTTGAAATTGGAGAAGGTCATATTTTTAAAATTTTAACACCATATTTTATAAAATAGAGCGGAATTGTTTTCTTTATCACAACATTAATTAAATTTGCCACTTTTAAATCTCAATCTATTGTGCTAACTGCAATACAAATTTACTGATAGGGTAATACTTATTCCTTTACAGGGAAAGGATATGAAGAGTAAAATAAACTATTTCAATATATACAATCCAATGTAGTTGGTTTTTTCATGTTTTTTCTTCTAGTTTTAAAAGATAATAATCTGTATTGTGTACAAGGCATTTAATTAGAAAAATACAATTAATTGAATTCATATTTCTTTTATTACTTCTCCAACCAAGACTCTTCTTGTTCTCTTCAGATCAGGAGCTTCGACATGTCTTACCAGATTCTGAGAAAGAGATTCTTATTCTGTCCCTTGAGATCTTTTCAGGTAGGCGTTTTCGTGGTGCTATAATTGCTGAGTGACAAAATTAATACGATGAAATAATAATAATAATAATAATAATAATAATAATAATAATAATAATAATAATAATAATAATAATAATAATAATAATAATAATAATAATAATAATAATATGTGTTTATCAGTCAGGGATATCCAAAATGAAGATAATAAAATTAATATTTCTAAAGTCTTTAGAATGTAATTAGAAATACATAACTGGCAATAAATAGTGGATGATCTCTAAGAAAAAATCTCTCTCCCTCGATGACTGAATGCAAAGCTTACACAGAGTATTGTATACATTTAAAGAAATCTTTGTTGATACAGTAATTGCAATTTGTGATCCTGCTCTCACATGTACATTACTTGAGTAACTCTCATATATACATTACATACATTAGCGATTTAATATTAGAGTGCACTTCAAGCTTAATATTAAATTATTTCAATACTTTCTTCATAGTACCGTTGCTTTCTTATTAAATTCATAATTTAGAGAAAAATAGATTTAATCTTCTTTAATTTGAAGATTTTTCCCATGTAAACTTATCAAGTAAGTTTTCATATAATTTTTTGCAAACATATTTCATATTACAGCGTTTTTTTTTTTTTTTTTTTTTTTTTTTTTTTTTTTTTTTATAACGCTGTTTCTATTTTGAAATTAAGTCTCAAACAATCCAATGAGTATGTTTCAACACTTGTGAGGGTTTCATAGAGATCGCACTACGATTTTTTTTTTTTTTTTTTAAGAATTCATAACAGTAAAACTCAGACATATTTTCCCCAATATATATATAACTAAGGGGACAAACTTGGAGGGGTGATAGTACATCCAAAAAGAAGCAAAAAAGTCGTAGAGGGAATGTGAGGGAATTCTGTCCCGTTGAGGAATGACAGCGTGGAAATATGGACTTCAGAGGCCAATACTTAAAAACAATATACCGTAGCTCTCTAAGTGCGGTTAAAAACGCCACTTAGGAAGTTATACCTACTCTATTGAAAAATGCATGTTTGAAAACGATGCAATGCGTGCGCAAGGGATTCCCAGACATGCTGCGAAGGAAAGAAGTATCCCACGTTGGTTAAACGTAAGGGGGTGAATAAAGAAGACGGTATTCATTAGCAGTACAGCCGTACCTGAAGAAGTTGCAAGATGGCGGATGTTTGGAGGCGTAAATACACCAAGTGAAGAACCGAATTACATGTCGTACTGGTCGTCATTCTGGCATTGTCCTGGTGAAATTGAGGAAAACTCTGACAACTGTGAGAATGGCCGAACTTTAAGTGCGCAATGTACACTCATGTCCAAAATTATTGTCACATGTCTATAAATATGTTGTTGTAGGAATATAATTTGATACCGAATTCGCCCGGTATTTTTTTATAATGTTAGTATGTGTGTAATCGGCAAAGACATGTATGTGGCAAATTTCATGTCAAAAGAACAATAAAACGAAAATAAAATTTTCTTGTCCACTTAGCAACATTTTGTTTTACTCATTCTAACTTCCGTATTTACACTTTCTTTCCTATAAATTTACCAGAAACATACATTTCCCGATTATACACATAGTATCAGTATTAAAAGTACCCTGCAAAATCATTATCAAATTATATTCTTACAAGAAGACAGTTATAGATATGCGACAATCATTTGGGACATGAGTGTACGTATTGTATGGCATGTACATCTCGTGATGAGCTGTGCTGGCCGAACGTCCCTCAACCAGTACAACGTCCGGGGAAAGGGTGGTGTCAGGTAGCTTCCTAGACATTGGATAGGTACCACTACTACATTCATCTTGTGGCACAGTGGACGCATTCAGGGAAAACCTGCGAAGGAAACAATGTAAAGTAATACGTAGAATACGACCTCTAAGTAATAGAAAGCTTTTTTCGTCTGGTCTCGTCTCGACAATTATCTTGCCACGTTTTGTAAATAAACGTACAAAATTTATGCCCTGATTTCTTTCTTAATTTCACCTAGAAGTTACTAGAATTCTTCCGCGTCACGAGAAATTTACAAAGAGTGTGGTAAACCATATTTATTATTGGAGTATATTGTTTAATTACATGAAGTCTTTAAACGTTGATAAATGCTGTTCATTCTGTTCGTACAACCACTTTATCAATTTATAGTTTTTATACTATGAATCATGCAATATTAAAATAATGTTTGAGGTCTAAAAGTTGGGTAAAGAAGTATAACAACAATACTCGTCACTAAATTTCTAATCTTGTCTCGAAAACGAAACTAGGATGTTTCTTGTTTCGTTTAGAATTTGAAAATATATTTCTTGTCTTGTTTTCGAGACAAGACGAGACACTTGCCATCTCGTGGACAACACAATTCTAAGAAATTGTGGTTGTATTGCACAGAAAGTAACTTCCACGCGTTAATTAATATTTCTCCAACTTAAAGTGCTTTAACTTCTCTATAGTGCTAAGAAGCAATATCCGTAACATAGGCTTTTTTAAACACTAAAATTTAAATATTTCTGATAAGTTTCTATAGAGCAATGATAACCAATACGCTATTACTGTAATCCGTAACTTTCCTCACAGATTAGTGGGGTCAAGAATTATCTAATGTCAAACCATACTCGTGCGTCACCGTGTCTTTGATTGCAGCAAACGTCTGTAATTGTGGAATATCAGAAAGACCTTTCTTGACATGACTGCTTCATTTTTCTGGGTGCTAAGGACTAACACAAATTTGATAACCAAGATATTGCATCATTATACGCACATTTCTTAACGTGAGGAGAAAGTATGCCCTGGTGATTTTTTAAAATCATTTATCTTTGTGTGTTAGAGCGTTTGTTTTCTATTCTGAAGTGTTTACTGTAAACTTTCTTCCTCTCTTCAACCGCTCTTCAATAGGTACGAGATACAATCTGGATGCTTTCCTTTTTACAAACAAAACCTACCTCATTTGATAGGGAATATCTAAGGAAAGTAATAGTAAACATGATAATAATAATAGGTCATATACTTCTCGATGTGTTAATGTAGTCATTCATATATCACATATATTGTTACGTCCCGCATAGTTCAAACTCCAGATACTTGTTAATCTAAGGAATTCAAAAGTAAAAGTACAGTGAAGTGTATTTAAGAGATTAAACATGTAACTAAGTCAAGTTTATGTTAATATGTATACAGAGGGTTGATCGGGTTATTTTCAACTGATTTCCACAGTTCAACTTACTTACCCTATGAAAAGCTGTATTCTAGCTATTGTATCGGTTTGCGTACTTCCAATTGTATTCTATTGGATTACACGACATCACAGTTTCAATAGCTTAAAATTACGTTGAGGCACAAGCATAGAAATTCCATCCCATTCTTTTCGGTATGTTTCAATAGGCCAGTGTAGATATTGGAACGGTAATAAAATGTAGACAATGTTTTAACAATTAAAATGCACAGAAATTCATTGCAATAATACAGATTTCCGTTTGTATATCATGATAAAACGAGAAAGGTGAACTGACTACGATTTTTTGCTTTCTCATGTGGATCTGCACCTGATACAAACGAGACATGTTTTTCTGACATAATGAAGTCATTTTGCGTCATGGCTTGGAACTCACGGTCCTCTCCTTCATACCGTCTTTTTCTTGCATAAGAGAGCAAAGCACATTCAGTATGCCAACACGGTGTGGTTCAAAACAACACCGACAACGTTTGGAAGATGATTCCTGACTCCAAGATAAGACGAAAAATAAAGAAAAGCCTGTGTGCAGAAAGTGATTTCTTTCGGCGCTATGTAAAGCCGAAAATTTGTCGAAAGAAACAGCCACAACTCGAGAACAAATATCGGATCGAAATCGGGAGAAAGGAAATTCCAATTATTTTAAATCATAGTTTCCATTAATACACAATTGAACGAGATAGCCTATATTGGCGATTCTCAAATTAGCTGTTTTTAGCATAATAAGTTTTCGGATGGTTGTAATACTGAAAGAAAGCATTTCTACATCCAGAACACCTAGGTTATCTACACTTTTCGCCTTATCTTGGTGTCAGGAATCATCTTCCAAACGTTGTCGGTATTGTTTTGAAAAGTTGAAGTTAATTGAAATATTATCCACTCCAGACTGTTTTTAAAAAGTAACAAGGAAGTAAGACGGTCTGAATTGATTTCCCACCTTTAGCGCTTGAATAGCATGGACAGGATAGCGGAAAATACTTATTAGAAACTGACAGATTGCTTTGCAAACGCTATGACCATAGATCAACTTTGCCAGCACTACAATAAACCAGTCTCACTCTTTTTTTAATTTTTAATATTAAGAAGCAGAATGGACATATGTATAAATGAAAGAAAACAAAATAGTTTAAAAGCAATGAGGCACCATTTCTCTCATATAGCTTCAATTTTCTATGGATAAATGGGAATACTAAGGATGGATACAGGGGACAGCGGTGGCTCAGTGGGAGAGCGTTGATCTCTCTTGCATGAGGTCCCTGATTCGACACTAGCTCGCCAAGTAGGCTTTGTGGTGGACAAAAGCCGCGTGTGTGTTTTTGTCTTGTGTTCTCACGTTTCCTCCCATTTTTTCATTCCACTATTTCAATCATTCTCACCATCATAATCTCCTCAATCCACAAGAAATAAGCGTAGAACATAAAATTGAAGATTTCATTTTCTTTCATATAGTGATGGCCACTGCTTATTTTCATCTATTAATAGTAGCAAACGCTATTTTAAATATCATTAGATCTTAAAATTATATAAACTTTTTTTTACTAACATTTATACAAAATATCTAAGATGTGCAGACTAATTAATGAAAGGAAAAGTGACGTGAAATGAAATCTTTCAAATTATCGTCTGGATCGGCTAAAAGAGAGGATGATTAGGGCAAGTTAATGATGATGGAAGAATCGGGGGAATGAAATGTGGGAGTATGTTGAGAAAATACACGAACACGAAGTTGTCCACCACAAAATTACTTGGCTGGGATCGATCCAGGGACCTATGCACCAAAGGTATGCGTTCTACCACTGAGCCACCGTGCAACCTGGAAGTAGGAAAAACAAAATGAAGATATTATCTTATTTACACAATATTATATTCTTTGACAATAAAAAAATGTTTCATGTATGTTGCAAAATATAACGTAAACAAGACTACGTTATCTTTTCCTGCCCTTTTCAATTATTAGATGTTTAAGAAATTGCGTTTTTTTTATAATTAGGAAATTGTTTACTTATCTCCGCAATGATTTAATTTATCGGAGCAATAATTTTTGTTATCTATCTGTAACCATTTGTCAGTTTTCCTCAGAAGTCGAATGTTTACACTCAAACATTCAACAGTCTTTGATGTCCAGCAGTGCGTGCAGCCACTGATTATTAAAAAACAAGAACGAATATTTGTGATTTCCTGTACAATCCATAACAGCCAATCGCACAAGAAGAGTTCCCTCGGTCAGTGGAATGACAACCATTAAGAGCCTTAATGTCGGTCCTTCTTCATTTAGCTACCAACTCCATCTTCACATCACTGTGACTGCAAACATCCAACTCGGGCACATCTTCGCGAATGCATAATTAAGAGAACATGGACTGGAATAGTTGGAACATTTCCTGCCGAGGCACATTGCAATTTTAGTAAGCACTATCAAACTTACTTTCATTATAGACATATATATATATATATATATATATATATATATATATATATATATATATATATATATATATATATATATATATATATATATATATATATCTGCGGTTTTGTCTTTCAATTGGTTTACTTGTGCTCGGTGATGACATGATGACAGACATTCGTGAAACAATACAGAGTTGTGTCGCTTTTCGCATTACTATTCGTTCATGATGCATATTCTGCAAACTCTATTCCCCGCGGATGGGGCCGCGATGGCGGTAGAGCGTTCACCTCTGGTGCTGCGGGTCCTGGTTCAATCCCAGCTCGCGCCAAGTGAACTTTGTGGTAGACAAACACCGTGTGTGTAGGTTTCCTCGGGGTTCTCCCGTTTCCTCTCACTTTCTTCATTCAACCATTTCATTCCTTTCTTATCATCTTGTCTCCTTTAGCCTAACCGGCATAACCGTGGGACGTAAAACTCAAAGATTTCATTTTTCCTATTCCCGGCGGAAGCTCATATGTTGTTCGAATCCCATTTTAAGATGTAGGTCCACGTCCCATGTAGCCTTCCTGTTGAATGAGAAGGTAAACTCACATCCTACGAATTATATTATGCAAAGGTTGAAATAATTGGACATCACCTTCCTGAATTTGTAAAATTAATGGGGAGGAATGCAGAACACTATTACTTTCATTCATAGTAACTGCTCACAAATTGTACATTCTTCTTCATCATACTTTCTCTATCAAAACTTTTAAATCTTAAAATATTCAGTCTGCAAACTGTGTACTTACTTTCCTAAAAGCAAGCACAAAGCAAGGCGCATAGGGTCAGCATTGACATTTTTGCAACGATACAGCTGACGATGGATTTCAATCGGTGCTATGCCCTGTGCATTCAAAAACTTTATCACTGTTCGCACTTCACACGCGGCGGGAGCTGGAATAGGAACGTCAATCTTCAATCACTACCACGACGCTACTGAGAGAATTAGGGAAGTTCTGCTGGCGCATGAGCCACGTTACTCTCTCACGTACACGTAGTCGCTTCGCTCAACATAGGCCTACGGTTTCCTAGCTATGGGACGCGTGGGGAACTTACTTTCTGGATGCACCTCGTAATATGTTGTATATGAATCGTTTGTAAGAAAACAATTCTCGATATCTGTTGCCATTTTTGTTCTATGGCGATAAATATTGAAACTGGAATTGTCTAATTTGAACCATATTTGGATAGAGGGTTAAACAAGGAGATGGAATTTATTATTGGGACGCTGAATCGATTACATAAAAACAACTTCTAGATATCTCTACCGTTTTCTCTCTGATACCTGTCGATAGACGAACGGACGGACGGACAAAGTTGTTCTATAAGATTTCTGACACTTATGCATAGCATACTTTGGAAGTCTAATAATAACTGATAATAGTAATAAAACTAGGAGAGAAATGAGTATGCACAAATCAGAAAATGACCAGTATGACTAGTTTTCAATAAATATTTTACTACTCATCAAGTATATCGTTGAGACCTGCTAATTTCAACTAATCACTAATTTATACTAAATTAAAACTATTTCCAAGGAAATTCGTTCTTCTTGAATTTTAGAGGTCTTGCTGAAATGTTCGACTGCAAAAATGCCTTGAAAATTCTACATTGTCGATGTTTCTTGAATATATCAATCCTGAAAATAAAAATAGAATATTTTTAATAACATCAAATTATATTTTATTCTGATTATATTACTGCTATTATTGTATTGTACGATATATATATATATATATATATATATATATATATATATATATATATATATATATATATATATATATGTTTTCATCCCTTCTCCTTTTTTTCTAATTTTTTTTACCTTAATTTCTTTCTCAATAAACATAGTATAAACATAACAATGCTGATTTATACCTTATTCAAAAGAAGTGCAACGTAGATTACTATGGAAAGTAAGTTAAGACGAACCTTATTTAAATTTCCATACATAGAATTTTCTTTCTTCTACTAGTGAATCTTCAAACTATATTCAAAGCTATGAAAAGTGAACTATTGGTTAAATGTAAGAAATGAAGTACATGAAGAATAAGGAAAGTGCAATTTCAGTTAGGCTTACGTTAGAGGGAAAAAGTTCTGGTTCTAAACTCACCGTTATCCCATTCTATGCCATCTGCGATATTATAACAAAAATCTCTGAATTTTCTTTCTAGTAGAACGGTGTTGAATAAGCCTAATAGCCTTTCTAGTTCAGATTCAATGTGGGATATCACAAACATAAAGGACAGCTAGGGATGCGCTCGAGTCGAGACATGTCTCGAATCTCGACTCGACTCGACTCGAATTCGAGTCGAGATTCGAGTCGAGACACACTTTGTAAAATTCGAGACGAGTCGAGACAAACGTATTTCTCGACTCGAATTTTCGAGTCGAGACACGAGTCGAGTCGAGACGGCTCTTAAAAATCTCGACTCGACTCGAATGTCTCCAAAATCTTTCTATAATTTTTAATATTATTTTGAAGAAAGTATTCACTCAGAAACAGCCTTGAAACCAATTCCAGCTTTTATTCCTTCAGAAAGGTACAGAACGCATAAAATTAATAGTTAATCTTTAAAGATAAAGATTTAATTTTCAGCTCAATTCAGTTAATTTGAACTAATAGTTAATGTCATTGTATTTGGTTGTACTGCAAATATAATGATAATAATAATAATAATTGATTATCTAGTTTGTATAAAACTATTATCCGTAGTCTAAATCTAGTTTGTATAAAACTATTGCGATAAAGTGAACTTCATAAATTCTCTGAATGAACAGTTGGTAGTATATACTAATTTAGCATAGTTATAATTATTGTGTTTTCGTTCCCATGAACGCAACAGGGTTACGTAACTTCTGGATTATTCGCTTGCCCAACTATTCCGAGGCTTTAATATGTTGCAGCATATCACGAGCTACGGATAATATATAATGTAACATTTGTTGTAAATCACATATTATGATACGAGACTATTTTACATAGTATATCTTATCTAATATAAATAAAATAAAGAGTTTGTTTGTGTGTTTGTCTGTCTGTCTGTGTGCGACCTGGGGACCAGACGAGTGGACCGAGAGTTCCCAAAATTTGGTCACGGGTACCTTAGTCCAGGCCCCAGATCAAGACGAAGCGTTTTTTTTTTTAATTTCGAACCAGGGGGGTCTCGGAGGGGACGTTTACTGGGACCGACCTGGGGACCAGACAAGTTGACCGAGAGTTACCAAATTTTGGTCACGGATACCTTGGTCCAGGTCCCAGTCTAAGGCGAAGCGTTTTTGTCAAAATTGGAACCAGGGGGTCTCAGGGGGGCGTTTAGCGAGACATGTAGTAAAAGTAATCCAAATTGATCGACATTAGTGTCAAATCCATAGTTTTCACGGTCGCTGAGATCAATGGTGACACTTCCATCAGCGATTACTTGCAAATTCAGCTACTACTGTATGCGGGCCGGGTGTCAGCGTGTGAGGAATACCGAGACATGTATAAATAGCCCATATTGATTGATACTAGTGTCAAATCCATAGTTTTCGCGGTCACTGAAATGAATGGTGATACTTCCATAGGTGTTGATTTCCAAATACAGCCCCCATGCGAAGAATGAGTATATTAAGCTAGTATTACTATAAATGGACTGCTTGGATGCCAAGAACTAGTACAGATAAGTACCATTCATTTCTATGAATAGGTATTTTTTAAAAGGATTTTTGTAAATACTAAGTTATAAAACAATGAACTACATACAGTAGTTATAGTTTTGGTTCCCAACATAAAAGAAATATGGATTGTTCATGAGATTGAACTTCAACTTTCACTCCTGGAAAATTTCAATTTTGGAGTTAGGCCACTTGGCATCAAAGCAGTTCACTGTAAGATAAATACATTCCGCACATTAGTAACATAGTTATTCAGGGGCCTTTGATTTCCATCCTACTAAAATGAAAGCTGAAGGATTGCTTGGTACATGCTGACTATATAGGAGAAATAGTGTATTAAGTTTTCGAGCTTTGGTGCGTATCCGTATTTACACTCTGATATAACTTTAAGTTCACACTCAAATCGAGCTAATTGTTTAATGCATTTCGAAAGCTTTTGTTTTTATGCAGCTCGTTAAGGAAAATCTATTTCATAATCGTAACATTTATGTACTAAGAAACTATGAACGTAAAGTGGACTCGACCTAGCCCCGTGGCCGCTGTGACTCAGTGGCACAGCTCTCACCCTTGGTGTGTGAGGACTCTGATTCTGTGTGTGTGTGTGTGTGTGTGTGTGTGTGAACTCCGCGGCTAGTGTACGCGTCTTTGCCGTGGAAGACTCGGGTTCAATTCCCGGCGCGAGCTCATGTAGTTCGGATTCCACGTTAATCAGTAGGTCTACATTTCATATATCCTCGCTGCTGAAAGAGACGGTAAAGTCAAAATCAACTCAACAATATATATGTGTGTGTGCTTATGTGAATTTCCTCGTGGCTGTATGGTTAACACATACGCCTTGATCGCGGGAGAGACTGGTTCGATTTACGGTGGAAGCTCATGAAGTTGTTACCGGTATCCCACTTTAAACTGTAGATCCATGCCTCGTATAACCATAGATATAATATATATGCCTTTGATACACTTATTTTCCGACTTGGAAGCCATCGAAAATTTCCGGACACCGAGTCCCGTAGACCGAAAATGAGAAACATGGGTACAGAGTAAAACAGCCATAAAAATTTAAGCTTTTTAGGCTAACTTAATCCTTACATATAATGCAACTAGCTTGGCCAAGTTATAATGGAGGAAATGCTATCATTGCAACACTCTGAGAATAGAAAATGTTCGTCAGGTATTACTATCCCCCCCCCTCCTGCAGAATGAAAACCCTGACTAAAACTCAATATATATATATATATATATAAAACTATTTTGTGTAATGTAACAAACAGTGGCGGATAGTATTCATGTTTCCTTGCAGAGGTCCTTACGAGGGTTCGCTTCCATCTTCCTCTCCCCAAGAACTAAAATAAATTAAAAAATTGCTATTACTTGTTAATCTTGTACAAAGGACGCAATTAAAGTCCCAGTGTAACACCCCTTCACATTTAGATTTTTCCCCTGGAAGAAAACCAGTTATTATTGTTTCTTGATTTCTCAGTCTCACCTACATAAACATACGAATAGAATTACAGGATAGGACATGTTTAGAGTGCTTGCACGTGACATCTAACTATATTTCTCATCAAATGTGTCACAGATGAAAATTTCCGTTTGTACTGCCTCTATTTTCTGGTACATATGTTTCATTTATGTTATGTTGCTAAAATTTGTTAGGAAACAAGTACAGACTGCGCCTGTGTGCCTGACAAAACGTAAATGTACTGGATAATTATTTCTTCACTTTCTTCCAGAAAAAAAAACTAACCCATCTCATGTCGGCTAACAAAAGGAGGTAGCGGACCAAAGATAGCCGTTGTTTACCTAAGGTCGTTACACAGCAGGGGTTTTATTCAGTCAGAGGGAAAAGAAAAAATAATTTAAGGTTTCTACATTTGTTTTGAACTGCAATATACTTTTTCCTTTTATTTTAAGAACCATTTCCTTCTCATTTGTCTGCATCAGAAAAAAATGCAAAAAAATCACTAGAATGTGCCTATTTACCCAAAGTACGTACTAGATCACTAGTTCAATAGTAAAATCACTAAATCTAGTACGAAATCATAAATGTGGCATCCCTGGGTTGGAGCGAAAGTAATGGTTGGAGTAAAAACTAGTCCGTATTTCTACTGCGTTCTGTTGTTGAATTCACAGAAATGTTCAAAAATAAATTCAAGAAGTAAAACACGATCCTACAAAAGACTGTTTACTTGCTCATTGGTTTTCGTATTGTGAACTGAAACTCAAGTGAGCAGTCATGTTGAATACTTCTGTCCCTTTCTACTTTACAACTTGAGATGGGATGAGGGTCAGGATAGATCTAGTGATATACCGCTAAAGGAAGTGCTTCAATACAGAGTCGGAAACGGTATGTATTGTTTATACTACTTACAACGTTACCCCCCACATAAAATATAAATTCACCCTTTCTCCCTTCCCTTTTTCGAATACAATGAACCGACTATTTTGCTGAAGAAAGATGCTAAAAGAAAATTGAAACATCTGTGTCTAAACTTTCTTTGAAGCGCAGTCTTATGTATTTGTAAGGTATTGCGAGTGTTTTCGAGATAGCCAAATCTTTTACCATGGACTCCTGCTGCGAACTGACCGTGAGTAAACACCCCATCTCGCTGTGCTCAATTTCTCTCGCACACGTGAAATGGGTTTGTTGTTTCCAAAACAAATAGGAAGTTACCTTGTGCTTTTGCATTTCTGCACGCACACAGGTACCATTGTTGTTTTAATGATCAGAAGAAATATCAAAACCATCCAATATATATGACACGAAACAGCTAACAGAGGGAGGCAAAGATAAATGTAGGCCTATACCAAGTTTTCCGCGTGGTACCATTATGGAGAATAAATATTTGATAAAGTCACGTAGATGCGCTTAAACCTATTCCATCTATCCTTATAACTTTTCTGGTCTCATCAATTTCTCAGGAGAATACGTACAACATATGTCCAAATTCCATATATATTCTTTCTAAACTAATGAGTAAACTCATTAAGAAGACCAACTGATATCAATAAACAGGAAAGAAAACAATGCTTTATACTTCTATCATTTGGTACACATCTCTATGAAGCACAGCTTGTTTCTTTTCGAAATAGCTCCTTCGTGTCACAGCTGTGGTTAGTTTTGTTTTGTGTTAGGATGAAAGGGAGAAATGCAACATTTGCTTCGCGGTGAAGTTATATATATTATTAAGATGAGCGGTGATAAGCGAGGTTTAACAAAGAGTGCCTTTCGGATGCGCAATTTAACGGGTAGTTGCAGTCCGTGTTGAGAATCGAACCAAAGCTATGTAAGACATGTTATGACAAATCCAAAAGGTGTGTTGTATCGGTGCAGTACCAGTTTTTCACGTTGTTCAAAATGTTCCAAAACCCAAAGAATTATCTTTAATTTCTGATATTTTAGTCGTCACAAATTACAATTTTATAATGTAGTCAATGTTTATAATTACTGGACAGTTGGGCGTTTAAACTAACGACATCATAATAAAGTCAAAACCATAATTTTGAGTTGAATTGATTCTGAGTTTAACGTCCCGTTCAGCAGCGAGGCTATGTGAGACGTGGACCTACTGATTAACGTGGAATCCGAACCACATGAACTCCCACCGGGAATCAAGCCCAGGTTTCCCACGCCAAAGGCAAGTATGCTAACCGTTAGCCACGAAGGAGCTCCACCATAATTTTAGTGGGCGATAAGAAATATCTCGCCAGTGCTTTTGCAATAAATAAAATTTTATAAGTATTAAAGAATAGTGGTAAGAGATTTTATAATAGCTCTTTTATTTATGAGATATGAGTATTTTGAAAAAAAACAACCTAAAGAATAGGTTGGCGGAACCACAAAAGACTCGTAAAATAAACTTTCTTGTAAATACATACGCACCTTACTCACCTTTTATTTGCCATGCTTACGTTCTCCATAAAAACAGAAATTCTCTTTTAGTGATACTTTACACAAGATCATGAAGTGGGTTCAAATTTAATTAAAGGCAAAATACAATACAATAATCCACAAATATTGCCTCAAGGGAGTTTAAAGATTTCTAAACACTAGTGCGAAACCGGGCTCTGCCGTTGCGATCGATTTACAGGTCTTGAGACGAAAGTAAGAAGGGACTTACGCACACAGTAAGTAAAAACAATTAATATGCCTGTAACTTTCCCCCAAATGGGTGTATCTTAAAACTAACCTCACCATTATTTTTCTAATTAAATTCTAGCCCGAAATAATGTATCATATTACCCTATTCCCATTTTAAAAACTTGACCTTAATTCAAAATGGTGGATTTCAAGATGGCTGCCATCAAGGTCATATCTACCATACGACTTCCCCCCAGGACTTATATGTGTCCACATGGTTTTTCTTCACTTTTCTTCATTAACGCTCCGTTTACAAAGGGTAGTAAGGGACTTCTTTAGTAATCTCTAATAACCACATCACAATTCTTAAAAGTTATTTAAAAAAAATAGAAAACATGCACCATGGCAAAAATTTGTCATCACAAGTAATGATGCATACATGCCTTCTATCAGCAAAAAAAGTTTCATTGAAATTGGAGCCGGTCATTTGAGTGGTGTCCCTTGTGGGATGTGATTGAACGTGACGTCAGAACACATCGCCCCCCTTCCCGGAATTTACGGAAATTATGTGACCTGAGTGAGCACATGTGGTGCCAGCTCTCTCCAGCGACCTATCAAGGATCATTGCGTGTATGCCAAGACGTGTCGCCGTTTTTATCCATGCCAAAAGTCGACATACTGACAATTAGGTAGGTAGTCATGATGGTCTGCCTGATGTGTGCGTATGTTTTAACTCGTACGTTTTGTCTCGACTCGAATTTCGAGACGTCTCGACTCGAATTCGAGTCGAGTCGAGACAGAGACTGTCGAGTCGAGACACGAGTCGAGACAGAAACATATTTTCGAGTCGAGACAGAAACATATTTTCGAGTCGAGACACGAGTCGAGACAACATTTTCTCGAGACGAGTCGAGACAGGCTGAAATCTCGACTCGACTCGACTCGAATGCATCCCTGACAGCCACAAGTCGCATTCAAAATGGTGTCGCTGTGAGCAGATATATGGGTATTAAAAAAAAAAACTAGCAATGGTCATGGTTTCGAGGAATAATTATTTGTTTGAATGTGATTAACTACGAGTATAATTAAGTTGTGATTCAGAACATGCGAATTGCATGGGTACATATACATTTGTCTAATTTTAATTCCTTCCGCCCATTTATTTGCCAACTTTGGGTCGCTGATTACTATTGTAATATAAATAACATGCAGGGGCGCGCCCACGGGACTCCCAAAGCTTCGTAAGTCTCTTTAAATAATATAATTACGTTTTGTCTATACTAGGGACCATGGAAAATCCACCGGTACGGACCCTCTTCCAGGAAACATTCTACACGCACGCCTGCTACCATACTCATTCAGTTAACGTAACGTTGGTTAAACTACAGGTACTAGAGGTAGATGTAAGTCAAAACGGCCTATTCCTTGATGTTAGAGATATAATGAAAACGCTCTAATGTTCATTTTTTTTACTTCAATATAAGCAAAATTTATTTTGTCCATTTCACTCGATACTGCCTATATTATTGCTTAAATACCAAATATTGTTTACTATTTGCATATAATTCAAAATCAGGACCTTATTGGATTAACTGCATGGATCTTCTGTTTTAAGAAGGGTTTCTCTTTCTTCCATGATTTTTTTTTAAAGCAGAAACTAACTTATGTCCAGGTCAACTTCACTAATACATGGCAGAAATGTGAACACTTATTGCATCTAATTAAAATCAACAATCTTGGACAAATTAAAATGAATTGGACAACTTCTCAATGTTGAGAATTCAATAAGTAAATTTGAATCACATTCACTTGCATTCACTGAATATAATGCTCATTCTTTTAAAAATAATGTTTGTTCTCTTAAAAAAAAAAAAAAAAAAAAAAAAAAAAACAAGCATGTTTCTAGATTATGTGAACACATGATTTAATTTCAGTTTTAAGATGTCACTAAGTAAAAGTATCAATTTTCATTATTTCAAATTTGATTTTCGTGCCTATTTTTAAATTGTGTCTCTTTCTGCGTTTCAGTACCTGAATACTGTATCTAGCCTCTGATAATTAGGACTCCTTCTGCTCCAGCTCTTTAATTATTGTTTTATAGTTCATAGAAAAAAAAATAACAACCTTATACTTGCTCTACTTGCGTAATTGCCCCACTATGCATCTACTGTAGTATGTTAGGCAAATCAACATGCACGGCAGTGCATGGCAGCCAAGTTCCGCAAAAAATTAAAACTGGCCTGCACTGCCGTAAGCATATTATACACGAACAAGAGTTTTGGGTAAAATCGCCGATTTCGAGGCTTTGTAAAAACAATTCTATTAAGGGTAGAATCATGAAATTTAGAATGTAAGGAGATATCCCACAGATGTACTCATATACCAAATCTCAAATTCCTACCTTCAACCATATTTGAGTACTGGACCCCGAAAATATGCAGTTTTCAGGCTCACTGACTCACTGACTCACTCATCAAATTGATTAGGTACTTTCCAATGAGATAGAAACGTGAAACTTTGCATAAAGGTACCCTACAGTAACTCGAGTATGGAAAAAGTCTGAAATCTGAGGAATGTGCTTTGGGAATTTTTTTATGGGCAAAAAACTGTCCTTAGCCAGGAAAAAAATCGTTTCACTCACTCAGTCATCAAATTGATTAGGTACTTCCCAATGAGATAGAAACGTGAAACTTTGCATAAAGGTACCATACAACAACTTGAGTATGAAAAACGTCTGAAATCTGAGGAATATGCTTTGGGAAATTTTTTATGGGCAAAAAACTGTACTTAGCCAGGAAAAAAATCGTTTCACTCACACACTCATCAAATTGATTAGGTACTTCCCAATGAGATAGAAACGTGAAACTTTGCATAAAGGTACCATACAACAACTTGAGTATGAAAAACGTCTGAAATCTGAGGAATGTGCTATGAGAAATGTTTTATGGGCAAAAAACTTTTCTTAGCCAGGAAAAAAATCGTTTCACTCACACACTCATCAAATTGATTAGGTACTTCCCAATGAGACAGAGACGTGAAACTTTGCATAAAGGTACCCTATAACGACCTGAGTATGGAAAAATTCCGAAATCTGAGAAATGTAGTATGGGAAATTTTTTATGGGCAAAAAACTGTCCTTACCCAGGAAAAGAATCGTTTCACTCACTCACTCATCAAATTGATTAGGTACTTCCCAATGAGATAGAAACGTGAAACTTTGCATAAAAGTACCCTACAACAACTTGAGTATGGAAAAAGTCCAAAATCTGAGGAATGTGCTATGAGAAATTTTTTATGGGCAAAAAACTGTTCTTAGCCAGGAAAAAAATCGTTTCACTCACACACTCATCAAATTGATTAGGTAGTTTTCAATGAGACAGAGACGTGCAACTGTGCACAAAGGTACCTTATAATGACTTGAGTATGGAAAAGATCCTAAATCTATGGGAAATTTTTTATGGGCAAAAAACTGGCCTTAGTCAAACACAAATCGGTTCATTCTCTCCCTCATCAAATTGATTAGATACTTCCCAATGAGATATAAACGTGAAATTCTTCATAAAGGTACCTTATAATGGCTTAAGTATGAAACAATTCCGAAATGTGTGGCATGTGTTATGAGAATTTTTTTATTGGCGAAAAACTGTTCTTAGCCAAGTAGAAATCGTTTCATTCTCTCAATCATCAAATTGATTAGGTACTTCCCAATGAGACATAGACGTGAAACTTTGCATAGAAGAACCCTATAATGACTCGAGTACAGAAAAAGTCCGAAATGTGATTAATGTGCTATGGGAATTTTTTATGGGCGAGAAACTGTCCATAGCCAAACATAAATATGTTCGTCCTCTCACTCATTAAACTGGTTAATTACTTCCCATTGAGATATAAACGTGAAATTCTTCATAAATGTACCTTATAATGGCTTAAGTGTGAAAAAATTCCGAAATGTGAGGAATGTGCTATTGGAAATTTTTAATGGGCGAAAAACTGTCATAAGCCAAGTACGGTTCATTCAGTCACTCCTCACATTGATTTGTTAGTTCCCAATGAGATAATGACGTGAAGCTGTGCATAAAGTTACCTTATAATGGCTTGAGTGTGAGAAAGGACCGTAATGTGAGGAATGTGCTATGGGAAATTTTTCATGGATGTAAACTGTCCTTAGCAAAGTAGAAATCGGTTCATTCAATTCACTCATCGCATTGATGTGCTAGTTTCCAATGAGACAGAGACGTGAAACTCTGCATAAAGGTACCTGATAATGACTTGAGTGTGAAAAAATGTCTTAAATATGAGGAATTTCAATGGATTTTTTTATGGGTGAAAAACTATTTTTAGCCAAGCATATATCGGTTCATTCATTCACTCGTCACATTGATTAAGTACTTGTTTATGAAATATTGATGTAAAAGTCTGTATATTGGTACCTTATAATGACTTGAGTATGGAAAAGGTCTGAAATTTAAGGAAGTTCTATGGACAAAATTTATGGGTGAAAACTGTCCTTAGTCAAGCAGAAATCGGTTCACTCACTCGCTCATCACATTAATTTTGTATTTCCAATGAGATAAGTCGTGAAACTCTGTATAAAGGTATCTTATAATGACCTGAGTAGGAAAAAGTCCGAAATGTGACAAAATGTGCTATGGGAAATTTTTTATAGACGAAAAATTGTCCGTAGCCATCAGGTACTTCCCAATGAGATGAAGATGTGAATGTCTACACGAAGGTAGCTTATAATGGCTTGAATATGAAAAGTATCCGAAATTTAAGGAATGTGCTATGGAATTTTCTATGGGCGAAAAACTGTCCTTACTCAAACAGAGATCGTCCTTACTAAAAAACGGTCCTTACTTACTCATCATTGATTAAGTGCTTCCAAATGAGATAGAGAATTGAAAATCTGCATAATGGTACCTGCCTTATGTAATGACCTGTGTAAGTAAAGGTTCCAAATTTAAGGAATGTACTATGGGAATCTTTTATGGGCGAAAAACTGTCCATAGTCATTAGGTATTTCTTAATGAGATAAAGATGTGAAATTCTCCATGAAAGTACCCTATAACGGCTTGAAAATGAAATTTGAGGAATTTGCTATGGACATGTTTTAATTAGCAAAACAACTGTCCTTACAATCAGAAATCGGGAATTATTCCGCTATTGAACACATCATGTGCAAAGTAATAATGTTGTCAATCGTATGAGTGGTCGAGTTGGTGCCCTCCTCGCTGGTCTATTGGCTACCACGTGCGCCATTGGTGTATGGGGTCCTGGGTTCGATTCCCGGTGGAAGAGCCTTTGGTATCTAAACTCTCCTCGATGTTTCTGTGTTCGTGTCCCTGTCGTTCTAGGTTAATAGAAAAATGAGCTAAGGTCACTGAGAAAAATCCGTTATTCGGACAACGGTATAGTGTACAAATATACGGGATCCTTATGTTTACTACAGAAATCAATACTTAACACACGTTATCCATATGCTACATACATACTGCCCTCTTTCCCGCTTAGATGTTACACAATGTCGTTGCAGAATGTCTGACATCTAACAGTCTTCCGTACATTATGTGTGTCAGCTATAAGTTACATACGGCCATCTGTATGTGAGATCCTCACCGCCTACATACAGTCTTTTCGTTCGTGTGGAAAGTACGTTTATTCGGAACACTTATACGGAAAGTACGTTCAAATATACTTTTTCAGTTATACGTTTAGTGTACGTTAAGTCCAAAAACTACAGGATTTATACATATAGCCAACGTTTTTACGTACGCCACATACAGTTTTTCTCAGTGTGCGAGTAAAATAAGTGAAAGCTAGTAACAAGTAGTTCAGTTAACTTGTAAAAACGTGGGGTAAGACACGCACATACTGCCGTAAATTTCGTGGTTGGAAACCCAGACAAGGAAAGCCAATATTTTGTCTTTTTTCGGTGGATATTTTTCCTTTATTGCAGTCATTGGTATTAAATAGATATTGAAATTAATTTGATAAGTAAGATAATGTAGATGTGAAAATGTTTAAAATTAATGAAGTTTTCGAAGAAATGAGAAATCCAATTGTTCAAATTTATGTGAGACTAGCAACAAAATGTAACCGATTTCGTAAATATATTGGTACCACGAGTTATATTGTAGTTACCACGGTCGTTGTGTAAAAATGTTCTTGATACTTCGTGTCTCTATCTGCGAAAAGTGAGAGAATCTCTTACGTATCAGCCTTTTCATCAACAGTGAATTTCGTGCCTTTGCTGTTTATATTTCCTGAATTTGCTTTCTGGGGGTTCGCCCCCACACCCTCACCTTTGCTCGGCTTACTTCCTCACACCTCTTAAGCTTACAATTCCCGAATTTCAAGTTTCTTTTCCTATTTCAACTATCTAAAAGATAAGATTTTGTATTCCAGGAAAACGCCTATTTAAATAACATGTTGATTTCTTCATCTCCCTTTAGACTGCTTAAAAATTAAAAATAGTCAATTTTAGCAATTTTCCTGTTGGTTAGTCCTGGGAGGCTACAATCGTGCCAAATTTCATCATTCTAATCCTGCCGGAAGTGCCTAAACATTTTGGGGTGTAGAAGACGTCCAACATAAATAACATGGAAAAGATTTTTCTGTTCCCCATAAAACCATTCTAAATTTGGAAATTTTCATTTTTACTGACTTACTTAAATAATACTAACGAAAACGTTGAAGCATATCGAATTTCACGTTTGTATTCCAATTTCGAGTACCTAAAATATGAGATTATAAGTCCAAAAAAAGGCCTATTTAAAAAGCATGGGGAATTTCTTCATCTCCCCTTTAGACTCCCTAAAAATTAAAGATATTCACTTTTGGCAATTTTTCTGTCGGTTAGTTTTGAAAAACTACAATCATGTCAAATTTAATCATTGTAACCCTACAGGAAGTGCCGTATAATTTTGGGGTGTAAAAGGTGTCCCATATAAATACGTACCATGGGAAAGATTTTTCAGTTCCCCATAAAAGCACTCTACAGTTTTAATTGTTTATTTTTACTAATTTACTTAGGTAATACTAATGAAAACGTACAAGCATACCGAATTTCAATTTTTTTTATTCCAATTCCAAGTTCCTAAAACATGAGATTATATGTCAAAAAAAAAAAAAAAAAAGCAATTTAAATAACATGAGAAAATTCTTCATCCCCCTTCATCATTTCAAATTTTCACGTCAACCGGAAGAACCCCTTTAATTTATGTCAGTTCATGTAGTTTTATATACAGTTAGGATATGTTGGTGGCAAATATTATTAAGTTTACAACCTATTTGAAAAGTGTATATCATTGGAAGAAAAACCCGAGGCAGTATGAAACTGCGCAACATACGCGTCATGTAATGAACTCCGTAATTTCGCAATGTAAAAAGGTGGAGAACAACTAAATATATTGAAACACCATCTATGTCTAGTGATGTAGCAGCGAGGATTCAGTATCAAGAGTTTCGGGCCCTGTTGATACTCTTCTATCTAGGTAATGAAAAATGAGATGTTAGCGATAGTGATTTTGTAGTTCGGGTAAATGAATTAGAATCTCGTTTGGACATAACTCTCTGACAGATATTTAATAGATTAAATCCTCCCCGCTGTTCTAATGGCTAGCTTGTGCTCCTTTCTTGTACAGGGTCTTGGGCTCAATTCCCGGTGGGAGAGCCCTTGGGAACTAATGTTGTATGTGACACATTATGACTCCTTTAAAAATGTACAATTTTAAATTTAAATCCAGCAATATGCCACAATTGAGAATTCCAATATACGATATTGACATGGTGAACTACAAAAAGAAGTGAAATATGAACAAAAACACCAGAGGTGCAAAAAGTGCAGCCAAGTTCGTCAGCCTCAAAAAGTGTTGAGATGAAGATGGATGAGCCAAGTTCCTTGCCCACTGCATCTGAAAGAAACACTGGAACTTGGCGCGAGGTATCAAGGAAAATGATGTTAATGAACCTTACGGGTAGTGGTGGTGGGCGTGGTGGGTTTGGGACCACCATCAACCTTAGGAATATCAAATTTGCTATGGTGCTAAGGCACATATACAGTATACTGCAGTAAGATTGGTGGTTCGAAACCCAGACAAGAAAAACTTATATTCCTCCACGAAGTGTCAAAGTAAATTATGTTAACGAGCCTTAGGGATGGTGTTTGTGAGCGTGGTGGATTTGGGGGTCACCGCTATCCTTAGGGCTGAAATGTCCCGGCCGTGAAACTAGGAACAGATATTTTAATGTATTCGAATATGTTAGACACCTCGCGTCAATTTCCAGTGTTCCTTTCAGATGCAGTGGGCAAGGAACTTGGCTCATCCATCTTCATCTCAACACTTTTTGAGGCTGACGAACTTGGCTGCACTTTTTGCACCTCTGGTGTTTTTGTTCATATAGACTTTACGTGTGGAACACATAAAAAGTGAATTCTGTATTTGAATAGTATATTTGAAGAACTTCTTGGTTCTTCCGCCAGGTGACGCTACTGCATAGTAAAGTAGCACCTCTTGTGGCAAAATTCTGAACTATTTACGACATCTATAGAGCAAGCAACACAAGCAAATTTTACGGATTACTGCATTATTTTGAATCTTGACTCCCTTTTATTACTTTTGTAGCGACGATAGGAGAGAACAGCGGAGCAAATCTGTCTTCAACACTGAAGGGGGAAGGGGGAGCGTTCCCATAATCTTTTTTTTAAGTGATATTCAAAAGTTGAAAAACAATGCTATTGAGGATCAGAGGCAGGCCCGTATCCAGCTGGGTCTAGGGGAGGCCGGGCCCCCTAAACTTTTTACGGTAGTGTTGCAAATGAACTATAATATTATGATGAGCTATAATATGATTGGATCGAGCCCCCCTAACTTCAGCGGCCACCCCCCTACATTTTTGGGCTGGCTACTGGCGTGATCAGAGGAGGAGAGATGTTATTATGGGAGTCCTTCCTTTCCAACATTGGGGGACATGTTCCCAATTTCCTCGGGATTTGTGTCCTTATCTACATCTAAGATAATTTTCCAGCATGAGGAGAGAGACATGTCCTCCTCTGCCACTTATTGCAATTGTCTAAATAACGGGAGCGGAATTAATACAGATTGAAGTGACCTAAATGCGCCAAGACATGAAGTTCAGTTTGAAAGATTAAAGAATACGAATCTTTTTTAAAAAGTGAAACAAGCCAAGATAAATCAATTTCATCTCACTTTTTTTTTTGCGGCAGTCGGACACAAATTATCACATTTCTCCCCCCCCCCCAAAAAAAAAACATTTCAAATGAGATTATTCAGGGGACAGCCCCCAGTTCGAAGATTGAGGGGGACATGTCCCCCTCATTCCCCCGGGATTTGTGCCAGTAGTAAAGAACAAAACAAAAATCGATCGTATTCGAGATTTAAATGGATTTACACGTTTCATGACACCTACATAGCGAAAAAGGTATCTGGGCCAATTTTAAATTTAAGAGTTCTACAAGATTCTCTAGGTCCCTCCTTTCCGAATTTACTCCCTTCCGTCGAAAATAAGAATAGTTTATAGAAGGGTGAAAACAAAAGATTTTCTCCAAAACAGCTGTAACGATTTTGTTTATTTTATTTTATTTTTTATAAATCAACATATCATTAATAATCCTATTATACTATATACGTAGTGTAAGTCGTTTCTCTGAAAAAAAAAGTTGTTTCTTACTTTTGAAATGAGCTTTCAATGATCAGTTTTCTCAAAAACGAGTCACGCAACTGTGTTTACTTATATTTCATAACCAAATGTTTCATTAAGTAACTTACAATATGGTACTGGTATAAATAATTTTTCATTTTAAAAAATCACAATAGGATAGTTTACTATTGGAGTGAGATTTTTCAGAAACGATTTTCTCAAAAACGACTCACGCAATTTTGTTCATATTTCATAAATAAATGTTTCATTAACAATTGTATAAAATTATATAATTCCAGCGGTGCAAATCTGTTTTCAAAATTAAGGGGGGGGGGGCAGGTAAAACTGTTCCCGTATCTTTTTTTAACGTTGTACACAATATTTATGAAGGTGAAAAACAATGCTGTGGAGGATCAGGGGAGCAGAGTCAACATTGGGAGGCGGGCAGATTTGAACCTTATTCTGGGGGGACATCAATTTGATCTCACTTTCCTTTGTGGCAATCGGAAACAAATCATCACATATCTCCCCAAAAACACATTTCAAGTCGGATTATTGGGGGGACAGTCCCCCAGTTCCAAGATTGGAGGGGACATGTTCCCCTCATTCCCCCGGAATTTGCGCCAGTGTATAATTCATCAGTCATGTAAAAGGGAGAGTTTGGTTTTCGGAGTGTGTGTGTGTGTGTTTTTTTTGGGGGGGGGGCGTCAATTTTCTAAAAAAAATGCTCTCTTGGTTTTGACTTTATTTCACTAACAAAACCATTTTACATGAAAAAGTTCACAAGGGGTAGTTACTATTGATGGTGAGCATCTTTTTTGCCAATTTTCAGAAAGTGTTCAGTTGATTTTGATCCTATTTCGTAACTAAATGTTTCATTAACATTTTGGCATTCACCTACTTCTGTATGCCTAACCAGGTAAAAATATAAATAAATAAATAAGTCTTGGTATCCATCTGCCAATGGTATTACCAATAAATGAATGCTCATGTCCCAAGAGAAGGCGTTACCGTCTATGGCCTGCCCCTCTACGGAATGAAATTACACATTAAGAAAATCGGTATAAATCATTTTGCATGAAAAAATCCGCAAGAAGTAGTAGTTTCTCTTGGAAGTAAATTTTTTAGGGATGATCTGAACGACGACGACAGACAATTTTGTTCATAATTCACTAATAAATATTTCTCTAACAACCTTACAATGAGGCACGAAAAATTTCTCATAAAAAAATCCATGAGTTAGTTTGCTCTCGAGGGTGTTTTCTTCAATAGAACGTTTTCGAAAAACGCCGATCATAATTTTGTCCATATTCCGTAAATAAATATTTCCTAATAGCTACAGCAAGATTTAATTTAAAAAGTGAGAGCGACAAAGTTAATTGCGGTAACTGTTATATAAGTATAAAACGAAATGGTTAATTTAACGTTCCACGATTATGCTCTGTAGGCTAAAGGAAACGGACAAATAGTGAAAGGGAGTAATTATAAAATAATTGGTGAAATGAAAATGTAGGGAAAGACGGAAGAATCCCGAGAAAACCCACAGATACAATGTTATCAGCCAGAAACTCACATGACCAGGGATCGAACCATAGACCTTTCGTTAGGTTTAAAATCACTATCAGATTTGACAGGGTCATGAACATGGAAGCACGAAGAACAGTTACAAAAATCTTATGCTTTTCAGTGACGCTGAAACCCAAGCACTTACCCTTGAGATCAATTGAATAGAGGATTAGAATGAGGAATTGCATTTCTGGGCTTTCTGCGTCTATGAGGGATAATATTCCTCGACGATCACACTGACTGGGTAATTTGAGAGAAAGAAAGGGATGGGGAAAGAAGGAGCGTCCTGGGGCCATTAGTTTCTTTCAGAAACAATGTTCGGGGGGCACGCTTAATATTTCGGAGGGGCACTGCAGGTACTATTATATTTATTATTACATTATAGGCGTATTATTTTGGTCTCCTCCGAAGAGAAGTGCCCCATCAAATACTTGTCTGGAAGAAACACTGTCTGGGACCATTATGTGAAGTACCATGCCGACATTTGTCTGGTATGAATGAGGGAAGCATAGGAAAACCTCACTCAAAATGGCTGGTCTGAAAAGTTTTTACACTGAGTGTCTTCACCGGGAATCGAACCCGGGACCGCTTGCACCAAAGATGAGAGCGTATGCAAATACGCTACGTGGGGCCACATTACTTGAGTACTCTACATGGCAACCACTGACCCACCGTGTGCTCCGCTACTGATATTATACTTACCCTTTATGATACATGATCTCAAACCCAAACACAAAGACGGACAATATCCACCCAGAGCAGAGAACCAAGAGCGCTGGATAGAAATCAATTATTCCCACACTTACGAAGAACGCGTTGTTATTACGACACTCGGGCTTCCTGTCAAACCAACGCTTGTACTCTCGATCTACAAGTCCTACTTCCTTCATTCTTCTTAGGCTGTGTGGAGAAAAAACCATAGAACATAAATATTAACTGAAAGGAAACACCCAAATACATGGAGTTAAACATCTAATGTTTTTCAACATTAGTTTATGTATTGCTGGCGCCATATTAACAATCTAGCATTGTTGAATTCAATCATATTTCTGGTCGTTCTAACTATACCGTTTGTAGAGGCCATGTCATAGTTGAGGGCACCCATTAAGTTTTACCTTACTTTTGGTAAAATACCCCAGGGGATTTCCTAATTTCTTTGACAGCTACCCTTGCGTCGTCCATACATCACATCTGATAGTGCATTAATAAAACCTAAGTAACACCCCCTTTTATCCGACTTTGATCCAACATCTCGGTCTCGAGTTATGACTATTTTCGCATTTTTCAGACCCGGGTGGTTATAGCTCCGAAAGGAGGGATTTCTATGATTTTTGTCTTATTTTGTCGTCAGTAATCACCATCTGAGATGTTTTGGTGTTGTTTCTTTATATATACACGTATTATTTCTTTATATGATGATGATTCGGTTCTTTAACGGTGTTTAATACCTCTGTTTCTCACCCCATTGCTTTAGATGGGGAATTATTTTTCTATTATCCTAAGAAATGAAGTGGAATTTTAATGATTCTATTTTACTTATTTTTTCTTCAAATATATTGACAAATCCTTCGCTTTCTCAAAAATTAAATTTTCTTTCATATAATTTTAATATTTAATAATACAATTAGAAAAAAAAAAAATTGTCAGTTCGTTAGCCATGCTATACTACACAACCTTGCTTGAGATATGTGTAGCTTTGCTTATAGAAAGGCAGGGCTTCATAATAAACGGCAAAGTCTCAACATGTGCATCATGCTAACAAGGGGAAAGCAAACTTTGGTAAATGAACTTCGGAACCATCTTTCGCGAGGTAGTAGTGCACATTTAAAGTGTTAATATTACAAATTGGGAGAGCGCAATAGAAATAGCGGAGAAAAAATGTCTTAAATTTTCCGACTAACCGCATATATGATACGACGCGTTAAGTTACCAAGTGAGTTAAGATACAGGGTGTTGAATATACAATGTAACCCAGAGTTTAGAATAGTAGAACTTTTGAACCTAAAGGGATACACAAGTAATGTTAGAAGCCTTTTTCATGAATATATTTTTAAAGTACAAAACAACGATTGAAGTACACTAGGAACCACACAGCGTTGCCAGATGTAACCAAAGGTGTAAATCATTTTTTTACAAAGCACGTAAATTGACTCATAACTCATATGTATGGGTTCTCTCTCGTTAATTTTCAGTTTGTTTAGTTGGAC
Organism: Thermobia domestica; assembly: GCF_964235325.1. Lineage (NCBI taxonomy): Eukaryota > Metazoa > Arthropoda > Insecta > Zygentoma > Lepismatidae > Thermobia > Thermobia domestica. The sequence continues at coordinate 133,778,700 of NC_137466.1, read as the reverse complement.
TACCTTGAAAACTATGGAGCAGAATAAAGAATTTTTCATTTCCACCGATAACCAATCGGATGATGTCTCTGTAAGGGGGAACTAGGGAAATCATAGTGTTTAAAAATTAACATTCTGAATTGGCAAAATTGCTGATGTTTCAGTGCATCAAAAGATGTGTTAGGCATTTGTCTATATTATGCAATTCCTGAAAACAACGAAAGAGAAACTTTGAAATTATCATGATAAAACTTTTACTTACATGCACTCGGCAACACTGCTATTATCACGAACTGAGTTATCAGCTCTACAGCAGATGCTGGAAGTGCTCCCTGTTTTGATTCAAACACAGGCTTACACGTTTCACCATGTTGATAGAAATTTTACGAAGAGTAGAAATGGTAATGTTCTCAATAGCACTGAGAATGTTCGTTTCCAGGTCTTGCATACTTCGTTGTTGTTCTTATATACCTCTTGCTCTCATAGAAATGAATAGCACTGTTGCCGGGTGCATGTAAGTAAAAGTTTTATCATAATAATTTCAAAATTTCTTTTTCGTTGTTTCCAATAATTGCATAATGTAGACAGATCCTTAACACACCTTTTGATGCATTGAAACGTCTTCAGAGTTGCCAATTCAGAATGTTTTATGAAAACTACGATTTCTTAATTCCTCCTTATAGAGGCATTATCCGAGTGGTTATCGGTGGAAATGAAAAATTCTTGTTTCAGCTCCATAATTTCCAAGCTACTCCAACTAAACAAACTGAAATTTCACGACAGAGGATCCATACGTATGAGTTATGAGTTAATTTACATGTTTGGTAAAAAGATTGATTTACACGTTTGGTTACATCTGGCAACACTGTGTGGTTCGTAGCGTACTTCAATCGTTGCTTCCTACTTTAAAAATATATGCATGAAAAAGGCTTCATTTTGGTATAAACGTTATTTGTGTATCGCTTTAGGTTCAAAAGTTCTATCCTAAACTCCGGGTTGCATTATAAATTCGACACCCTGTATAACTTTTAATTTCAATATATTTACGGAATACGTTACATTTTGTTGCTAGTGAACATGGAACATTGCAAGGTTTGAAAACTGATTTGTATGTATTATAAACGTATGGTGAATTAATATTATACTCATAGTTACAAAAGGCTACTTTATTGGTTAAAGTAAAAAACAAAAAATGATTCAAGCGAGAATCGAACCCGGAACCATTTCCACGGAAGGTGTAGATGGTCCTCACTCTACCACGCTGTCACTTGATAGTTTAACGCTTCCTATCATATATGCGGCGAGTCGAAAACTTTAAGACACTTTTTCTCCGCTATTTCGGGCTATTGCGCTCTCTCAGTTTGTAATATTAATACTTTAAACGTGCACTACTACTTCGCGAAAGATGGTCCCGAAGTTCATTTACCAAAGTCTGCTTTTTCCTTATAAGTCTAATAATAAACAGTCACGCTATTAGATATCACTACCTGTACTATTGCATGTTAACTAACGCTAGTTGATGTCACCACTTGCATTATTATATGTCTGTCTGGCGTTTTCATTTTATTTTCTCCTTATACTATAAGCAATTAATATAGCGTTAAATTGATCAAATTTATATTTCGGAACAACAAAGAAGAGGGCGACAAAGATTAACAGATAGATTGTTATATGTCGAAGCTTAAGTCATACATAGATCAGAACTGTAATTATTTTCTTATTATCTTACTTTGTTGTTAGTTCTACCATGAAGTTTTATGTACCAAAATATGCATTCGTATTTGTATTGATTTTATGTAGTTAGAGAAGTCAATTTTACATTTTAGTGCAGGAAGCTTCACATGGAAAGCCTCTCAGGTTCAATGAAACATTCTCTCAGGTTAACTGAAAATAAAATTACTGTAAACTTGCCACTTGCAACAAAATTGCAACAAAAGATTTTTTGGTTGGTTTCTGATGGGAGCTTGTGTGTAATATATTTTCGTATGTTAATGAGCTTGTAATGCAAAGCATTTGACAAGTTTACAGCAATTCCGAGTCAGCTAGATATTTAATTGATACTTGACTAAAGCTGGTAAGCTTTCCAAGTGAGCTTTTTTTTTTTTTTTTTTTTTTTTTTTTTTTTTTTGCAAGTGTTTCGTGACGAACGTGCAGGAAGCATGAATACAACTTACTTCACCACAGGTGTTTATTGCGAGGATACTTGAACCTAAGAAAACAAAATATTGAATTAGGATACTAATTCTTATACAGCTAGTTAAAATATTAAGTGATTGGTTAATTTCAATCGATAAAAATTAGTTATTCTCTAGAGAAAACGATTTCTTCTGTTTTTCTTTGTCAATCTATCGAGATATTGAAAGTAGGAATAATCTAATATAATACTGACCTTGAAGTTACAATATCCTTCAGTGGCGACCTCCTCCTGACGGCCCATGCAAGATAGCAATCAGGGTAAACATTAACTTCCATAAGTCCACATTTTTCGTGGTCTGCAAATGTGTCCTCAATCTGTTTGTAGGCATTCCCAATATTCACTAGAAAAGCAAACATTCCCTGTTGAAGTCTTGCAATGCCTTCTTCAACTTTGAGAATATTCTTCTTTCGAGCATTTCTACAAATCTTCTTATCATACAGATGCCGTGCATACGGATTAGATGTAGACTGAAAGAAAACGAGCAAATTCACCAAACACACAAAACTAGGCCATACTTTTCCATCTTTTAATATCTTTCTTACATTTTAACTTTATTTGCATATGAGGCTTTATAGCTTTTTCTACATACCGGATTGTGTTTCTGCCTATGTATACACATGTGTGTGTGAACAAGGAAGATTAATTAGGCTATTAGAAGACACGTGATACATAGAAACCAGTGAATATGCATTTAAGAGTGTCCTGGACACGATTCGAACCAAATTCTCACTATATGATAGGGAGAATCGAATTTCCACTTTTTTTTGTTTATTTTTTTTAATCAGCTTACCGTTAGTGATTGTTTCTCAAAATGGACTCCACATAACGTGTAAGAAATGGCAAATTGATTAGTCAATTTCTTCAGGTATTACTAACAGCCTGCAGTTGCAAGAAAGTTAAAAAAATACACTTTTTGTAAGAGAAAGATTATATATATATATATATATATATATATATATATATATATATATATATATATATATATATATATATATATATATATATATATATAATCAGCTTACCCTTAGTGGTATTTTTTTATTAGAAAGGTCAATGTTTTACATGAATAAACCTCAGCTTAGTCGATGAAATCATTTAGGGGCTACCAGTGAACCTGTACCGCCACATACAATATTAGTGTGTACGGTGATCGGTATTCAAACTGCACCCACGTTTTTTTTCGTAGTCAGTTCTGGGTTAATTCCATCATCAATATTTGTAAATAATTAGTGTTACAATTGAGCAAGATCTGTTTCTTACCTAATTAACAAGAAGCAGAAACATTAAATCTTAGTTTTATAAAACTAAAAAAATATTTTTGGGGCATTTTTGTCGAACTTTTAAACCATGGTGGCACCTGAATGACTTGTCCAATGAAGCTCATATCATTTTCACGTAAAAGATTGACCTATCTAACAAAAATTCTACTAAGGATAAGCTAATTTTATAAGAATAAAAACATTAACTTTATTTGCAGGCTCTCGCGCGTTAAGGTTTTTTTAAAAGTTTTAGCCTATTTGTGGTACCTGAAAAATTTACTAATTGATCTGCGATTTTTTACACGTTATATGGAGGCAATTTCGCCAAAAAAAGCATATATATCGATAAAGGTAAGCTGATTTAAACTAATAGTGAAAATTCGATGCATCCTATTACATAATGAGAGTCTGTAGAGAGTATGCGGATTTGGTTTGAATATCCCAACACATCAGAGCCAAGGTTCGTAGACACCATGCCGTTTGTAATTTGAATATCATCGGACTACATTGCGAGTTATATCTAGATCATCGACTGTATCTGCAATACCAGGACAATGGTAACGAATTTCTATTCTGAAATTAAGTGATTTCGAACGTTTGGGCTGCAATACAAGATGGAAGCATATGTTTATCATACCTGATGTACCCTCAGTGACTCCACGACGCAAGAGAGAGTGCTTCCTTCGACAGAAGGGTCATTTGAGCCGTGGCAATTGATAGTACGGCAACTATGAGAGGAAGCACATGTGACTTCCCAATATGAGTGGACGAATACTAAACAATCGACTGTAGGACGAATCTTGCGTTTCTCCCGCAGGATTACTCCTAACATCAGCTCATCATTGAGAACGTCCTATGAAGCAAGTATTGAGCATGGTGAAATGGCACCTAACGCTAGCCAGATTGCGGCAATCACCGTTCCCTAGCTACTGCAAGAACTACTTCGAGTTGTGAAGTAGCATACGCCTAGACAGCCATTCAGAATCTACTACAACCTGCTACCTTTCTAAGCAGCTACTTATGTGGCTTCTTGGGGTAGCTACACTTGCTGTTAATGTGAATATTGTGTTTTAAAGCACACTGTATAACACGCTCAGGATGTCCACGGGATACTTTATTGGGATTAGTATCATCCATTATCACATTCTTATGAACCAACTTTAGACTAGATTCGTAAAGTCTACTGGATGTTCTTAAATGCCTTTTGATCCGCATATAATCACTATAAATAAACTTAATCTGAATCGCTATTGGACAGTGGCAGGAAACAAGAGTTACCCTACATTACGATCCTCAATTAACTTCTTGATGTTGGAAACAAACCTATGAAAGTATGAACTCCATGGCATTGCCGCTCATGCACTCTTCAAATCTATTACGTTACATTGCTACTGGAAGCAGCAAGATACAAATATGTAATTAATTAATTAATGAGCTTACCGCAAAGAAAGCATGGTTATAGACTACATCTTGCATCCCTGCTTGTAGAGGGCTTTCTGCCAATTGCTTCAGTGTTCGAATAGAGGTACTAGGAGTCTGCAGCAACGCCACAATGCTTGCTGAATAAGATGTGAACAGGAACACTGACACCACAAACAAGAAATAGAACACAATTCGAGCTGAAATTCCCGATGGCTCCACTGGAGAACCTATAAAATTCATTCCAAATTATTGACTTATGTATTTATTTCTGAAACATGTTTGAAAATATATAATGAGCAGAGACATTTCAAAAGATATAGTGTTCGTGTTCCTTGTGAAAATTGAAACACCAAGAAAGACATGTATTTGTGGAATGAGATTCATCATATGACTGTGGAGAAAATGATTACATTTATCAGAGCATTTATGCAATGTGGTATCGAATCAAACAGATATCGGAGGTGCTAGTGAGAAGTCACATGTAATGCTGTTGGTATGCGAGTTCACAAGATGCAAAGATGTCGATTAACCATTTCCAGCACATTTTCAATGAATGAAATGGAAGCTGGATTCGTAAGGGAGGAGAACCCATCGTTTCTAGAACAGGTTAGCACATTCCACAATATAAGTAAACCATCACTGTTCTGCTAAAATAGAGATCAGGATCTGATATAGCTGTTGCTGATGAAACTGCGGTCAATGCGTAATGGCCGAGATTGTGTGTTGTGTCCAATTGCATCCCACAGCATTACATCTGAAGCTCGACCCCTGTGACGCTCAACAATGCACAATGCCTACATCATTGTAATGGTGACACACGTACCTTTGAGGTGCACTAATTTAGCGGTTCGAGACGCTAAATTGCTATAAGCTGATCATGTGGCTTCATTTTAGCAGAGTTGTCTATTTAAGAGACGCATCCAGAAAGTAAGTACCGAAAATGCTCCATGATTGAAGTAGTAGTCAGAATGAGACGCAGTTGCACAGGAATGGAGAAAGAACACGTGGCCATAACTTAGCGCGAGCGCCAGACATGTTGTATTGTAATGTTGGTCAACTAAATACAAAACTTTCATTTTCGGTATAAAAAATAGCTGCTCCAAAATATCTATGCTTCTCCACTTACACTAAATACAGCTTACTCCCCCCCCCCCCAAGAACTTAAAGCTCTTGTCATCATTGCTCCCGAACATCCGTTTTGTGTTACAATTTTCACAAACAACAGTATATATTTGAATAATTTTCGGAAAAGAATGAAGGCAGCCGGATAACACATGAAATATAAACTTCACAGCATTGATAGTAATAGATTTTCACAAATGTATTTTCTTTTATGTGTCAATGTTTTAAAAAAATAACAATAATCATAATTATCATCATCATTATAACCGGTAGCAAGTGACACGTTCTGATTAATATTCAATTACCTTAAGTATAGTATGAAGTCTTGCACAAAATATTTGAGGAAAGATAGTGAATTAAAAATAATACCACATGATATAAATTAGAAATATGTTAAATAATTTACTTACCTTGCTGACACACAGCTCCTAATGATATTATAATAACTTGATTCAAATCTAAGGTTCGGTGTACATCACAGTTAATGGAAGTTGCGGTTGTTGCCATTTCTATTTTCAAAATGAAGTACAAGAATATCATAATGGCCAATAAAAGGCACACACTGCTAACCCAGAGAAGGGTATCAAACGGCAAAGTAAATATATTAGTCACGGATGATAAAGAGGGCTGCCGGAATATGAATATTGACCTGGAAATAATATAGAGATAACACACGTTACAATAGAAGATAATCAGGTATGTTATTTAGTTACGTAAATTATACTGTCAATGATTTTTTTTTTTTTTGTATAATGTTACGTTTACTTGACTGCATTATATAAAATCCTACACATATTACAGTTTCTTAAAACCATTATATTCTAGCAACACAGACAGAAGGCCGAACTTTGGGGAATCATATGCTAACCGACAGCCAACGTTAGCCCTACGTTGTAATCGGTCGTTTTGCTAACCATTTGCCAATGAACTCACAATTGCCAAAGTTCGAAACAAGTAAAATGGTAGTACGTATTTTTCGACTTTCTTGTTACAATTACTACTTCCCAATTATAACGACCATTAGACAACAAATGATATTTTAGTTTAACTTTTATTCCCTTTAGGCTAAAGGAGACTGATAATTAATGAAAGTGAATGATTGTGCAATTAAATCTTTTGTTCTTTCCCACCGCTAGGGAGGGGCATGAGCGAGTTCGAGCGAGTTTGTTTTGAAACTTGCCTTGAATCGAAATAGATATCTTTAAGCTCGAATCGAGAACTCGGCTCGAAAAATTCCCTTCAACTTGACTCGAACCTCGACTCGAATTCGGGTCGAGCTTCGAGTCGAGCCAAATCGAGTCAAATACTGTGTGTAGTTTTCAGTAGGTCTACTCTCTTCAAGTATCCTAAACAGACAATCTAATTATTATCAATGATACTTCTAATACATTATTATTATTATTATTATTATTATTATTATTATTATTATTATTATTATTATTATTATTATTATTATAACACCGTATATAAACATGAAAGATAGGCGGTTTGTATCTGAATACGAAAACTATTTGACTGCTGACCTCGATAGTCATGAAGTCTAGGAGGCAAGGACATCGTTCACGAGGTTCTGGATTTGAGTTCCGGAGGAGCAAGTTTTCGGGCTCGAGCCAAAAATTGCTAAAAGTTAGAGAGCGCCGGCCAAACATGTTCAAAAATACCCACCTAAGCCGATGGCTCATCCCGACCAAGCGGGCTCCAGCCGATGACACCCCAACCGAGCCAGTTCGAGCCATCGGTTCAATTAAGGCGAATCGATTACTAATCCCAACCGGTTTGGGTACAAAACCTCGCGGCCAGAACCTCGCGGCGACATCCTCGCGGACCAAAACCTCGCCTGGCCAAAACCTCGCCTCCCAAAACCTCGCGGCCCAAAATCTCGCCAGGCCGAAACCTCGCCTGGCCAAAACCTCGCCGCCCAAAACGTCGCGGGCCAAAATCTCGCGGGACCAAAACCTCGCCTGGCCAAAACCTCGCCACCCAAAACCTCGCGCCCCAAAATCTCGCCTGACCAAAATGTAAATGTTCCAACAGATGATAATGATGACGGTATAAAAGACGCTGTTTCAGAAGAAGTATCACGGGTATTTGACCAAGTCCCGCGATACCATATGAAAATTCTATTTCTGTATTAGAGGATTTCAATGTGAAGGTAGGGCGACAGGATGTTTTTAAACTGGTTATAGGGAAAGAAAGTCTGCATAAGGAAAGTAATGACAACTAACGAGGTTAGTTTCATGAACTTTGGAACATCCAAAAACTTAAAATTTTAACAAAAATCTAATAATATTTATGAAAATATGAAACAATATATGAGTTTTTACGACGTCCCTTGATTATGTGCTATAGGTTAAAGGAGACGTAGATGACCAGGATGAAGGAAATGATCGAATAAAGAAAGTGGGAGGAAACGGGAATAACCCGAGAAAGCCCACGCACACGATGTTTTGTATATTATTATTATTATTATTATTATTATTATTATTATTATTATTATTATTATTATTATTATTATTATTATTATTATTATTATTATTATTTGTAATGTGGAATTGCATATTAGGAAACACTTGGGTAAATTTTAAAGAAAAGTTTCATTCGCGGCGAGGTTTTGGCACGGCGAGATTTTGGGCGGCGAGGTTTTGGCCCGGCGAGATTTTGTCCCGCGAGGTTTTGGGCGGCGAGGTTTTGGCCACGCGAGGTTTTGGCCCCGCGAGATTTTGTCCCGCGAGGTTTTGGCCGGCGAGATTTTGGGCGGCGATGTTTCGGCCGCGAGATTTTGTCCGTATACCATCCCAACCATGGCGGTAAGAGCTGTTCGTTCAGTTGAACCGAGCCGAGCAGGTTTACATCACTACCTCGGGTTGGGCATCTGCTTGGGCTCAAAAATTCGACCGTGAAGGTCTCAACCTTGAGGGTAAGTACTACAATATATACTGTACTTACATTGGTGCTCACGACGTTTGAGGCTGCCTCGTTATAAAAATCCTTTGTAGTTTCGTTATCGAGACGAGACGAGATGCCAGCATTGTTCCCTATCGTGAGCAACACTAAAAGTATTCCATATTACTGCTTACATTTCTCATGTCTTTCGCTTTCCAGTCTAATCAGGCCATGATTTCAAAACGAGTTAAAACGAGTAGAACGAGCGAGCCATTTATCAAACTCAACTCGACTCGAAACTCGACTTCGAAAACAGCGACTGGGCATGGAACTCGACTCGAGAACATTACCTTTGACTCGACTCGAATTCGAATCGAGTTCGAGTCGAGTCGAGTTTTAGCTCGATTCGTGCCCGTCTCTACCCTCCGCGAATCGAACTCGGGACTGCGTGCCAGTAGACGAACAGGAAGGACTCATTAGCCCCCGTGATACCCGTGAGTGCTATCAAGTGTGTTAAGGTACCTTGTTTGATTCCGGGCTGTTGTAAATTGTGGTGGGCATGTGTTCATGAGTGTTTTATCTGCTTTCTGGTGTTTTTTCTGTTTCCTTCCAATATTGCCATTCCGCTATCTATTTCATAATTATCATTAACTTGCATTCATCACTCGTCTTCTTTCCTCTAACCTTACAAGACCTATATCCGTGAACATTAACACAACACTATCGACCCCAAATGTAATGGAGGTTATAAGCATATGAACGGTGTACAGACGCACATTTTTAAAATGACAGATGCTAACCATGGCTGGTTGCCTATGTGATTTAGCGATACACACTTCGTCGAATTTTGATGTTTTTTTCGAAATTAAATGCTATTGTTTCATTGTAGTGAGTTTCAGTGTTTATATTTGGCGATTTTACGAGAGGATTTACCATTAACATAGGATTCGAGTCATGATCAGAGATTGAATTCGGTATAATCGTTGGATTCAGTGATCAGGTTTATTCCATCGATATACGAGGCCTAGAAAGAAAGTAAATTATGGGGCCAATGATGTAAGTAACAGTTCCATAGTCAGCACAAACGAATTATTTTGTCCCAACTTTCACTTTTTTCATATCAATATTAGTAATGTATCATTATGAACGTACTTCTCAATATTAATACACAGTCATAAAAGTGTCTTACAAAATGATGGGTAATCATCTCTAATATTTTGAATGCTAGAAATGAATTAGAAATAGTAAATTTGTTATTTTACCGGAAGTGCTTAACCCTCCTGTGGTGCGGATTCTCTTAAAACTGCAGTGCCAGCTTTAACTTCTAGGGGAGCATAGAGAGGGACATAGAAAATATGAGGTAAACTTTCTTTTTGTATACCGAAAAGAATAGTTTTATATACTTTATATACAGGTACATTACAATTAAACATGTCTGGGGAGCAGTCGTGGAGGGTAAAGGTACCCATCAAGAGGTTGGGTGCCTCCTTGCCTTGTCTTGCGTTGTAACTGTCTCTCAAAGCGTCTGGAATAACCGTCTAGCTTGCTCCACCCATGGAACGACCCTGTTTTAGATCATCTTGCAATATCGGCCCTCTTTAAATAGGCCGTTGCTGTCACCCTGCCTCGCCTTCAAGTGATTTTGTTGTAAAATGTATGTGTAGTGGTTGATTTTTTTTTTTTTTTAATGTAGAACATACTCGTACATCTAGCATCACGTTATATCAATCGACATATCTTATTGAGCTGATCAAATATTATTTAGGGTAAATTTTAATGTGTAGTTTTCGAGAAAATCAACAAAAACGAATATTCATGGCGATAAAAAAAATATGAAACGATCAGAGCACAAGAGAATCAAGTTCAATTAGCAAAGTCGTGAAAAAACATCAAGTTTCTACGATACGCTAAAGTACGTGGAAAAGTTAGTACTTTTTTTTTTTTTTTTTTAACAATATCTGAACATGTATTTCTTAAGCTCTGAAAGAAGTTTCAAATAGACATCTTAAAGATGAAATATATAGGCGACTTGATTATCTAGTGCACTGAACACACCATACAGTATGTCATCCGTGACCTACAATAACAGTCTCAAAAATTAATGTGAAACTCATAGTAAAATATATTCCTATCAAATCTTTCATTATAATATCAGCAAGAGGACAGCACACACCAGTGACGATGCCAGAGGGGGAGACAAGGAGGCGGCTAACTCTGTCTCCCAATTGCCCTCCAGACATGATATAAGTCAAGAAATATACTATCCTTTAAGGTATGCAAAAAATAGTTGCCCTCAAAAATGTCTTCGTCCCTCCTCTTGTCCCCCTAAAAGGTAAAGCTGGCGTAGTCACTGGTACACACTATAGTTAATGAGATATAATAACTTAATATTATTATTAGCTCTTAAACTTTAATTTCAAATATAATTCAATTAATATTTAAGTTTTGCGTATTTGCTGTACGTAAAGCACAAAACCTGAAATCGAATACCTCTTTACAGATGAAACAGTTTTCTAAAGGTCTTATACTCTGACAGATAAGGTACCTGAACTTTAGTATTTGTGCTGAGTAGTCAATAAAATCCAGTCTCTCGGGTGTGATATTCAGCGCCGATATTCCCAAATCCACTTTTCTGGAATACACGTCTCCTACCATTCCATCGAAAGATCCATTTCGATAGTATCCCCAGGATTTTATTCTCTTTATCACCATACTGTTCGGGATAAATAAGTTTATAAAATGATATCTGAGAGAAAGCTACACTGAAGGTTCACAACATCTACTATTTTTTGTTATAAAGAAGATGAGAATGACATTGATTTAGGATATATGCTAAACGAGTCAAAGTTGGAATTTTATTATTATAAATCCAAATCATCATATATACAAATCAAAGTAAAAATTTTATTATATTATTTATATAAACACTAAAATAAAATACCGTAAGACGGGGTTACTTTTCACTTCAGGGATAACTTTGCACAAAATATAAAAAGAGTTGCACAGTCCTCTGTCGGTAAAACCATGAACTGTAAAGAGAAAGTTTCAACTGAGCCGTAAGATAGAACATTTAGCTGTATTTTGGATATAATATTGGAGGTTAACATCAGTTCTAATTACCCGGAGAGCAGTGGCGGATCTAGGCCAGGGCCGGGGGGCCTAGGCCCCCCAGCTTTTGAGTGAAACTATTATTTACATATTTCTGAAAGTTTATAGTAAACTCATGATATACCTATCATAGTCTGGATTCTGGCTTTACCCCCCCAGTTTTTACCTTCTAGATCCGCCACTGCCGGAGGGTTTGCTGTAGAGATATGGAAAGCAGTCCCTGTAAAGGCTGACAAAATTTAAAAGATATCACCTACAAGAATTTCCGTCAAAGTTAAGTCAGTTTCGAAGAATACTACTGTGTATAATGGGACTTTGAAACAATAGTTGAAATTGAAGTGTGAAACGTTTTAAAGTCATAAAAAATAAAACTAGGAGAAGGTGGTTTCAGCCTCTAATCGGGGTTACTTTGCACCGGTCCAAAGTAACCCCTTAGATAGGAAATTACTACTGCTGATACATCCTGCCATCTAATTTTAGGTAAATTTCCTATTTAGGTAGCTGTCAGAATAGATTTCTTGTTGGAAAAATAAATTACAAACAGTGGCGGATCCAGAAAAATAGTTTTAGAGGGGCTTCACTCAGAAAATCTTAGTTTTTTTTGTAAGAAATTACTAGATTTTTGTTAGGGGGGGGGGGCTTACGCATAGGAATGATTAACATTAGTTTTTTTTTTTAAATCATTCAATTTGGGTGGGTTCAGTCTGAAAGCCCCAAACCCCGTAAATGTTCCACTGATTACGTTTGGGGTGATATTCTTGGACATAAAGAGCAACCAAGGCAAATCAGTTCACGGGGATTTTTTTATTTCTGTTTCTGAGTTGGCATTTTTGTGGGTCATATGCTAAACTATCAGAATGTGATTCCTGTGACGGTACCAGAAAATAGGGCCTACATAATTTTCTTTACAAATATCGATAATTCATACTTAGTGCTGATTCCGGTAGCATAATTCTAATATCAATATTTGTAGACTACATGCAGTTTTGTGTAGGAAGTTAAATGTATAAATACTGAAGAGAAAACATTGCACAGAAACGTTATGTTCGTATGTGGAACATACTTATTTTTAATGCGGTGCAAAGTATCCTCACTTTTGAGGTAACTTTGCACAAAAGTTTATATTTCAATAACTACAGTCACTCTGAATATTTACTAATGCACTTGCACGAATGTTTTCCGTTAGCTATTATATGTTTAAAATACAGTGTTCTAAATCATTATGTTTCCAATTTACATGCGATTTTCTTTAAAATTCCTTAAATCTTGTATTACGTCTTATGGTGCGTAATACTTTCTGTTTATGGAGCGGAGCCCATCAATGCGGAGCGTGAGTGACCGCCTCATTTGCCCTAACTGCAAGATGGGCTTGGTTTTATAAATTATTATCAACTTTAAAGTTATTGTTTTATAGGCTTGCTGTGTGTATAATCACATAGCGTGATATAAAAATTCGGAAAGGACCTTATTCTGTAATTTCCTTCACAAAATTTGTCAATTCTAACGAAACGCAACACATATAATTCTAGCAGGCCGGTAGCCAGTCCAAAATTCTAAGGGGGATGAAGTTAGGGGGGGCGACCCAACCATATTATAGTTCATCACCATATGATAGTTCATTTGCAACCCTACTGTGAAAATATTAACGGGACAGCAAAAATTTAGGGGGGCCGGCCTCCCTAGACCCCCCTGGATACGGGCCTGAATTCTTGTAATTATAATGCTTATGCCAACTATTGTGAACTAAAGCGCAAAGTTCACAATACGCTGACGCAAACCGATATGAAGCCTAATGAGACCTAATTATTTCTTTCGTTTCAACTGGTGTTAACTAGTTCCATGTTTGCTCGCTAGGGTGCTAGTTTTGCAAGGACTATAGCTCAGGAGAGTAATGCTCCCGGAAGTAGGAACGAAAAACACAGTTCTGATTGGTTGGCATTATCCATTTCTTGCCACTATCGGGCTTCGTGGCCGAGTGGGCTAGCACTATATGCCAGTAACAAAAAACTCTTTTGGCGTGAATTCAAACCCGGCCCGAGGATTTTTTTTTACATTTTTATAGCATTTTTTAAATTAAAATAATATGAAAATAATACTCAAAAAAGTGATTTACTTACTTTTGTGCAGATAAGTAGTAGTAGTAGTAGGAACGGGTTAGAAGCCCCGTAGGGCTTGTTTTGTTCCCCTTGTACTCCATGATATAAATTTTGTGACCAACTTAAAACAGCTGGATAGGATAGCGCGTAAAACAGCTGGCTAGAGTAGCACGCGAAAAAACGTACTTCCGGGAGCATTACTCTCCCGAGCGGGTCATGTTTTGCAAGATGACAGAGAAATTGGAAGTTATATGGGTAATGATACAGCAGCCATTTTGTAGGTATATGGGAATTGTTTCGGACATTTTCATTGGCTAATTTTCTGTTTCTGCATTTTTCATTGCTCATTCAACTTTGGATTGGAGAATGAATTGTCATTGTATCGTCTGACTCTCCTCTTATTTCTCTAAATTATCTCTCTGTTTTCAGGTACTGGATATTTCCTTTTTTTCAACAATAATCTCTTTCTTATAATCACTGCTATCAGCTAGTTGACAGTGAATAATCAGTTCCTCTAAACGAATGTCAATTATGTTAGACTGTCTTCTATCTAGAAGCAGTGTTTCTTTCAGAAACAATGTTCCCGGAGCACACTTAGTATTCTGGGGGGGGGGGCACTGCTGGTATTACGTATTCTATTTATTATTATATTATAGACGTATTATTTTGGTCTCCTCCGAAGGGATCACTCTCAAAGCTCCGTTCCCTCAAAAACATGTTTGGAAGAAACACTGTAGAAGACAAGGGCTATAATGCAAAAAAAAAAAAAAAAAAAAGACTATTCTCATTATAACAACTTTATGTCTTGTGAAAAGTTCTGTCAACTGCAGCAATCATTTAGAATAATCCTCTGTTTAGCACATGTAGACACGAATATAATTTTCGTTCATCTATCATCCCGAATGTAATGGAAAAATGATGGTATTACGTATACAAGTTTTGATTCAATATTAATTGAGAACATAATGAGTATTATTGCCCTTGGCCAGGGGAATCAGATTCGATTCAAGGTTAGCAGTACATGTGATTCAGTTATCATAAGTTTCAACACAATCTGAGCCCCATGATGTGGGGAAAATGATCGATAAAAGTGGGAAAATGAGCGTCTTATATACTGTATTTATACTAGCTGAAATTCCCATTCTTCGCATGGGGACTGTATCTTGGAAGTGAACACCTGTTGGAGTATCACCATTCATTTTAGCGACCGCGAAAACTATTGATTTGACACTAATATCGGTCATTTAGGATTTTTTTCATATGTCTCGGTACCCTCCCCCAGCAGATGACCCCCGGCCCGCGTACAATGCTAGCTGAATTTGCAAGTCATCACTAATGGAAGTGTCACCATTGATCTCAGCGACCGCGAAAACTATGGATTTGACACTAATATCGGTCATTTTGGATTATTTTTACATGTCTCGGTTCCACCCCCCCCCCTCCGGTTAGATTAGATTAAAGATATTGGAGATGCAAGCAACCACATCAAATGAAACGTGTGAATTTCAGGAGAGATAATCTGACTGCTAATATAATATCCTACAGAAAGCTCTGCTGGATTTTGAAAAGAGATAAACTTCATAAAATAAGCAAGTTAATTGAACGATGTTGTTTGACCATCGACACACTGTTTTTTTTCCTTTACATATATATATATATATATATTGCTGCATGAGAATGGGTTGGGGAAATATGTCTATTGGGGGAAGTTTCTAAATGGTATGAATGTGCAAAGATCTATTTTGAATTATATTAAAATTTATATATGATTTACTCATTATTACCCAGGCCATACTATTAGGGTAGGAAAATGGAATTTAGATAGAATACTCTCTCCTCTTCTCACGGAAGCAAGAGATAAGAAGGGATTTTTCTTTTTTAAAAAAAGAAAAAAAAACATACCTTAAGGAGGGTAAAGGGAGCATTTCCTCCCCGAAGGTTTGAGTATCTTTTGAATCACTGAAAATGGAGAAATCAAACTCGACATATAGATTCTTCATTAAAAATAAGAAAGCACCTCTTTCAATGATTTCAATTCTCTATGTCAATGTGAGAACTCGCTGGAGGTGTGAAATTCAACTTCAAGGAATAATAATAATAATAGAAAAGTCTTAAAGGGAAAACGTGTTTCAGCGGTTTTTAAAATTCCACTCATAGGGGTGTGGAAGTGGTCATTTCTCTAATATCCAATTTTGCATTTCTTTATTACGAAAGAATCGAATGTGGGGAAAGTTGGAGGTGTGAAACTTGATATGCAAACTATTAATTAAGAAGAAGGGAATACATCCTTTTAGCATCTTTGAAAATTACGCTTCTAGAGGCCATAGGGGCAATTTCTATAATATGCAAATTTCTGGTTTTATATTTATTACACTTTATTATTCCCATGGGAAAAACGGGCACTTTTGCTAGTTGTATAATAATTAAATAGTTCTCAGAAAAGAAAACGTGAAGGGTATACGTTAATAAATTAATAAGTACATACAAAAAATGTAGATTAGTAAGCTTATGTTTCTTCGACAATTCCATCATGTTTGAAGGTTTAAGGTGCATGCAATTTATATAATATATTTTGGTGAAACAATCAAAGTAGATATGATTTAAACTTGTAATCTAAAAAATAAGTATTGATGAAAATCAATTCCACAAATATAATAATTACGTGTTATTCCTAGACTGTATTTATGGTAAGATATTTATGAAAAAAAAAATAACATGTTTTCTATTATGAAATTCAATAATTAGGGTATGAATGCTAAATTATGTATAGTAAATTTTTCAATACACTCTCAACATATTTTTATCATTCCTATTCTCGCTATTTTAGATTACTATAACTATTTTTGTAGATAATTATTCTGTATTTCAGTGTGCACGAGCGTTTTGTTCTTTTGACAGTTTAACCATGAAATTTGACGTATGTTGATAATTGTAACTTTTTACAATTCAATAATTGTCTTTTCCGTACATTTCAAGTGAAATGTCTATTTTAAGTGTATCGCATTGCGTAAAATAGTCATTAGGTTCTCATGTCTGAAAAGTCTAAAGACACGATGCATAAAGATTGAAAGCCAATAACGTAAGTATCTGCATAATGTCAGTGATGTATTACCAGTTGGTTCTAGTTGCATTCTTTTAACCAAACTAAACTTATCAATATCAGTTATATGTTATTGTATACCTATTGTATACCTAAAAAACATTACTCTTTAGTATGTTTTTAAGAAATTATATTTTCAATTATGTATTTAAAAAAGTCTGTATAAAAAACCGTAACTTTCCTTACCTGAAATTCATCTTATGTGACAAATAAGTTGCTATTGCGTTATTAAAGCAGGCCATGGGACAGTGACTTCTAGTCCTCAAATCTGTTAAATCTTGACACAGATACTTGTATCCTTTCGGAATCTGAATGGAAGTAATTTTTTAAACATAAATAAATAAAATTATCATAATTTTCAAACTAATATTTTAAGCTCATTGGATATAGAATTAGTTCATTGGATATAGAATAATAATATTGCATGTTATCAATATACGACTTATTATCCTACTTATATTTTGATCAATTTCTATTGAGGTTATACACCAATCAGCCAGAATATTCTTATCATTTATCTATTATCTGGTATGTCCACGTTGGCTTGCAGAACAACAACATTGCAATTTGGTATGGAAGCAACGAGACTTTGGCAGATAGATGAAGGCAAAGCGCACAAATCTCACTTAATTTCAAAGTCCGTAATGAATTCCGATATGGCATTCAACGACATCCCAAAAGTGTTCAATTGGACTATGATCAGGTGAGTTTGGGCGTCATCGCAACAATTGAAATTCACCATTATGCTTATCGATCCACTGCAGCATAATTTAGGCCTTATGACAAGGAGTGTTATCCTGCTGAAAGATGTCATTTCCAGCTGGAAATACGGACTGTCATCGTCCTATTCTGCAAATCTCAAACAGTTATTCCCCTGGAAGATAACGGATTCTGACACGGCCACCAATGTGATGAAGGGAGTATCGTGATTAAGCGGACCATGCAACTTTGTACCATTGTTCGGCTGCTGAATGTCGATGGACACGTGCCCATTCCAGTCGAAATTGACAATGCTATGAGGTTAAGATGGTACGCGTGTTGAACGTCGACTGTGGAGACCCATATCTAACAGTGTATTGTGAACTGTGTCTTTAGACACACTTGTGTTGTGTCCA
The DNA here is from genome assembly GCF_964235325.1 of Thermobia domestica. Lineage (NCBI taxonomy): Eukaryota > Metazoa > Arthropoda > Insecta > Zygentoma > Lepismatidae > Thermobia > Thermobia domestica. The sequence continues at coordinate 133,760,419 of NC_137466.1, read as the reverse complement.
CTGGTAAAGTCTGCTGTTAATTGTGCCACACTTTGGACCCTATTGTATTGTACCAACCTTGACAGTCTACTACTTTAAGTATGTCTAAAGAAAATAACTTTCATTCCTGAATTTCTTGATGCTGCTCTTTTGTTTTCTTATTTATATACACTACATGCATTGGAGTAATATAATATGATATGATCTATGAGTTTCAATGTCTACTACACGTACATAATACACGACGAAATGACTCTAACTTAAGTATTAGATGCGCGTACAATCTGAGATATTTACGTTAAATTCACAAGACCAATTCTTCTCGACTAACTGTAACTGATATCATAATGACAATGAAACGATATGTGATGAGTGATAATGATAATGATAAATAGTGAAATAATGAACGACAATGATGAAGTAATGTTTCGAATGGTATTTACGTGTGTATTTGATATAACTGTGCCTGTTGTTTTTATATGTCTCTCGTATGCTACATCTTTTGCATTATGCTTCTTATTTCGTGAGATATTTGTCGATGTATTTACTGATCACGAATATCTATATACTATTGGTTATGACTTTGTATGACATAGGCGTAAACTCTTAAATTTTTCAATACCTATCAGTATTTATAAGATAACTTATAATGTTTTGTATTCTAGTTATTTTTAGCAAATCCATTAGATCAGAAGTTACAAAACAGGGGGCTTACCCTGGTAGGCGTGAAAGACAATCAAGCTAAGTCTTTCAGAATAATGATTGACAAGACTCAGGATGTCATTTTGAATGATCAAAATAGAAGTCTCAGGGTAGAATCAGAATTTGTAGAAGTAAAGAGAATATTCACCAAATAATAACGCAAAATGTCTGCACTCCTGGACAGAATACTACTTTGCATTCGTGAGTTTTTCACCCTAGAAAGTGTTTGTATGTTACTGCACTCTGCTCACTTGCCAAATCTATGCACCTGTGATTGCTTTCTTTTCACCAAATTAAAAGCACCATTGAAGGATCATTTTCTTTGAAGATGTTTCTACTATCAAGAATGCATTGGTGAGAATTTTAAACACCCATACAATCTAAGACTTCCAGTAACCCACTGTGTATATTTCAGAGAAGCACATTCGCTCTGCATTAAACATTCAGGTTAGCATATTTTTGTTATTGAATAAGTGGGTATACAAAATGATATACTTTTCTCGTGACTGCATGTCAGTCCTGAGTTATACATAAATTAATACATAATATGGAAATCTACATAAAAAGTAATAAATAATCCTTACTTACCACTAACTCCACTGAAATATTTTCTTTATGCATGTTAGCTCTTCTGCGAATGGTAGAGTCATTTAGATATATTTTTAGTTCTTTCTTCTTGTCCCAGCTACCCATGTAAGTTACATTTACACTTGTATATTCTCTTAATTTATACGCATCCAAAAGACAAAATTTATCTGAATTAACAATCACAGCAACTACAACTTCACTGTTCAATAATATATCAAAATGATCGAAAACTGCTTGTACAGGGATAATCATGCTTTCACAGTCGTCTCGGGTCAGGGATCGTCTATTTCTTCGTTCCATTTGCTGTGAATGCATGCTGGGAATATCTTCTTCGCAGATATCTAAATATGGAGGCAGCATGGTAGTTGTTCCGCTTGTATTCATTACACTAAAAGATGAAAAATAATTTGGAAACTGGTCGGGCATAATAGAAGTTAGTGCATTTTGTTTTTTACAACTCTTTTCATTGTACTTGGGTACTGTGCTGTTGAAAAATATCAACCAGTGATTTCTAACGTTGAAATGCTCATTTCTTGATGCCTGTGAAAGGAAATTAATTTATTTAAGAATTCTGTATATTTAACGAATAAATAATATTCCGTAGTGTTCAGCAGAGAGTATAAAAGAAATAAATATTGCATAATGATTTATGCAGATTTAATTGTATACACAGAAAATACTGTAACCAGTATTTTTTAAAAATCAATCGTTATGAAGATAATTTACTTCTTATACCATATTTCTTAAGATTATTGTATTATAAGGGGAAGAAAGGTAGAAATAACAAAAATCAACGAGAAATAATTAGAAGTTTCCGAAATGTGAATACCGAGAGCAAAAAAGAAAGGAGAAAAAATAACCAACCAAGAGAGCATTAGCAAAAGATGGGGAGTGGAGAGCAAGGTAAATAAAAAAAGAAAAAGAAGGAAACGAAACTATTTAGACATCATTTGGATAGAAGTAATCTTATTAGGGATAGACCGAAGTTGGAAAGATGTGTGTTAAAGAAGATTGTAATTGAGAAAATAAAATGAAAATAAAGGGATTAACGATGAGGTTTTCAGGTATTTCCACTAAATTGACTAGGATCTGTATTTCTTAGCAGCACATTTGGTAAGCCCTGCTTAGGCAAATGGTCGGCATGGTAGGGAATTGGTTGGAAAATTCGTTGGTCCAATGAAGGTTAAAATACTTACGTTGGCCAACCAACATTTTCCTGACATCTATCCATTAGTTTCAATTTTTCACTTCAAATCACAGTTTTTCCTCTTTCGTATAAGATATGTTGACATTGAGTTTGTTGGCCAATCTACTCAAAACGGCTGATTTCAATGCAAGACCAACATTGATAGGTAGTTAACCTATTGTTTCCCACTTACTGTTTCACTTGCTGCCTGAGTTACTTGGATAGAGCCTGAAAGTTTGTCGATTTGCGGCAGATAACCTATCACTGATGCACATCATTTGTGATGATAATTCATTTAAAATCCTTTTAGTCAATGATACCATAAGTGTAGCATAATGAAAAAGAAAACTATTTAATTTTCTTGGATAATTCTTGAATGCCATACAGTGCAAGATACATTTTCCTTTTCTATTGTTACGTTTTGTAGTTGGGAACAATATTGAAGTTCAAAACACTCTCAATTAATGTCTAGTCAAAAAAAAAAAAAAAAAAAAAAACTGTAGTGTAGCTTGGTTTTGAGATAAAATGTGTTATTTGAACACCATATTGAATACTTAAAAATAGCTGAGAGTTATAACAATTTCTACGAGTATTTAAATATGGTAATAAAAAGATTCCATTTGCAACATTACAATATTGCTTCTGGAATACGAACGCCCCAAAGCTCGAACAATTTGGAATAGGAACGAAAAATTCTAGCAAATTTGACCCCATAATACGAGCACTGCTTTGGAATCCAAACATCCACCTTGTTTTTAGTACGTGCTTGCATATATATTTCACTTGTGCTTGGGCATATTCTTTTTATTCAGTTGAGTTGAGTTGATTTTGAGTTTAATGTCCCTTTCAGCAACGATGCTATATGAGAAGTGGACTTACTGATTAACGTGGAATCTGAACCGTATAAGGTCCCGCCGGGAATCGAACATTTATTTTTACTTGTGTTTACGAATGATTTTTATTATCTGAATGCTGCCTTAAACCAATAGAACTTTATTCTAGTAGTATATGTATGAATTCGTGTAATAAATAGCATAATCTTGATACCAGATAATGTTGGTTGAAATAGCAAGAATTAGTCTGAGCAATTTTGAAATAGTTATTGAAGCTTGTATACACAATGGTCTATTTAATTTTCGTCTTTCATTGATTTCTTCCTAGTATCAATTCGACGTAACGCACCAGATCCGGATTAAGCTTGGCATGGTGCTAGATCTTGACCTACTACACAACCTTGTGAAATACTATGATGTCCAGGATTTGATTCTCGAGTTATGGGCCATCAATTTTGGACTTGAACTTAGCTACATTTTTTCCAAATACTTTCCCCCCTGAAATATGATGAAAGTTAGTTTAAGGTTAGGAATTACAGTCCATTTCTGGACTTTCGGCATGCATGCCCTTCTTACCCAGTCTCGTATAAGGGATGATGTCCCTCGGGGATCACACAGCTCAGACAATTGGAGAGAAAGAAAGTGACGGGGAAGGAAGGAAGCGGTCTGGGACCATTACGTTAGGTATAATCCTGACATTTGTCTGGTGTGAATGAGGAAATCCCAGCAAAACCGTACTCAGGATTGCTGGTCAGAAAAGGTGTTACAATTTTTCGACCGAGTGTCGTCACCAGGAATTGATCTCGGGACTATTCGTATCAAAGGCGAGAGCGTTAACGACAAATGTTGACTTCCACGCGAAAGCAACGTAAACGTTTAGCAGATACATGAGAATATTTTTTAATGTTAAATTTTGTGTCCTTACTTGTAAATGATATTAACAACTTATTATGCAGGTTATAGAGAAAATGCAATTGAAATCCTTAAGCAATAATTAAAAGATCTTTTATTTTCCTCAAAACGTGAAACAGTCCTGTATGTACTTCAGAAATATTTTCCCTTCTTCTTTCAAAATGTATTGCGAAAGATTGAAAATTTTTCGCATATTTCAAACCAGTCGGCACTCAAAACTCTATGATTTCAGTAGAGTTATAAGTTTCACCGAATGTGGATAATCAATTTTAGACACAAACTCTTTGTTTTCAATTTAAATTTCTTGCGTAGTGCTCTCAAACGGATCGGGTTTACCCGACCTGACCCGTGACCGGACCCGACCCTACTCGAGTCGGGTCAACTCGGGACGGGTTACGGTTCGGATCGGGTCGGGTTATTCGGGTCAGCTCGGGTCGGGTTGTCGGGTCTGGTCAATCGGGTCAGCTCGGGTCGGGTTGTCGGGTCTGGTGAATCGGGTCAGTCGGGTCAGTTCACTTTGGTCAACTGAGTTTAGGTTGAGCTTAAATTCGGCTGGAGTCGAAAGCTGCTGTTTTTCACTAGTTGCCTAATTAAAAATAGCAATTTTCAATTGATTTTATAGAAGCCATAAATCTATTTTGAATACTTGCAGCTAGTGTTTTTATGGTAAATGTACTTTAATTTTTACTTTAATTTTTAAATGTGGAAGATTGATTTTACCAATCGACTGTAATATTAATATCTACGCCAATATGGAGTCCGGATTTAGAACAAAACTAGAAGTTGTTTAAGCAATTCCAAAAGAAAGATTGGATATGGACACCAAGCCCAAGCTCGGCTGCGGTAGCTCAGTGGTAGAGAATTCATATCTGGTGCATGGTGTCCATGGTTCGATCCCAACTTGTGCTAAGTGGGCTTTGTGGTGGAGAAACGCCGTGTAGTGTTTTTTCTCAAGGTTCTCCTGTTTCCTCCCACTTTCTTCATTCCACCATAGCATTCATTTCTCATGGTCACCGTATCCCTTAGCCTCGGTGCAGAATCAAGGGACCTTAAACTGAATATTTAATTTGATTTCACCAAGCCCAAGAAGATCGATACAAGAATAAGATAAAGATTGGATATGCAAGACGAATTGCATAGTAATCTTGCTCTTGGCCTTGTTTTGGTGATCACGAAGTAACGATGAGCATATTTTCTTGCTTTCCGTATAGTATGAAAGACAATCAAATTCATACTTGGTCTTCATTTGTACCGATGAGGCGAGCATTGTTGGCTCTTGTATAGCATGAAAGACCACCAAGACTACGAAATGCCGGACCAAGACTTGACTGTGCAAGACAAAGAATAAGACGCAGTATTGATGTCCAAGACCCAGGGCGCAAATTGTTTGAATTTCATTTGTTGAGCTGAAAGTGATTAAATAAAATTAGTACTTTATAATTAATTATCATACTGTATTTTTAAATTTTAAATTACAAAATTCATATTATGTATCTTCTTACTTGCAACTATATATACTGTAAAATACGTTTTAATTGCCGAGAAAGAAAAATCAAAGTGGCGCGGGTCCCGGAATCATAAGAATCTATTTTGGAATGAAAGTTGAAGGGTTGGAAAAAATCACAGGTGTTCTCCCGTTTCCTCAACCCTTATTATTGTAGTTAAACGATTTCCTTTTGTCTCCGCCAAGGGACTCTTTCTTTGCCATGTAAAAATTTTATCTTGAAGCTACTGCCTTCTAAGAAGACCCCCTGCTGTTCGAGCAGGTGAGAACACTGACCTTGAATAAAAATTTCGTCACATAGAACTAAAGCAAGAAAACAATAAATTTCTCCCACGTCGGACACTGGTATCAGTTATAAAAAGAAATAACCAAACATCAAAAGTGCCAAATATTTATTAAGATGCATATACAAATCCCCCGCTTGATCTAGCTAGTGGTTAATGTGTAAGACTTCGGTACACGTGGTCCGGGTTTAATTCCCAATGGGAGTGCATTTTGGCGTTCACCCAGTGTGTTCACCATAGTGCTCTCCAACGGGTCGGGTCAGCTCGGGTCGTGTTACGGATCGGGTCGGGTCGGGTCAACTCAGGTCGCGTTGTCGGGTCGGGTCAGCTCGGGTCGGTCTTCAACCCGACCCGACCCGTTGAGAGCACTATTCTTGCGTTAAGGAACACGTACTTTCTAAACTAATCCATTGGAGATAAGTGAAAACTAAATTAATTAATAATGAAATAGGAAAGCTCATATCCATGGTACAGACAAGTGTTCTTCGTGAACTGTACCCCATCTGGTGCGTGGAGCTGAAACACAGTGGTGGTTCACTATTAATTTTCATATGGTTTCCAGAAGTATCAAAGTCTGCAGCCTATTGAACCACTGAAATTCCATAGAAAATGAAGTTGGAATCGGCACATCAAAAATATTTTAAAGATCACATCTCGTAGTCTTCATGAAGAAAAGAACACGAAGTGGAGCATTACAATTTCCAGAGCCATGCAAAAATTTTATCTTGAAAGCAAACTCCGTACTACGTGTGGAGCAGTAGAATGACAACGTGGAGTGAACTGAGAAGACAGTGATAGTGTAATATGGATGATGTCTTCGGTTTTCAAATAGAACAAATTGTTGGTATTGGGTTATATGATGTGAGCGTGACGAAAGTGGAGAGTATGTTGAGAGTGTCCCTGTGTCGCGAGAGATAGTGACCAAAGTGATGACGGTCTACAAAACTCACGGCAAGCCACGTCTGAGAAAAGGAACAGCGGTTGGAAAAAATTATTCAGAATCATCGTATGATTGTTTTCAAGTTGCAGAAGAACAGCTAATTGTTTCGATAATCACAATCTGCCTCGAGTTACATAACATGAACATTCATGGTCAAGTGGCACGGCCGATCACGCTGATACAGGGCCATAAAAAGGTAATATGGCTCCAATGGTACCACAAACATGCAACATGGACGCTGATGACTGGAAACGTGTGGTATGATCGGCGATATGATATGACGATGGATCGTTTATATGTGGCGTACGATCGGCAGTGTCTTCACCCAACTTTGAAATATAGTGGCGGTTCTGTGATGTTGTGGACCTCAATATCGCGGTTTTAAGTGGATCCTATATTGACGCTTACCAGTCGCGTCACTACCTGTGATTATGTCGCAATTTTAGGGGAACATATTCATCCTATGGTGAATATGTTGTTTCCGCTCTAGGACAATAAAAACACCATCTATACAGCTGGAACTGGTACAGCGTTTGAAGAACATCGGGATATATTTGAACACCTCCTCTGGCCCACCCAATCTTTGGACCTGAACATAATTGAACGTCTGTGGTTCGTTTCGGAGATACGAGTCCGACGCAGATTTTCGCCTCTTTCCTGTCTTACTCACTTAGGAAAGTGATTGATGCACACAGAATGGAGTTATATTTTATCTACTACCATTAATGTCCTCTTTTTCATTTCACATCCCATCAGAACTTTCTGACAACGAAAGGTGATCCAACGTTTTCTAAGTGTTTCTATTAAGATGATACGTATATCTATGAAAGTGTTAGCAAGGATAATTCTTTAATATTATTAAAAGAAGCTATACCTTTTCAAGTATATCTAAACTTCTTGCGCAGGACATATCTAAAATCACACCAGCCTTATAATAGATTGGGAATGCAGAGTCAGGGATATTGTAATCTTCGTCTAGCAGATACTCGTAATGGACACTTGTCATCATGCCATTTTGTGATAATACTAGCACCAAGTCTTTCACACCTGTAAGATACGAAAGACTGAAATAGTGTTACAGTACAAATAAATAGTTCTAATTTTTATTAGAAAGCACTATTACTTTCTCTCACTTGCTATGTTACATGTAGACTTAAGAAGTAAGAAAACGTTTCTTACTGTTGAAGTAAGTGAAGCTTCATTTGTTAGAGTCTAAATTAGTATGTTATTTGTATTATTTTAATATTGTGAAAGTGTAAAGTAGGGGCCTAACTCAAATTTGTTCAGGGAATACTTATGAGCTTACGGTAATAAGTAGGTTTAAAATTACCGCCGGAAGTTCCCCATGTTCTACATGGTGCATAAGCCAATTTTATTTATAAATAAGTATTTCAATGCACATAATGTCTTTTAAATACTCCACATAGAACCAGTGATTGTGATAATGAATCCACGGACCCTATGATGCGGGGAGAGCCCCCTCACGTTATAGAAATCAATTCGCATAGGGCTTGTATTTAAGAATGTGGGAAGAGCTCAGGAGTCAGTTTCACAGCTAATGCGTAAAGCACATATTTTAAAGCTGCCTTGTGGCTATATAGATAGCGCACTCGCCTTTAGCGTGAGAGATTCGGGTTCGGTTCCCAGTGGGTGCTCATATGCTTCGAGTCTCATGTTGGGCTGTAAGTGCACGTGAACGGGGTGCTAAAATTCAAATCCATGCATCTAATACAAATTTAATTGCGAACAGTTATAAAAGAAATCACTAAAATACATCATAATACACACTAAAATACTGCACTTTATAATAGATACAACTTTTCATTATAACTAAAATGTCCAACGATTATTTTTTCGTTATAGCCTTGTTAGAGCGCACTATTTTATAAGAAGCCCACTCGTGCCAATACTTATGCATTCTAAAAGCACTACAGTATTCACTAATCTTTTTAAGTTTTTAACCTTTGAGTACATGTATAATTATTCTCCTGTATGTTTATCCAGATTATTTGTATGGCTAGTATTAAAACTAAACCACCATTTTCCATAAAATTCATAAAATTGTATCATATTGCACATATCAAATAATTCTCGGTGAAAGCTCGTGTGGTTTGGATCACACGTTCACGTCTCATATAGCCTAGCTGCTAAAAGGGACATTAAACTCTAATCAATCAATTAACTTATCCAATAAGTACTTCAAACATCATTTGATGTATTTCGTGTCCTATGTGTGAAATGTTAAAAAATAAACATACCTACATAAGTAATTAGGTCTTTGCTATTTAATGAGTTTATATCAATAAAAATCACTTTAACTCAATAAAACTGTTTAAGTTTGCATTCCCTTCAACTTGGTCACTCACAAATCTGCGGAACTTCATTATACTTTATTTCTACTTTAGAAACTTGTAAAGTAACTAAAGGTATCTAACTTAAACAAGTTTTACTCGAGTTTGTATTCTGACCATTTTTTTGTACTGATCTAATTTAACATAAAATGTTATAAAATGGCAAATCGTCATGTGTTGGTTACAGATTACATTTGCGGAAACATTGCATCATCGATGAAGTACGAACTTGCCAAGAACGATGATGTGCACAATGCATGTTTGACTAATAAACAACTTCCTAGTGTTGAGACTCCCACACAAATTACACAGGCCTTTATAAATACTAAAATAAAATACAATTTCTTAGCATTAGACAAACCCTTTGTTCTTTAGTTGTTATAATTGTTTAAGTTTTACAAAGCCAACAGTGTTAAAGGATCTAGATAGGCAACTATTATGATTTCCTATCTTACGGTTAACCTACTATATTGGTTCAACAATTTTTGCTGCTGAGGATATTCCGCCTATGTAAGGTCTTGGCTTCACTATTCTTTATGTTCTGACTATTCTTTTCTATTTTAAAGCAGAATCTTCGTTTGGGGTTCCAGGGGGCAATTTCCTCTCTCCGAGTTTGAGATTTACGTACACGCTAATCAATAGAATAATTATATACCATACCAATAAAATAAAAGTGAAATTCTAATTACTCATTATATCATAGGGCCTTGCCCCTTCCTCTCCTTAAGGGAAATCTGAATAACGCTACTGATCCAAAAGAGAACTTACTTTTGGTGTCCCAACATATGAAAGCCGTAACCTGTGTCACTCCCTTGGATGCAAAGAAATCAATTGTTAGTTCCATTTTCCGTTGATGTTGTGTGTTTCCAAACACTGAAAAGCTCAGTACAAAAAACACTATTCTTAATATAAAATTCATAATTAAATCCCTTTGTTTCTTTAGAAAGAAGCAAAAGCTCGATTCTCTTTCAAGTTGTTTGCACTAAGACTTAAATAATGAATCCCCAGTCCAATCCTATCTATGAAACTACGGATCGAAAACAGTTGCAATATGTTATACCTCAACCAACGTGTGTGAGAAACTTATTCGTCAGAACTAAAACAAGAAGTTGGGGAAATAGGTGAATCATAATGACGCATGTGGAATATCATTTGTCACATTACAAACTAAAAATTCAGAAAGAAGCTTGCAATGAATGTCTTACAGTACAAAGACATTTTGACAGCTGTCAGACATGATATTATAAACCTATAATACTATAACCCGCTTGTGAAAGGAAGTTATTTGACAACAACCGTGTCTCACTGACGAAACAATTATTTATTAATTTTGTCCTTTTTACCATACAATTAAGAGGGTGCATGTAATAAGTAATTGACATTTCTTCGTAAGTTTTATTGAGAGCATATCGCTGTTAAATTATTCAACAAATTATGTCAAAATTTCAAAAATGAAAGGAAAAAGAAACTTTCCAAATGAGTCAAAATGAATGAATCTTTAGTACAGGTAAAAGATAGAATTAATAAAATTATAAACATAAAAAAATCCGGACCAAGATTAATACATGCTCATTACTCATACTATTAAGTTCCAAGTAATCGAAGATACAAATAAGTATCACTATTGGAAATTTAAACACCTTATCAAAAAAGGTGAATTATATGTAAAAAAAATCCTAAGAGAGCGACTAACCGACAGAACAACGCCCAGGCTAGATCCTTTAAATTAAAAACTTGAATATTTTTAGAGTGCATAGGATTTGTGACGTAAGGTACCGGTAAGGAAAGATTTTTCAAAATTGGGTGAGAATGGGGTGAAGGGAGTGGTAATTATAATATTTCAGAATCTCTGCAGGTTAAAGACACAATATTTGATATTTAAATTTCTTATTTAAAATAATAAGACAGTCGAGAAAGAAAAACTGACCGGGATTCCAATTATTATAATAAGATAGCCATATCTTGGAATCTCTCAAGATTAGGAACATAAAATCTCGTATTTGGTCTCTCATTTAAAATAATTATTAAGGCCCGGATTTGCATGTGAAAATATATTTTTTTAAACACATACAAGCCCAAAACAAAGTTTATTATCCCAATTTAGGGTCTGCAATTGTAAATTACAAATTTTATTTCACATAAAAATAAATATTTTCTGAAAAAAGTTATGTAAATAAATATTTTGGACATTTTTATAATAAATACATATTTTTAATAATTTTTCATTATTTGATTCTAAATTTCACAACGAATTGTTCTTTTCTATCTCTCGAAGGAAATTAATATCGGGAAAAGAATAGGTTACATAATGATATGCTGACACACCCATGTATATGGTAAACAATCCCGAGCTCCTAAATTTTCTTTGCTGTGATTGTTTACCATATACAGGGATGGTAAACTGTCTCCGCTGAGATCCGAATTCGACAATTGTGTTTGCATTTGATATGTTATAACTAGACGAATCCCAAACAATTGTATCTATCTAAGAGCTATGAAGAAACATTAACACACATTAGATCCGTATGTGAAAACGAAAAAAATTGAGTGAGTATTGATGCAACTACGTAGTGATTCTGTTAGTGTTAGAAAAGTGGGAAATGTTATAGTAGGTGAACATAAGAATGGTGAAATAGTCTCCAAACAACATTTCTTGCTAGCCTCTAAAGAGCTTTCAGTTACGAATCACGTGACAATTACCAGGCTGTTCAATGAATCTTTGCACGTAGCCGAATGGTGTGAAATATGACAATGGTTTGCTTTTTCTGACTCCTTATATGAGGAAAGCTGGTGAAACGCTTTCAGTATGCTACCCTAATATGATTCACGTGATATATGTCGTCGATTGTGTGAAAAAATCTGAACCCTTTATCCTAAAGTAGACAAGTTTGTGTCAAATGGGATTTTTCCCTTAAAATCCCAACTAGAATTAAACTATTCAAAGAAACAAATCCCGATCTTTCACTTTCTTCAACATCCGGTCTATCCCGATCTATCACGCAGTGGGGTACCTGGCTTAATGCAGTTCTATTCTACGCGGAGAATTTTGAAACATTTTCATGTTTAGTAACTAAACTAAACCCAGAGGATGCTTCATCCATTGAAATTATTCAAAATTTAGTAAGTGACAGTAGCTTGAAATGTGACTTGGCTTTCATATCTGCCAATTTCGGTTTCTTGACTTACTCTATAAAGAAACTAGAAACTACGGGAGATTTACTGAGTACTTCGGTTAAAGAAGTATAATACGTTGAAAGAAAGCTGAATGTTCTTTCTGCTTCGAAAGCTGAAGTCGTAAGAAAAAATTTAAGGATTTGTTTGAGAAAAAGATTGGCTATAAAACCCTATGTAAAATATTTGAAAGTATTGGAAGGCCAAAACACAAGTGAAGTTGATGGTGTGAATATTCGTGATATGCCTCTATTCAAATACGCGAGGTTAACATCGTGTGATGTAGAACGTTCCTTTTTTTTAAATATAAGGCATTACTCCGTAACAATAGGCATGGCTTTGCGATGAACAATTTAGAAAAGACGTTAGTTATTCACTGCAACACCCATGGAATTTCGACATCTGATGAATGGAATCTACTGGTGAGTACCAGTATTTGTTTTTCTTATGTTGGGCCTTTACCCATATTTTTATTTTTTATTAAATATTTTTTTTAATTTTTAGCAAATATTTTTCATTTTTAGCACATAAAAGTAAATATTTTAAAGTTTTTAGCACATAAAAATAAATATTTTAAAGTTTTTTAGCACATAAAAATCCTGGCCCTAATAATTATATACGTACTCAGCGTTTTTTCATATTTGATCTAGAAAAGAAGAAAGAGTGAGAATGAAAACGGCGGGCCTTACAATTATTATACGAGTAATAAGAGTGCACAACTTGGAATCCCTTAAGGTTACAAACATAAAATATGACATTTTTAATTCCCACTTAAAACATTAGGTCACTTGTTTCGGCGTTTTCTTCAAGGGAAGAATATAGGGTGAACAGGAAAAAAGAGGTGGTACTACAATTTCATGGTATGTCCATATTGTAATAAGATGGCAAGATTTCGAATTCTCTTAGAGGCATGAAGTTTAGGGCTTTTTTAAAAGTTTGTCTTACGAGAGAAGACAAGATGTGGGGAGAAAGAGGATTATTATTATTATTATTATTATTATTATTATTATTATTATTATTATTATTATTATTATTATTATTATTATTATTATTATTATAAGGTGATTATATCTCGAAGTCCTTTAAGGTTAGATGCATGAAATTTGGTGTTTGCACTTTTAATTGAACATATATTCCAGAGTTTTTAGATACTATCCTAGAATGCAAGAAAAAGGGGTATAGGTATTTCTCTAACAAGGGATGGTCACGAACTGCTCCGCTGAGATCCGAATGAGCCAATTGTATTTGCATTTTATATATTATAACTAGACGAATTCCAAACAATTGTCTCGTTCGGATCTCAGTGGAGCCAGTTCGTGACCTTCCCTTGTCGAGTTCAGAAAAATTCTATATGAAAAGGTACAGAAGGAAGTACGCAAAATAATGTCCATAGTAACATGTAGGAGCATTTGCTAGTGTAATATCAATATTTAAAACCATGTTTTTAATGTTAATATTTAAGAAAAAAGATTTTCGTCCCTACCTTTAAACCTTTGATTGAGTACAATGAGAAATATCAAAGCATGCTTGTAAAGTTAAAACATTTAGAAATAATACATTGATAGCATTATTATTACTTTGTTTTTCATTAATTGATGTCCGTGATACAGGTACTATAAAGAATGTTTTTGTAATGAGATAAGTTTGCCCAGTGTAAATTTTATCAAATGTAAATTTTATCAAATCACTGTTATTACATTTTATCAATTTTGTAATAAGGATAACATTTATAAATAATGGTAGCGGGACAACAAAACTGGTTTCTGTCCGTTTGACATATTGCCTACTACAGACAGGGGTGTCCGGACAATTTTTGATTGATAATGGTTTGATCAATCTGGAAAACTGTAAATTTGGGGGAAGAAATGTAAGTTTGGGAGGAAGAACGATAAACTAGAGGTAAAATTATATTTTTGGGAGATAAAATGATAAATTTGGAAGGCCGAAAATGGTGAATTCTGGGGGAGAATGGAAAATTTAAGGGGTTCGGCTCAAGCACTTGGGAAGGGAATAGGTATCCCTCACTACGTACCGGTACGTATACTGTGTAACCAGAAGGATAAACCTTATGCACCAAACGGTAATTCAGTATTAGAAATTAATACAAGAATCGTCTTTTTGAATCGTACGATCCTTTAGGTGACATATTTGCTAATGTCCTAAATTTATTTTCATGTAATGCTATATTTTTACAGTTCTTTAATAGTTTTAAAGAGTTCAATGGTATACCGCTAACCTCTGGCGCGTAGGATCCCCAGTTCAGTTCCAGCTCCCACCAAGAATGTTTTGTGGGAACTAGACCTGTGCGTGACTTTTCTCGGGGTTCTTTCTTTCCTCCCACTTTCATCATTCTACCTTTGTCATATGTCTCATCATCGCCGCTTCGTTTAGCGTCGGTTCATAAACGTTGGAGATTAAACTCAATAAAATTAAATACAGTAGAAACTCGATTAACCGTCACTCTTTTAACCGTCACACTCTGTTATCCGTCACTGATCCGGACAGTACTCAAATACGCAACATTGCCACACAAAAAGCTCGGCGCTCGAAGAAGCAGAAGCAGATGAAAGATTATTTTTAAATGTGTGGTTATTTAACTACCAGTTCATTGTTACTCTTGTATGTAAGTACAGTACAGTAATTTAAAAACAGTATAAACATGTATTATTCACTTGTATAAGGTTATTTATTTCTTCCAGAACCTTTTAAATCTACTTACTGTAGATGTTTATAACGATATTTCTGTTATCCGTCTATTCGCTTAACCGTCATGGTGCCAGTCCCGAGGGTGACGGTTAATCGAGTTTCTACTGTAAATAAATTTCCAAACTGTGGTATCTGTACATAAGTAATCATATTGCATTGAAGGTTTATGTTCATCCGTCCGTCTGTTGGTAATAGATATAAAAATAAAAATTGTAAGTGTAATGACACATTTTTGCGAAGTCATTCCAAGTTTAATAAATTTAAGTTTCAAGGTTCAAGTTTAATTTACATGTTGGCTATTGTTTTATTAAGTTTTATTAGCCTATTGATCATAATAATCCAAAATATTGAATTTCTATTTTTTCTTAAATTGGCATTTTCTTTATCTCTGCCGAATCAGCAATGCAGTTCTAATTGCCAAGGATTACCAGAATATCTGAATCAGTCTATATTCTGAATGAAAAGGAAAAAAATATTTTCAAAATATACAAATTCATATGAAAGAATACAAGAAATCAAGATGGCTGCCAGACAGATAAGTACATCAGTGTTAAACTCTCACTTTTTCCATTTTCATTTTTAAAAAATTTCGCTTTTAAACATAGTTTGATGCAATCTTTAAGCTACTTAGAACAATTTATACCTAGGTATATGTCTGCCACCTCTACTGCCAGTTCTTTCTCACAAGATTCAGCATCTCTTTCTAATTCATAGACTGGACAATAGAATTAAGAGATTAGGAAACATATCCTACTAAAATACTTCAATATAGAAAAAAACTGGAGCTCACTGAGAGTTCCACTGATAGCATACATATATTACATATCGGTTTTAATACGATCTGAAATATATTGAAACGCATTACGTACTACGTTGCCATGTAGGAAATGACGTATAATGTGTATCAACGTAGAATACAACTGTTACCTTGATTTATATCCAGTCCTTTTCTGCTTTTCAGTCAGTTTCAGTCAGTATGAATCCAGAATAATAAATAACTTCATTATTTGATACCTAATGCGTTTCTGAACATTGTTCACTTATTCACTTTAACACTCTTGTTTGAAGTTCTTATTTTGAAATTTATTTTGTTTTGTACCTTGTTGAAAACTTAAACATGCATTATACAGTAAAATATACAGTATGTTAAAATAATTCGAGTTCGCAGAACCGTTTGCTATACCTAGAAATAACAGTAAATTTTACCCAGCTACACCCAGGAACAGTAAATTTTAGTTTGACTATGTTTGTTTTTAGAAATTCTATGGAGCCTTATGCAGTGTCGTTTTGATGTATGATTAGCGTTACACTAAAGGCCTGACTACTGCAGGAAACACATGTTAGTCGAACTCTTTAGTATGACACTAATCATGCGTCAAAACGACTCTCATGATCTCTCAGAACAAGGTATAAGTGTTTATTTCTTAATCTCAAATGCACAGATATCAACGAGAACTGGGTTCAGATAAGTGCAGTGGTGAGGGTTATGTATATTTGAAATTCATACATACCATTATCAACAATTCTCGATCCATTGCTGGATTAAGATTTTTCCAATAGTTTTTGACAACCATCTATCTTCGATAATTCGTTTCCAAGATATTTGCAGTGGTACCTAATTTCGTCACACCACTTAGTATTAGGATGCTGTGTAAGTCTCTACTTGTCATTTGTGGTATCCGATAAAAAATTGCTTTTGTTTATCTTGTTTGTTTCCTAAGAAAATTATATCTATTAATCTACTCTCCCTTTCTACAGAGAGAACCTGTTGTCAAAAAATTAGAATAACACCACTGGCATTATGCCTTTACTTATATAACAATTTAGCGAAGTTATCACTTTAATTTAGTATTATTTGTTTGATATAAGGATTTCACGGTATATTTCATACCTAAGTATTCTACTTTTCTCCAATATTGTACCCGAATGTCAACGCAAAAAGAAAAAAATGGTGTGGGCAAGATTTGAGTCCTACTCTATCGTGTGGAACACCATAACATGCCAATAACAGATAAAAAGTTCATTTTAATAATATTCACTAACTCTCTGTTCATGCCTGATTCCTTACTGGTTTCAAGTAATGTGTATATAACTGCTAGGAAAACATGTGTAATGGTTAGGTATTTTGTCTACAATCCTCTAGTGTCTTTTACATACAATCTTTTAGTATTATTTCATATAAGGTCTATGCAGTACATAAATGAACCAGGCGTGGGAGGCCCGGGTTCGAGCTCACGTGGTTCGGATTCCACGTTAATCAGTAGGTCCACGTCTCATATAGCCTCGATGCTGAACGGGACGTTAAACTCAAAATCAATTCAACTCAATAAATGAACCATCTATTCCAGCTGAATAAAAGCTGCCAATTATTAGTGGCGATGAATAATATATTCTTTTAGCACCACAAAAATTAGGTTTTACCGATTTTCTCGAGAACTGTGCACTGGGATTTATCTTAATGTGACATTTTCACCAGAATGATGTCGGCTATTACTTGATATAAGTCACAACCTTGTACACGTACGTAAATTGCTTGTAGCAATTTAGATTACATAGAACCAACGCAGAAAGCAACCCTGTCTTTCAGAAATCGAGGAGGAACTTCTAACTAACTAACTAACTCTCTGGCCTATGGAACCCGGAGGTTCAATGCCGCGTTCACAAAAGCTCTCCACTGACTTCTATCCTTAGCTAACTGCATCCAGTTTCTACTTTGTATTCCAATCTCTGCAAGATCCATCTTAATATTGTCCTCCCACCTGCGGCTAGGTCTTCCTAATGATCGTTTTCCGATTGGTCTTCCAGTCAAGACTTTGAAAGCGTTTCTATTTTCTTCCATTCTAGCTACATGACCCGCCCACCTAAGCCTCCTGGACTTGACGACCCTAACAATGTTGGGTATGTAGTTTCTCGTTATGAAGTTTCCGCCATTCCCCATTCCCGTTCCTCTTGGGTACGAATATTCGTCTCAAGATCTTGTTCTCAAATACTTTCAGTCTATGTTCTTCCCATACTTCTAAAACTTCATTTTCATAACAGTGAATTTTCTGTAAAAGAGGCACATTGCTCTTCCGGTGTGGCCAAGAGTCTATCAGATGTGCATTCTCTGTTAAAATTTTACGCGTTGTTTATACCTTAAGTATTCTGATACTACCATTACTTACCATTTTTATCTGTAATACTTCACAGATAATTTTAACATATGGTCTGGTAGACCACAGGTAGACAGAAATAAGTTGCTTCTAAGAAGAAAAACACACTAAAAGGCAAAACAAATAATTGTGAGAATAGCGATATAGCAGAAGCTGGAGAACTTATGTATGATTCACAAAAGAAGGTCTTGAAAGTTCAAACGAGAGGTGCATGAACCTGAGAAACGTTCCAAAACATTTAGTAGTGCCTTAATTTCAATTTTCAACCTCGTTTAAATCGTTGAACTTCATAAACTTCCTGTCCAAAAGTTTTTGTAGAGAGGGTTGGAGTGAAAATTGAGGATGGACTGACGATTCAAGAACGAGATTTTACTAAAATTTTATTAAAGTAGCATTGCCTTACAATTTACGATTTGCCATTTCCACGAACAATAGTTATTTTTATTTTATAAGAAAACACACACTTTACATCTTGGAAAGAGATGCAGTAGCATAGTCAGCAAGACGTTTACCTTCCAATTTTGTGATGTGCGTTGTCTCCTATGTATGGCTGAAAGTTGCTGTTCTTATATCTTGCAGAAGAAAGGAGTTGAATAAATGAATTGTAAAATATATAAGGTGTTCCAAACTGGCCGAAGTATGACGATTATAAATAGCACGAGGAGAACTAGTTGTGCAGAAAAGAGAGAAACGAGATACGTGAAGGAATAAAACTTGTGTTGTCAGGGTACCGTTACTCACGAAGACTGCAGCAGTAAATCTAAAACGCCACGATAACTATGTCAATAAGCACAGTCTTCCATCAACACAATATTTGTTCTCTTGTATTATATAGTTTACTTTGAATATGACGAGTTAACTGTAAACTCCACAACATCCTGTTGATAATGACTGGATGTGGATGGTATAATAGGTAAAATCATACCCTCATTTCATGTCATACATCGGTTCGTTATTCTCTGAAAGGAAAAATATGTTCAATACGGAATAATCAGGGTGTTAATCAAATATTTATTTGTGATATATTAGGAAAATTAGCTGTATCATTTTTGAGAAAATGTTTCGAGCAAGAGCACTACTCCTCCTAGATTTGTTCAGAACAAATAAGTTATATATTGTCAGATTATTAATGAAATATATATGTATTCATGAAAAATATACAATATTATCTGAATTAGTTTTGAGAAAATCTTCCGCAAAGTACTCACCGCAATGAATAAACTATCAGTCATAGATTGTTCTAAGAAAAAATGACTTTTGCCACAGTATAGAGTTGTTAATGCAATATTGTTGCATGAAATGTTTAAAAAATCATCCTAGATAGAATAATGATAAAACATGCAATATCCACAGTAATGTTCTTTGGATAGGGTCTACAACCGTTCCGTAGCTACAGAGTGGTCAGGGGGACTGAGTTCCCCTGAGACCAGACCCGTATTTAGGTGCTGTTCTGTGCTCGAGCACAGGGCGGCAAAATTTTGGATACTTAAGGAAGAGTTCTTTATTATTCGAGAAACCTAAAAACCTGAGAAATGCATACAGGAGAAAAATAGTTTCTTTGCAAATATTTTGGGAAGAGGTTTTTTTTTTTTTGGTGGGGGTAATCTAACTACATAAGAAAACGCATACAGGAGAAAAACAATTTTTTGAACGTACTTTGGGAAGTTTTTAAAATTATTATTCAAGAAACCTAAAACGCATGAGAAAAGAAAACGCATACACAGAAGGAAACAGTTTGTTTGCAAATACTTTGGGAAGAGTTTTTTTTTATTGGGGGTAATCTAACAATATGGGAAAACGCATATGGGAAATAAAAAAAAACTTTTTCTGCAAATACTTCGGGAAGTTTTTTTTTTAATTATTCAAGCAACCTAAAACACATGATAAAACAAAACACATATACAGGAGAAAATAGTTTGTTTGCAAATACTTTGGTAAGTTTTTAAAAATTATTCAAGTAATCTAAAACACATGAGAAAACAAAACGCATACGCATGAGAAAACAGTTTCTTTGTAAATACTTTGGGAAGAGTTTTTTATTAGGATAATCTAACAACATGATAAAACGCATACAGGGAAAAAAAATGGAAGTCTTTTTATTATTCAAGTAACCTAAAACACGAGAAAGGAAAATCCATATAAGAGAAAAAGTTTATCTGCAAATACTTTGGAAAGAATTTCTTTTATTCGTTCGAGTAGCTTAAAAACATAAGAAAGAATCCATACTCATTATATAAACTAAAATAAATTTTTACATATAAAATCTTATAAAATGTTTTTTAATAAACTCAATATAAGCTTTAATCATGTGATAAGTCCAAATAAACAATGTCAGAAACACAGCCTAGTTTTTTTTAAAGAATTCCGTATTTTACTATTATAATGATAAAATAGTTTTTTTTAAAAAAAAGAAATTCAATCATAATTCATTTTTAAGTGAAATTATGAAATATAAAAATGACATAACGGTTGATTAAGAATTAATAGAATGCATTTTCTTCAGACACTAAATTAAAATGTACATGCATAAATTACATGCCAGTAGTGGTGTATTTACGATTTTCTTTCGGGGGGCTTTGCTAACTTTAGTCCTGAAAATGTGAAAATTCTGCAAGATATTTAATTTACTTTATTATAGTAAATAACATTTCGGGAGGGGGCTTAAGGTCGGAAGCACCCCCTTAAATAGGCCACTGCATGCCAGTATTGAGAGAATGTGTCTCCAATGGATGAAAAGCTCGTTGCTTTGTAATCAAGGGGTCCAGTGTTCGATTTCCGTTGGACGGACAAATGGTTCGGATCCCAAATTAACCTGTAGGTCCCGCCCTTAGTACGTCATCATCCCATGAAAGGCGATGGGAAACTACTATGGGTCCGCCTTGCCCAGGGACCTTCGAGTTAAACACCTACCTTCGGGCAGAACACAGCATAATCATTATAGAGAGAATTAGGACATTTAAAACTACGTTGTAACCTTTGCAACTTTTAATGTTAAACTGCTACTCAACAAGAGCTGGTATGTTTGCAAAATCACGGCTTGTTTCCTTGTTTCAGACATAAGTTTGTTCGAGGGGGCGGCAAATTATTTAGAGCACAAGGGTGCACAATATATAAATACGGGCCTGCCTGCGACCACCTTCAGTACCTTAAAATTTTTGTTCCTTGTTGGGATGTAATGAATGTAGCCTCTATGCATGAGGGTTGAACTCAAGTCAGTCCTTCCAGAAATGATGTAGGCTCCTCTCTGTCTTAATGTTCTGATTAAGATAAGGTAAAAGTCACATGGTTTCTATTATTGTGGAATTAAAATAAAACTTTACACATACTAAGGTAAATGTTTGTTCCAATGCGATTTTATCTATTAAGTAACTGTTTATTTTAAGGTTGTTTGTTATTTGGTAACACAGCTAATAATTATTTTATCATAGTACAAAGTACCGTAAAGTAGCATACAAATGTTCGTTGTCAGTTGTATCATGTTTCTAAAACATTTTTTTTTTCATTAAATCATCTTATCATCTTGTTTATGTAGTACCACTGTTATGTGTGGTCTCACCTACCTATGTGCATAATCTTCCCTCCCCCTGCGAAAGCAGATAGCTACGAAAGATCGCACAAAATATGGTTTTTAGAAAAGTCCACACTAAGAACACCATCAGTTTCAACATTGCGGGTCTGGTATTATGCAAAAAGTACACTTACGTACTGTGTAATTCTTATCAATATTGTTTCAATACTGATTATTTTATGAAAGTTTGTTGAATTGTGCGCTAACTATCCTTACTTTATCCTATCTAACATTTAGGAAAATGTACGAATTTACTTTGTGTTACTAACGCAAAATGTGGAACATATTTCTCAGCAAAGAACTTCTATCTATACAAGAGTTTACTTGACGATTCTATTTGCAAAGTTGTCAATTTTCTGTTCATTACAACTCACCGCACTTTCCCTCTTCCAATCTGGACAAACTCCGCTAATCTGCTATCTAACTTTACATTATTCTTAACACAACGTATAACAAAAAGAGAAAAAAAACTTTTCAAAGTAAGGGTCATTAAATAACAAATATATTTTAAAAATCAATAATTTCATACCATTTATTTCAATGAACAAGCTTCATACAGTAACAATACAAAGCCATTAAGCGAAGAAGCAGAAGCAAAATCTTTGAAATACTGTTATTGAGCAACCATTTTTATACTTTATAAAACTATATGATGAATGACTAAATTCCATGATCTCTTATTATGAAGCCATTTAATATTGCTGTCATAATCTGTTCTTCTTACGTATTAAATATTTTGCATTTAATTGGACATAAAATCTGGAAGCTAAAGATTTCTACTTCTAGTGTTATTAATTGCAATATCAATACAAGGTCCTTAATTAATATTTAAAAGAAGAATGAAGTTTTTCACACACTATTTCGTTCTTTTCAAGTCATTCATTATCATATACAAGGGACGTGCCGAAAGTTTGTATATACAAAAATTTAAATAGCGCTGTCGTACTGAAATATATCATGTTTAAAAGCATATGGCCTCTAGTGGTGAAAGGTATAGGCCCTAACTGCAAAGTTGCAACTTTGTTTGAAAATTAGATAAACTGGAAGTGTAGGTTAGTTTGAGCCTCAGTCACCAACAATGGAGCTCGAGCAGCGTGATTTTCGTGCAATGATTCTTTACGATTTAAAATACGGTTTAACACAAGAGCAATGCCAGGGACTCTGTCCCTTCAACAAAGACTGACAAATGAGACTCGCTCTGGGCGCCCTACCACCGCAGCTACGGTGAAAATGTCGCAGCAGTAAGAAATCTTCTGAAAGACGATCGCCATATCACATACGAGGAAATTCAGTCAACTTGGAAGATTAGACCTACTGCCCAGTCCATAATAAAAGATTATTTCGGCCTTTCCAAGCGTGACATCGCTGGGTCCCGCATATGTTTGCACCTAAGCAAACACCTGGATCTGTGTTTAAAAGATTTAAGATATTTCTCTTTATGTTTAACAGATTTTCACATGGGCGAAGTAAAGACGTTTATAATATTGTCACAGGTGACCAAACATGGATTTACAACTATGAACCCGAAACAGAACAGCAGTCAGCAGGTAATGTCTTCAAAATGAAACTACACCTTTGAAAGTGAAATGAGCACAGAGCGTGATAAAGCCATAGAGTCATATTTTTTTCTAAGACCGGCCATGTAGCAACTATACAGTTAGATGATCGAGGCACAGTGACACCATAATGGTACTTACTTATTGCCTGCCGAGTGTCTTTCAAGCTTGGAGATCTTCCCACCAAAAATCTCCACTGTCTCACTTTTTTCTTCATCACGGCATTGCACGGCCACACACAGCAACGAAAATTTTGGAGTTTCTACAGGGAAGTGGAGTTCATATTCTAACACACCCACTTTATTCTCCAGATTTCTCTCTGAGTTTGCTTTCTTCCCAAAACTCAAGTAAAAGCTTCTTGGAAGCAGTTTTCAAACAAGTGAAAAGGCAATCGCAGTATAATAATGAAATTTATGATATTCCAAAAAAACAATTTTAAAATATTTGTATCGTGCTTTTAAGAATGCCAAAGCGTATTGATACTTGTGGGAACTATTTGTAGAAACTGTAAGGTGTTATATAAATAAATTGATTTTTCTAAAAGTACCTAAAAACTTCCGACATGCCCCTTATAAGTACTTGCCAATGTTAATATCACAGTAATATAGAAAAGGCACAAACTTTGAAGAGATTGAATGATTTGAAATATTTTGGTTTTACAAAAATGATTTTATTTTGATTTCATAAGCATTTTGCAGCATTTTTTACTTATTTTTATTACAATGTATCTATTCTTGACGTATTTGATTGTTCTTGATGTCTGCGTTGGTAGATGAGCTGTGCCAATGAGGTTACCTGAAGCTCCGTGAATAGACCTTGATTCTAGTAAAATTTAAAGTAGATTTAAATATATTTCATGAACATTATCTGATCGTCATAAAGAATCCATTTAAAGAATTTGAGATGATTCCTAATCTGTTGAAGAGGGTCAGTTTTCTGATCATTTAAACAATATTCCAGAAGCTTTAAAAATTAGTTGCCTTCAAGGTCTTAATTTGCAAACACAGAAGAAGCGATTATAGTTGTGATTCCATTAAATTCTGTTCCCACTGCAAAATGTCTATTCACTTTTTCTTCTCTTAGCATTTTTGGTTTTCCAAAGAGCAACATGACCTTTGCTTGTGTTTTGGAGATGACGGGATCTGAAATATGAAAGATAAGTTGTGTAGTATAAATACAAAATAGTTTAAAATTATAGATTGCAGCAAAAGTTCAAATCATAACTTACAAGGAAGGAATATGAACGTGTCATCCGGACATCCAAATCAAACCTAGTTCATTCGATAAACATAACACAGAATGCTCATGCACAAAAGAATTACGTGCCATGGACAACGGAGTAAGTCTCTGAGGCCCATTAACCTATTGGTATAAAGAAAATCGTAGACTCGCAGTGAAACAATTATTGCATCAACACTGTTCATTGGAAAGTCATGGTTTATAGTTCATTCTCTTCAACATGAAACAAGCTTTCCAGAGGTGCTATGTATTGGGGTCCATAACGTACATGAACAGGGAAAACTGGGAAAATGTTGGGAAAATTCCCTCCAGAAATACCTTCCATCAACTTTGGACCCCTCTGGAGTGACCCCCGGTTAACAAAGACAATCAAAATGTATCTCGAAAAATACTATTTTGCCTAGAAAATCTGTGTACCAAGTTTTGTATAGATAGACAGAATAGGTATGAGGGGAAAGCTTGTATTATATATATATATATATATATATATATATATATATATATATATATATATATATATATATATATACTATGTGATCAAAACTATTCCGACACCTGGATAAAAATGACTTACAAGTGCGTGGTGCCCTCCATCGGTACTGCTGGAATTCAATATGGTGTTGGCCCAATCTTAGCCTTCATAACAGCTTCCACTATCCCAGGCATACTTTCAATCAGGTGCTGGAAGGTTTCTTGGGGAATGGAAACCCATTCTTCACGGAGTGCTGAATCGAGGAGAGGTAGGTCGGTGAGGCTTGGCACGAAGTCGACGTTCCAAAACATCCCAAAGGTGTTCTATAGGATTCAAGTCAGGACTCTTTGCAGGTCAGTCCATTACAGAGATGTTATGGTCGTGTAACCACTCCGCCACAGGCCGTGCAGTATGAACAGGTGCTCGATCGTGTTAAAAAATGCAATCGCCATCCCCGAATGCTCTTCAACAGTGGGAAGCAAGAAGGTGCTTAAAACATCAACGTAATCCTGCGCTGTGTGAGTGCCACTCAAAACAACAACGGGTGCAAGCCCCCTCCAAGAAAAGCATGACCACACCATAAAACCACCACCTCCGAATTTTACTGTTGGCACTACACACGCTGACAGATGACGTTCACCGGGCATTCGTCATACCCACACCCTGCCATCGGATCGCCACATTGTGTACCGTGATTCGTCACTCCACACAATGTTTTTCCACTGTTCAATCGTCCAATGTTTACGTTCCTTACACCAAGCGAGGCGTCGTTTGGCATTTACCTGCGTGATGTGTTGCTTATGAGCAGCCGCTCAACCATAAAATCCAAGTTTTCTCACCTCACGCCTAACTGTCATAGTACTTGGAGTGGATCCTGATGTAGTTTGGAATTCCTGTGTGATGGTCTGGATAGATGTATGCCTATTACACTTTATGACCCTCTTCAACTATCGGAGGTCTCTATCAGTCAACAGACGAGGTCAGCCTGTGCGCTTTTGTGCTGTACGTATCCCTTCACCTATCCACTTCACTATTACATCAGACACAGTGGACCTAGGGATGTTTAGGAGTATAGAAATCTCGAGTACAGACTTCTGACACAAGTGACACAAAATAACCTGACCACGTTCGAAGTCCGATGAGTTCCGCGGAGAACCCCATTCTGCTTTCTCACGATGTCTAATGACTACTGAGGTTGCTGATAATGAGTATCTGGCAGTAGGCGGCACCACAATGCACCTAATATGAAAAACGTATGTTTTTGGGGTGTCCGGATCTTTTGATCACATAGTATATATATATACGAGGGCGAATCAAAAATTATCTACTCTTTTGTCATAATTTTTCTTACATTGCGCACTTTGTCTTCTGTCCTCATGTATTTTATTGTTATACTGTTGTGGTAATGCTGTGAAAGTGTGATCTTAATTCCTCCATTTTTCTTTCTTCTGTTGCAGATATATTATGGCTGCTTCATTAGAAGTTTGCACCAAAGAGGAACAGCGAGCAGTGATCCGATTCCTCTGGTCGGATTGTGTCAAAGGGTCAAACATTCATCGCAGACCATCATCGCAATATGAGAGAAGTGCACTATCACGTAAAACTGTGTTTTTGTGGGTTGAGAAGTTTAAAAGTGGCCGAACAAGTGTAACGCATGAAGAGGAAGCAGGACGGCCATTAACCTCCACTACAGATGACAACATTCAGCAAGCAGAGAGATGGTTCTGGCGAATAGGCGAATCACTATCGATGAAGTAGAATCTCCTTTGAACATCAGTCATGGCTCTGCCACTCAAGGATGCTTTGCGTGGTCGCCGATTGCCTCAGATTTAGACGTGCAAAATGCGGTGCAAAAGTGACTTCACGACCAACCGAAAACCTTTTATTTGGAAGGAATACGTAAGCTCGTTGGGCCAAGCGCATTAGTAAGGAGGGAGATTACGTAGAAAATGATGTGCACAGTGTAACCCTAGCTTCATGTAAATAAACTGTAGAATGAAAAGTGTAGATAATTCTTTGACTTGCCCTCGTATATATATATATATATATATATATATATATATACAAGCGCTTATCCAAGGGGGAGCTATAGGGGCTATAGCCCCCTCCCTTGACTGGACGCTTAGGTATACACTGGATATATATATATATATATATCCTATATATATATATATATATAAACAGCAAAAATTTTCGTTTGTACCACTTCCGGAAAAAAAGATATAACAGTTTTAAAGTGAGGGGCTGTGGAAACGGCAGCCCCCCGCGGAATTTCAAAGCAGAACCTACGTCAATCGTTTGTACTAAGTTTGTACCGGACTGTACTGCTAAAATTTTCATTTGTACCACTTCTGGTACAAAGATATAAGAGTTTTAAAGTGGCGGGGCTGTGAAAACATGAAGGGTAGGATTTTTATTTTAGAGATGATTGGACCTTTTATAAACGACAAACATGACATAAATGCTAGCATTAAAATCCGTGAAAAACGAGTAACTAATGTTTCTATTGTAAGAAAGATTATACAGTATGTTTGTGTGAATTATGTTTTATGTACATTCCTATTACATTTCGCGTAAATTTGGGTTTTAAACTAGTTTCTGAAGGTAAGATTTCTTTTTTAAACTTTGCTAAACTCCATTCTAAATTTTGCTAAGCAGAAAATAGTCAACCAAACTGCTGACGTAACTGAAAACTTTTAGATGTGAATTTATTTCTTTTATTTGTTGTGTATATGTCTTTCACTTTATTTTACGGATATTGTTTGCACTTTAAGTAATACTCCTTATTTAAATGTTTTAAATAGTCGATGTGAAAACAGATCATATTTTTAAAATGTAAATAAAGTTTGGGTTGTGTTCCGTGTCTTTCGAATTTTCGTGTAATTATTATTGGAATACACATATTCTTCAAATTTGAAGAAATTAGTCAATAGTCCTGCTATGTTCACGGGAACTTAGCAGAAACATTACTTTTTGATTTTCTCGAATTTGAAACCGGTAAAAGTGAAATTTCTTACTGTACAATCCGGTACAAATACAGTATAAACGATTTCTACAGAAAAATCTTCAATTAGAAAGAAATTTATTTTCTAGTCCTGCTACGTTCACTTTATTTCTCGATTTTCTCGAATTTGAAGCCAATACAAACGAAAGTTATTACGATACAATACGGTATAAACACAGTACAAACGATTCGTACAGAAACGTCCTTAAATTTGTAGAAATTTGTCAGTGGTCTTGCTTGTACGCGTTAGCTTAGCAAGACCACTTTATTTTTCGATTTCCTGGAATTTGAAACCGATACAAAGGAAGATTTTATGGTACAAACCGGTACAAACGAAGTACAAATATACGGGATGCAAATATTTAAATTTTCATATGTGGTCCTGCTAAGTTCACACACGTGAGGGGTGCCCTTTCCACAGCCCCCCACTTTAAAGCTCCAATTTCTTTGTACCGGGAGTGATACAAACGAACATTCTTGCGGTACATTCCGGTACAAACGTAATAGGAACGATTGACACAGGTTTTGTTTCGAAATTCCAAGATGGGGCTGCCGTTTGCACAGCCCGCACATGAAAGTTCTTATATCTTTGTACCGGAAGTTGTACAAACTAAATTTTTTGCAGTACATTCCGGTACAAACCTATTAGAAACGATTGGCATTGTTTTTGTTTCGAAATTCCGGTGGGAGACTGCCGTTTCCACACTCACCCACTTGAAAACTCTTATATCCTGGTACCGGAAGTGGTACAAAAATTTTTTGTGGTATATTACGGTACAGTCAGCGACAGTAGAAACTGGAGGTTGGATACATAAGAAATGATAGCTTTTTCCAGTAGCAGAATAGTTTCAGTGTATGTCTGATAGTTGGACAACCAACATGACAGCAAATACATGCCCGAAAACATAACATGCCAGGATATTCCTCCATTTGGAGGAAAAAGTATTACTGTCTCAGAGCATCACTTAGAGAAACAACCACGAGATAAATCTACAGAAATTCCATTTACTTTAAGATCAAAGAGATAGGAATTAATGCAAAGGAAACGAAAACAATAATACGCATCATGCAGAGAACGAAAAAGTATGGAAAGCTAAACAAAATGAGAAAAGAAGGAAAGAGGGAAAGGAAAGAGCAAAAGACATGGGAATAAATTAAATTTTAACACTTAAGGATAAACAGTGTCCGTCTTTCCCCCTGACCCCATCGTGGGTTTTCTCCCTTCATAGGATAAATCTCTTTCAGTATCAAACGCGAACATCATTTATAGTGTTGAAAAAAAAATTAACTCAGTCTAGGCCGAGACTCGAACCCCACACCCTTAGAATGATAGTCTCACGCGGTATCCACTTACCTACACAGGCTCTACCTAGAAACCAGCTATTACCCGCGCTGTTACCAAACGTGTTAAATCAGCCATTGTCGGTGAGCCACCCCAGTTCCATTTGAAGTTTAAATTTTATTTACCTCACTTAGCCATCTATGGGTAGCAGTCCCCTTGCTTTCATAAAAAAACATTTGTTCTGTAGATTAAAATCAAGAATGAATTAATCTGTACTCTTGGGAGCTTACTGGTGCACCAACATATCTATCTATCTATATCTATATGTCTATCTATCTATCTATTTATCTATCTATCTATCTATCTATCTATCTATCTATCTATCTATCTATCTATATATATATATATACATATATATATATATATACAGTATATATATATATATATATATATATATATATATATATATATATATATATATATATATATACACATATATATATATATATATATATATATATATGTGTGTGTGTGTGTGTGTGTATGTGTGTGTCGAATTTATTTTGGATTAAAAGAGCGACTTCGTAAATTTACGGAACGCGTGTTAACACGACAGTAAGGACATCTCGTAACGTTGTTAGGTAACACACGCAGTGTAAATAAAGTTTGAAAACCAGAAGTCGGAAGATATGCCGTGGGTAAGTCAGTAAGACGTCTGCTTGCTGAGTGGAGAAATTCGGGTTCAAATCTTGGCTGTTGCGTTTTTTTTTTTTTTTTGTTTTTGTTTCGTTGAAAATACATTTCTATATTTTTGCGTTTGAAATTGCTTTCTTTCATTTTTTGTAGATTATCTTAAATTAGTGAAGGCCAAGTAAGGTCAGATTACATATATGTCTGCTTTATCTGTGTGTACAGTCCAGAGATGGAGTGAGTCAATTGGGTCAAGATTTGTGAGTAGGTCAGTGGATCGTGGGTCAACAGGACGTGACTAACTGTGACACACCACCCCCCGTGACCTCTCTGACTCACACTGACCCTACGTTTTAAATTTTAAGGTCTCCCTCTTTATTCGGCCTCCCTCCTTATTATTAAATTCAATGTATAGATAATTATTGAGTTGAGTTGATTTTGAGTTTAGCGCCCTTTTCAGCAGCGAGGCTATATGAGACGGGACCTACTGATTAACATAGAAACCGAAAAACGTGAGCTCCCGTTGGGAATCAAACCAGGGTCTCCCACGCCACAGGTATATAATAGTGTCTTATATAGCAGTTAATATTCTTGCTATAAAGTATCAAATAACTAAACATTTGATGTAAATAAATGAGAAACCTAAAATATTGCAGATTACTGCAATTGCGATTTAATTCAATTTTAAGCATTATACATCCATATGATTGTTAAAGTTGCTTTATAAAGATGCAGATTATGAATTATAGTAATTTTTTCAATGAAATGAAATTAAATTAAGTTTGACGTCCCATGCTTATGTCGGCTAGGTAAAGGAGACGGTGATGATGAGAAGTGAACGAAAATTGTGCAACGATGTAGGTAGGAGGAAACAGGAGAATCCTGAAGAAACGAACGCACACGGTGTTTCTTCACCACAAATCTGACTTTGTGCAAGCTGGGATCGAACCAAGGACCCCATGCACCAGAGGTGAACGCTCTACTACTAAGCCACTTTGGCCCTATGAAAAATACAACCATATTTATTCTCTCTCTCTCTCTCCATTTTTATATAGGTATCAGAAACATGAATAATTTTTATTTTGGGGGTGCGGTGGCTCAGTGGTAGCCCGTTCACCTCCGGTGCTTCGGGTCCCTAATTCGATCCCAGCTCGCGCCGTTTGGACTTTGTGGTGGACAAACGCCGTGCTGGTGGGTTTTCTCGGGGTTCTCCCGTTTCCTCCCACTTTCTTCATTCCACCATTTCACTCCTTTCTCATTATCACCGTCTCCTTTAGCCTAACCGGCATAACCATGGGAAGTTAAACATAAAGATTTCATTTTATTTCAATTTTTGTTTTGAACGTATGGTTTCAAGTTGGTATTAAACTCAGAACTCTGATCTTAATGAGTTGAGTTGATTTGGAGTTTAACGTCTCTTTCAACAGCAAGACCATATATGACGTGGACATATTGATTAACGTAAAACCCGAACCATGTAAACTCCCGCCGTGTGGTGGTGATTGTGATTTTGAGTTTAACTGCCCGGTCAGCAGCGTGGCTATAGGAGACGTGGACCTACTGATTAACATGAAATACGAAACACATGAGCTCCCACCTGGAATCGAACCCGGGTCTCCCACGATAAAGTCGTGCGTACGCTAACTCCCACCGGGAATTGAAATCTGTTCTCATTGTAAGAATGTTAACGTTCCTTATTTTACCGGTTTTTGTATAACTTCATGGACTAAATTTCACAGAAGTAAATCCCCACGGTAAGCAGGTTTGCATATCCAGACTCCTAAGTATGAAAACATTTAAGCTCGCTTCAACCTCAAACAATTCATGAATTGAAGAATAAAGGATAATATTCCCGATAAAGTATATGGTTTGAAAAATACCATATAGGAGAGGGACATATCAGTCCTTTCTGTTCATGGAGTTATTAAAACAGGATCATCGGGCAGTGGTCTTTACCATTCAAAGATATTGCTTCTAAAATATTTCCAAGTAACTTCCAATTTTCTTGTTCTTGTTGTGGGGCCCAATGGTAAACCGGGGGCCGCGGTGGCTCAGTGGTAGAGCGTTCACCTCTGGTGCTAGTGGTCCCGGGTTCTATCCCAGCCCCCGCCAAGTGAACTTTGTGGTGGACAAACACCGTGTGCGTGGGTTTTCTTGGGGTTCTCCCGTTTCCTCCCACTTTCTTCATTCCACCATTTCATTCATTACTCATCTTCACCGTCTCCTTTAGCCTAACCGGCATAACCGTGGGACGTAAAACTCAAAGATTTCATTTCATTTTTTTTTCAATTGTAAACCGCTTACTCTGGTGCGTGTGGTCTTTATTGTTTCGATCCCTGGCCAAGTAAGTTTGCGTTGGACAAGATCGTATCCGTAGGTTTTCTCAGGGTACTCTCGCTTCCTCCCACATTTCATTCAACCAATTCTTCTATCATCATTGACTTGCTTTAAACATTGGAGAGGTCTTGGTCCCTTGAGCATTGCGGTGATGTAATAAATCAGATTCGGTCCCAAGCATTTGGGTTGTGATGTAAACCTTTGCTGTGGTTCAGTCTCAGTATTTTATTACGCGAGGTAAAACCATCCATACAGCTATAAATGTTGTTCTATCTTACGCAACCAGGTATTGATATTGAGCCAATGCGGAACCTCATTTTTGGCGCTTTGAGGCCAGGAACTGACTTCGGACATTACGCTGTTTTCAAACGACTAGGATCTTTCCAATGTTACCATCCGCGTCCAACAACCCCATGTTTAAAAGGGGAATAGAAAGAGCCCGTGTCTAAAACTTCCGGACCCAGTTTCTTGACGTTCAAGTTTAGGGATCGACTTCTGACATCACAATTGTGCTCAACGGATCAAAACCTTTCAAATGCCGCCAACGCCGTCCAACAACTTCATCTTTAATAGGCGAATAGAAGGGACCCGAATCCATAACGTCAGGACCCCACTCCTTGAGTTGCGTGGCCTAGGCCAGACTTCTGACATTACTACTGCACTCAGGGGACCCGGACCTTTCCAACGCTACCACTCGCGTCCAGCAACTCCATGTCTAACATGGTCGTCCTGACGTAGGAGAATCGACTCCATGCTTTTTTCATAATTATTCTCCAAATGGATTTGTATACAAGGTAGTTTGGCAAGTTTAGCAGCAGGTCTAAAATAAGCCTCTTGAGAGTGGCTCTTATTTGTTAAAGAATACATAACGATCGCTTTTGTTGTTGCAATGGTCTGTCTAAGCGGCTTGATAAAAAAGAAAAAACAGCGTAGCATAACAACAAAAAGGTGTTTCTCTTATATGTTAAAAATAAAAGCACAGAAAGAAAAAGTCAAAGTTTGGTAAGGTGAGTGTCGGGGGACGCCGAATTCTACTTCGCCCCGGGCAACGAAATTTCTAGCTACGGCTCTGAACTCCAACACTTATCGGTCATTCAGAGTCTCATCCCTTACCTACAACAGCGTAGTTTGATTAACCCGTTATACCAAAACGTTTGGAAAGAACCTTTGAGTGTGACTTATTGATAGCTATGCAATATGTTGACAGAGTGCTAGTCTTCAGTTTAGCAACGAAGGTGCCCTTAGGCGAAATTTCACGTTGCTCTCTACTTTTGTCTGTGCCTTGTAAATCGTAACATTATGTTTAAAGGCAAGCAGAAACAACGTCAGTTGTTTAGTACTTCTTTGCAGAGCCACTGATAAGGCGTTTGTGTCTTTTACACAAATAATTTTTGCCTGATTGCTTTTTGAAGCCTTTTTGTATTATACACTATAAAACAACATATCCAGATTCAGAGAAATACACAGAAAGTTTAAAGAAGGGGGGGGGGTTATTCAGATGCTTTATTATTATTATTATTATTATTATTATTATTATTATTATTATTATTATTATTATTATTATTATTATTATTTTCTTGAGTACAGAGATACAAAGAACAAGAACTTCGTCACCATTAACATGGAAGCGAAAATGACTTCGAATTGGAAATAATAGATCAATGCATTTAATTTCGAGGAGAGGCTATAGGGCAGACACGGATCCAGGGAGCGATCGGGGCAATCGCCCCCCTCCCACGGAAGAGGAAGCTTTCTTATTTTATATATAAATAAAATCCATCCCAAAATTTGGAGCTCTTAAAACTAGCTAAGTAGCAGTATTACAATCCACGCCCCCCCCCAGAAGTCCGTTCTGGATCCGCCCCTGCTACAGGGGTACTTTAGAGTTCACTGCTTTTCCTTGCAATCCACGCTCATTGCTGGATAAGTATTATATTTTATTATATTATTTGTCAAATTGAGCGAAATAGTTTTACCACAGTGGCAAATTCAACAATTAGGTTTAGGAAAAACAACTCATTGGTTCAAACACACACAGAAAGAGAGAGTCCATTTGTTCGGGATGTTTTTTGAGGTTCGCGGCGTCTCCCAAGAAGAAATCTTGCTAAAACATATGTTGTTTTTAACAAGGAACGTAAATGGGTATCAGGTATATCAGTACTTCAAATGGAAAGCAAAAAGAAAAGAGAGATAAAGATGAGTAATTTCCTATACTGTATTTTTGGCATTGAAGAATACCGTTACTGTTTTATTGATCTACTGTACGCACTTCTACGTTTTACTAACCAACCCACAATCATGCTATATATACCATATATCGGCTAGGTCCAATCTGCTGCCAATGCGCCTTTTCTTCAAGGAACATTTTTTTTATTATTACACGCTCAGAAACAAGGATAATCACCCGAAACCTGAGAAGATCTGGAGAATGACCCAGTAACAATAAACTGACAAAGGGAAGGAAATACAAAAGTGGAAAACTATTGTAATCCAAAGTCGAGGCATTTTTTCTTGCAATAACCGACCCTTCAAGTCGGGGGAAGTTTCTTGAAATAATAGTAATATATTTTTAACTTGCTCCTTATTTTAGCTTATGTAGTAATTTAAGACACAAAGATGTATCGCAATTTGCAATACATTTTTCAATTTGCAGTGCAAACATGTAAATGCAATGTTGCATTTCCATGTTTGCGCTGCATTGCATTCCCATTTGCACTGCAAACTGCGATGCGATACTCCATTTAAAAAAATGCAAGGAGATTCCTGACCAGTTGTTCTTTCAGAAAAAATGTTCAGGGTGAGGGGAGCACTGCTGGTACTATTCTATTTATTATTGTATTATAGACGTAATATTTTGGTCTCCTCCGGGGGGCACTCTCAGAGCTCCGGGAGGGGGGCAGTGCACCAAAAACATATCTGGAAGAAATACTGTTCCTGACACCAAGATAAGACAAAAGGTAATAACAAACCTGGGCGCACAAATGCTTAATTTCGGAGTTATAGGCTGCCAAAAACATGAATAAATGAACTTTAAAGGTCCATAGCTCCAAAACTAGGCGACCTACCGTAGTACGGTCAAGACCTTATTTAGGAACTAGTACGTGCGCTGTCCAAATATCCATGTTTCAGAATTCTAACATACTTCTGCAACAATTTTTATACAGGTATTTGGTGAGTACTTCAAATTATATGCACATAACCAAAGTTCCTCTCTAAAAATTGTCGCATGTGTACTCTAGATTCTGAAACATTGTATTTTTGGATAGCGCACATATTAGTTTCTAAGTGAAGTCTTAACCCGACTACGATAGGTAGGGATGCGCACGAGACAAGATTTGAGGCTTTCTCGTCTCGAAAATGTGCTGTAAAAGTGATGTCTCGACTCGAAAAATGTATTCTTTTTTATTGCAAGAGCTGTGTCTCGACTCGAAATTTGTCAGGAAAATTCTGTCTCGACTCGTCTCGTGCGCATCCCTAACGGTAGGTCCCATAGTTTTACAGCTATGAACCCTTAAAGCCCCGGATCCAGGATATGATCAAGGGAGCGACTAAATCACTGTTTGCCGCTTTATCCAGTGTAAAGCAGGATTGAAGCCTATTTTATCCAGTGTATACCTGAGTGTCAAGAGGGCTGTAGCTTCCCTTGGATCCGCACCTGTATAATATATATATAAAACTGTTTCTGAGTGATTAGTTTCTTCAAAACTATTTTTAAAAATATGTGAAGAGTTTTGAGACATTCGAGTCGAATCAAGATTTTTACGAGCAGTCTCGATTCGACTCGAATTTTACAAATTGTGTCTCGACTCGTGCACATCCGGTTCGGTTCGATATTGAATAAGCTGTGAGCCAAGCCGCACAAGTCGTTGACAACCGTAGACCCAGGCAGAACAGTTTTAAACATGTTTTCCTGGCACGCTATAACTTTTAACAAATTTTGGCCCAAGCACGAATACTTGATCCTCCGGAACTCAAACCCAGAACCTCGTGAACGATGTCTTTGTGTCCTAGATTTCACGACTACCGAAATCGGCAGTTAACTAGTTTTTAGTATTCAGATGGAAACCGCCTATCTTTCAAGCTTAATTACAGAATTTAATAATAATAATAATAATAATAATAATAATAATAATAATAATAATAATAATAATAATAATAATAATAATAATAATAATAATAATAATAATAATAATAATAAGTTGTAGTGGAAGTAGCAACATTGATAATAATTATATTGTTTATGCAGAATAAGTGAAAAAGGAACTTGAAACTACACACAAGATTTGGCTCGATTTGGCTCGACTCGACTCGAAACTCGATCCAAATTCGAGTCGAGTTTCGAGTCGAGTCAGAAGAAATTTTTCGAGTCGAGTTCCCGAGTCAAGCTAAAAGATGTCTGTTTCGAGTCGAATCAAGTTTAAAAAAAAAAGACACTCGAACTCGCTCGTGCCCATCCCTAACCACTGCCCCTGAGTGCAGTAGTAATGTCAGAAATCAGGCTCAGACCACGAAGCTCAAGGAATGGGGTCCTGACGTTATGGGCTCAGGTCCCTTCTATTCACCTGTTAAAGATGAAGTTATTGGACGGCGTTGGCGACATTTCAAAGGTTTTGATCCGTTGAGCACAATGGTGATATCAGAAATCGATCCCTACTCTTGAACCTCAAGAAACTGGGTCCGGAAGTTTTAGACACGAGTCCTTTCTATTTCCCTTTTAAACATGGGGTTGTTGGACGCGGATGGTAACATTGGAAAGATCCTAGTAGTTTGAGGACAGCGTAATGTTCGAAATCGGTTTCTGGCCTCAAAGCGCCAAAAATGTGGTTCCGAATTGGCTCAAAATCAATACCTGCTTGCGCAAGATAGAACAACATTTATAGCTGTATGGATGGCTTTATCTCGCGTAATAAAATACTGAGACTGAACCACAGCAAAGGTTTACATCACAACCCAAATGCTTGGGATCGAATCTGATTTCTTACATCACCGCAATCCTCAAGGGACCAAGGCATCTCCAATGATTAAAGCAAGTCAATGATGATAGAAGAATTGGTTGAATGAAATGTGGGAGGAAGCGAGAGTACCTGGGAAGACCCACGAATACGACCTTGTCCACCACAAACTTACTAGGCCGGGAATCGAAACAATAAGGACCCCATGCACCAGAGATAGAACTCTACCACTGCGCTATCGCGTCCAACGATTAAAGCGTCAATGCTAATAGAGAAGTTGGTGGAATGGAAAGTGTGAAGAAGCGGGAGTACCCTGAGAAAAACCACGGATATGATATTGTCCACTACAAATTTCCTTGGGTGGTGATCAAAACAATAGGACCCCACGCAAAAGAGGAAGCGCTCTACCACTGAGCTGCCGTGCCGAATGATTAAAGCAAGTCAATGATAATAGTAGAATTGATGGAGTGAAAAGTGGCAAGAAGCGGGAGTACCCTGACAGAAGCTACGGATACGATCTTATCCACTGCAAACTTATTTGGCCGGGGATCGAAACAATAAGGACCCCACGCGCCAAAGTAAGAGGTCTACCATTAGCCACCGCGCCCAACAAGAACAAGAAAATTGGAAGTTACTAGGAAACATTTTAAGAAGCAATATCTTTCAATGGTAAAGACCACTGCCCGATGATCGTCTTTTAATAACTCCATGAGGAGAAAGCATTGATAAGTCCCTCTTTTATATTGTCTTTTTCAAACCACATACTTTATCCGGATATTATCCTTTATTCGTCATCCGGATGTAATCAGTTATCCGAATGTTCTATTATCCAGATATTATCCGTTATCTTAATTTTATAAATTATCCGGATAAATCCATTATCCGGATATTATCCGACATCCGGATAACATCCGTTACCTGGATGTTATCCGTCATCCGTTATCCATCATGCGGATAGTATCCGTTACCTCTATATTATCCGTCATTCGCTATCCGGATATTATCAGTCATCCATTATCCTGATATTATCCGTTATCCGTCATCCGTTTTGTTGTCCGTCAACCGGATATTGCAAATCCGGATAAGTTTCTATCCGATATCAGTATAAAAATTATCCAGATGTTACAATCCTTAATCACCATCGCAGGAGCTAAATATCTTCAAAGTCTGCTACACAAGAGCGGGGGCGGATCCAGTGGGCGATCATGGTGATAGCCTCCCAGAAAGGGAATATTTGTGTTTTTATATAGAAATAAAACCCATTCCAGAGTTTGGAGCTCTTAAAAGTAGCTCTAAATAGGAGTATTACCAACCACCGAGCCCCCAGAAGTCCATCGTAGATCCACCTCTGGACAAGGGAATGGAAAACACTTATTATTCACATTCAGTTTGCGCATCTCAACAAATAAACAATATTTTCTTTCACTTCTGCATTCTACTACTGCATTCTACTGAACTGTAACGCCTTTTTATGTTTAAAAATAATTATTCATTTTTCAATAATTGTCAATGTTTATAAGTTCAGTAATTCAGCATGAATAGTGTCAACTAGAAGTGTTTTTGTAACGAAGAAATAACAACATGAACTGTGAAATATCTTCTTACAAACTGTCGAGAGTTGAGAGTCGACAAACTTTGCTCTTTCGTTTACCGATTACCTCGAAACCGCGGTAGCCAGAATTAGCCCAGGATAGGGGACTTATATTAAGAAAATGAAAATCTTAGGAAAATGCAGAAGTCTTTTAGTCTGAGAGAAAAAAGGAATGAAATCTTTAATTTCTAGTTCTGTTAGTCTTGTAGCTCTTAGTCCGTACCAAAGTACTGATAGAAATATGGCCAATGAATTATGACTATTTTGTAGAATATTCCACTTTAATATTACAGGAAATTCATCTTCCGGCTTGCTTGGTTGTGAAAAGTTATAGAGTGTATTGGTATTGGTATACTATGTAAAGTATGTGTATTGTCGCTGATTTGTGATAACAATCAGAAACAGAAGTAAAAGGTAAATTGCAGTAATAGTTTTCTGTTAATTTTTATATTCAAGGGGAGACGGAAAACCTACTTTTATCTTAACATTTGTTTTTCTTAAAATTTCTATTCGGGTTCACACTCTTCCCCCTCAACATTGAATACGGAAATGGAGAACTTATTTAGAATTTGATTGTTGATTCCAGTATATTTCAAGCATCACTTCTCGGACCTGGGCCTGTGATATGTCGATAAATCGCTATCGTCGATATATATATATATATATATATATATATATATATATATATATATATATATATATATATATATATATATATATATATATATATATATTATCATATATCAACATTCGATATCGCAAATATATGGACATGAATATATCATTTGAAATTTTCGATATCGATATTCGGGGGGCGGCGAGGTATAAGGGGCCCCTAAGACTTGCGATGGATGAAGAAATTAAACTTACTTATTACAATATTGTTTTCTAATCATAATATCTTTATTACCACAAATTGCAATGTAAATACATCCACTTGCAAATTTGCAATATTATATGGTATAATTTCTTAGTCGCCAGAACTTTTCTGTTCCCTGAAAAAAGAAACAAAAAATCACGTGCAAAAGCAAGTGCTTCGAACTTTGAACTAGAATTTACCAAAAAAAAAAAACTTTTTTTATTTCTCTCTCTTGGAGATTGATTGATTGATTTTGAGTTTTACGTCCCGTTCAGCAGCGAGGCTATATGAGACGTGGACCTACTGATTAAGGTGGAATCCGAACCACATGAACTCCCTCCGGGAATCGAACCTGGGTCTCGTTACAAATCGGAGGATAATAATGGGAAAACATACTTTATATTTTGTTTTCAGCTATGGATTTTAGATTTGCAATTGATATATTGTTCCGTCTTAGCCGAATTTGAAACAAAAGAAGTTTCCAATGAGTTATTCAAAGAAATGTTTTCCGCCTCCAAATGAAAATAGGAAGAAACTTAGAAAAACTTATTATCGGGTTTTAACACACAAACATATGATTGATAGAGTATCGACCTAAACCACTCGACCATTTTGCATGCTTTTGCAGGCTTTCTTTTAACCTTTGTGAAATCAGTTTACTGTTCCATACTCTCTTTTGTTTATTGCGATACGACTATGAGTTCTCAGTGAATATTTAGACGTCACAGCTCTTGCAATGTATAAAAGTGTTTGTAGAATAAATCACATTCAATTTTACGTCCTAATAACATATGTAAATCAGGTTGAATTCATGAAATGATTGAGGTTGGAGTGAGCGTAAATGTTTTCATACTTACAAGGAAGGGTCACGCAGTGGCTCCGCTGAGATCGGAACGAGACCATTGTGTTTGCATTTTATATGTTATAACTAGATGGATCCCAAAGTTATACGTGCCACCGGGCGGAATATCGTGAGTTACAACATATTTTGTAATGTAAGAACTACAAAAAATTACCATGCAGAATAGTTTGAACCGTCATTTGTTCGGAAATGGTTGAGTAAGTGAAAAACTCTGCCAACACTTATCCCACCATTTTCAACGAGAAACTTTTTGTGGTAAGAAAAAAATGCCCCAGGGTCCCCCGCGGGGTCCCAGATGGGGTCCAACTCAAAATTTTCAAATGGCAAGGGGGGTTAAGTGGCATATCATTTGAAATCTGTTGTAAAATGAAAGAAAATGCAGCAAGTCTCGACTCTCTACAACAACCGTGTGCAAAAGGGCGACGGGTCAAAGTGTAAACAAAATCTTAATTGGAAAGTCCATGACTACCCCTATAAATCGGAAACGGTAAAACAAATGTGGAAACAGGAAAGAAAGCGTGGCATTATTTTCAAAGCACAACGTGAAAATGTCTTGTTCCAGGGTCCCCACATGGTCCCAAGTGGAGTCCAACTAAAAAGTTTCAAATGGCAAGAGAGGTAGGACATCGTTTGAAAGCTCTTGTTAAGTGAAAGAAGATGGAGCACGTCTCGACTTTCTTCGACAATCCTGTCCAAAATTGCGGCGGGTCAAAATATAAGCAAAAGCTTAATTGAAAATCTATGGCCACCTTGAATCCAAGAGACAGCTTAAAACCTATATCGAAAGGATAGGCTTACCAAACTGCTGAAGCTAGGAAAACCAAATTTGGCATGAATGTTGATCAGTGGATGACGAAAAGATGCGAAATGTTCAAAAAACGAAACGTCTTGAGTTCAAAATGCCATAGTATGTATCGAACGCATGTCCAGCTCAAACCACTGGTGTTGGAGGTAATCCAATATGGCTGCCACCGTGAAAAATGAGTTTGTATATAAATATGTTATTTCTTGGAATACTGTAATTAAACCAACAAAGTTTGGCGCAACTCGAAATACTGAAATGACTTACACATGGTTTGGTACTACTCGCCAATCTTGCAAATGATTTTTTTTTTTTTTTTGTAAATTTGGTATTGCTTGGAGTATTGTGATCAAACCAACGAATGACATACAAAAGTAACCGCCACGAATGCGCAGTTACGAATTACAATAGAGCCACCCACCTACTGGTGCAGCAAGTCCTTTATGCATGAACTACGTATGACAAAATTAGAGGAAGTCAGAGTTGTGTGTTCATCGCATATTCGTTATATTAAAGTAAATGATGGCGAGGGAACCAAACAAAACATATATGTGTTGTTACCGAATGAAATTATAGTTGAGGTGAATCGAAATTCAATTGTTCTTTAATCTTCCTATTGTTTCTAAATATATAATAGAGAAAAATAGAGATTTAAATTTGTACTGTTATGAACGACATAAGTTTTAACCGGCCATCTTGGATTCGAGGTGGCCATAGTTTATCAAATAAGCTTTTGATTACTTTTTGACCCGCCGCAATTTTGGACAGAGTTGTCGTAGAGAGTAGAGACTTGCTCCATCTACTTTCATTTAAGAAGATCTTGCAAACGATGAGCTACTTAACCCCTCTTGTCATTTGAAACTTTTTAGTTGGACCCCACCTGGGACCATGTGGGGACCCTGGGACAAGACGTTTTACCTTAAATTGTTGTACTTTGAAAATAATGCCACACTTCCTTCCCTATTTTCACATTTTTCACCGTTTCCGATTTATAGGGGTGACCATTGACTTTTCAATTAAGTTTCTGTTTACATTTTGACCCTCCGCCATTTTGCACAGGGTTGTCGTAGAGAGTCGAGACTTGCTGCATCTTCTTTCATTTTGCAACAGCTTTCAAACGATGTGCTACTTAATCCCTCTTGTCATTTGAAAATTTTGAGTTGGACCCCATGTGGGACCCTGCGAGGATCC